>NC_081407.1:945837840-946179715 GCF_030272615.1 Cryptomeria japonica | reverse complement strand
TGATCCATGTTGGGGTGAGGCTGTTGCAAAGGTCTATTTTCCATTATTTGAGACATGTCAAAATCATGAGGGATCTTGGCTCCACTTTGTGCCATCACTTGTAAGAAGTATTATCTATCTCTCCTCATTATTTCCTCAACCAATCGATTGAAATGGGGATCCATAATGGAGTCTTACACTTCTGCTGAATGTACTGAAATGTTGTCCATATTGTCATTGTGTGTATCATTGTTGTTTGTAGTGTCCATGTTCTCAACATCTGGAATGTTTCTGTAGGCATCCATGTCAGGTAATGTGGTATGATCAGA
This sequence comes from Cryptomeria japonica, assembly GCF_030272615.1. Lineage (NCBI taxonomy): Eukaryota > Viridiplantae > Streptophyta > Pinopsida > Cupressales > Cupressaceae > Cryptomeria > Cryptomeria japonica. The sequence goes on along the minus strand of NC_081407.1, from coordinate 946,179,407 downwards.
ATTGAAAAAGACATCATTATCATACTCATAGGCACTCATGTTTGCAGACTCTTGAGCCTCTTTAGCTTCTCTCCTAGATTTTTGGGAATGGGTTTCAACCATGAACTAGGTCTTGACCAAGATGTGTGAGACTAGATGAAAATGGAAACAGTATGGAAGACTAAGATTTGGATGGAATGTAAATGAATCTAAGGTTTACTTGCAATGTCTAAAGTGTAAGACCAAGTATGTATGTAGTAGAGTAGGTGTGGCTTCCAAAGAGATGATAGTTTCTCTTGATGAGGTAAGTTGACCTTGACTCTAAGTAAGACCAAATGAGACCCAAAGGTGATAGACCTTGATGAGGGACCACTTAGCAAAATGTTGTTGTATGTAGTGTGTTGACAAAGTAAGATGAGGACAAGCAAGTGACCTTTTGACTCAAGTTTAGACAAATGTGAATGTAATGCAAGATGTAAAGCAATGATAGACTTTGTGAGACCAAAATATAGGTTGAATTCTAGATGAAAACATGGAGAAATAACCTAGGAAGCTCAAGCTCAAGAATTCTGAAACTGATTGCTCTTGTTTGTTGGATTGTAAATTTTTCCAATTTGTGAATTTGTTAGCTGTGACCCAATATGAATTTTTGACTGCTTTTCTGTGACAAGAGGACACAATGTTGATCAAGACTCAATGTTTGCAAGTGTTTAGACTCAAAATGAATCAAAGAAAAGTGTGATGTTTGATGTAAAAATGTTTTGCATACACTTGAAGGAACAAAAGACATGATGTTTTGATGTTTGGTCTTGAATGTTTGATTGTTCAAAATAAGACAAGCACAATTCTTATGGTTGGCCAAGACAATAGTTGTTGATCCCACATGAGGCTACACTATTCAGAGTGGATACTTAAATGCTTGACCCCACTAGCTCCACCCTCGGCACTCACTTCTCGGGGCAGCCAAGCATCAGTCCCCATGAAAACTCCTCGTGGTGAACTTTGTATTTCTACTAAGAACCGTATGCTCGTGTGGCCATACATGCAGCACTTTCAACTCTGTAAATAAAGAAGGCTCCCAGTCGGTAGGGGTTACACCCTACAACTGATCAAATAAATTTGATCAAACAGGTTTATGGGGAGACATAGTGTCAGTATGAACTAATCAACACACGTTATCCATAGTTTTCACCTTGGATACAGTTGTTTATAGTGGTTCGGAAGAGGTGGGTTTTCCTCGCTACCACTTGGGTCGTTCTCTCCTCACTAGTAGTCCTAATGACCACATGGAGAGACAGGCCCTCTAGAGATCAAACAAAAAGAGCCTATTGCTCAAGACACAAAAGACACTGGTTCAATTTTAGTGCACCAATTGAAGTATTTGCTAGTCTATGAAAACAAGGCACACAATAAAGATAAAAAAACCCTTCCCAAGATCCTGCAAAAAATATTTGTTAGTAGTTTTACAATAATACCCCTCCTGCAAGCACACAAGTTAGGTAAATTTTAGATCCAAAAGACTTTGTGAAATAGGGGCCTTCAACAATGTGGTTTTTTCAACAATGTGGTTTTTTTGACCAATTCAAAGATCTGATTCATCTTAAAAAAAGACCACTTGTAAAATTTCAAGAAAATTTCAGAAATGTAAGAAAATCCAAAAAAAATGCTAATTTACTCCAAAAATTAATTTTTTATGAAAAATCATAAAAAATTCATATAAAATGCAAAATTGATCCAAAAAATCTGAAATTTTAACTGAATAGTCCTGATGGTCTTCCAAACCCGCATAAAAAAATTCTTACAAAAAATAGGAGCAGTTTGTGAGATATGAGCAAACTAATGCAAAACCCTAATTTTCAAAGATCCGATGTTTGATGAATGATTTTGCATCAAATTTAAAATAACAAAGAACAGAGTCTGTGTATAAATCAGAGAGATTTTCTACAAATCTCTGATAATGTTCTTGACCTGCAAAAAACAATTGATGCCAAAATTCAAAGCCATTTGTGAGATCTGATCAAAATAATGAAAAACCTTAATTTTTAAAGATCCAATTTATAGGGAAATATTTTGCATCAAAATTAAAATCACAAACAACAGATCTTGTATATAATTATGAGAAATTTCCAAAAACGTAAGAAAATTTAAAAAATTTGCTCATTTGCTCTCAAAATTAATTTTTTATGAAAAATCATAAAAAAATTCATAGAAAATGAAAATGTGCTCCAATAGATCTGAATTTTTCTTTAAGAGCTCTTGATACTATCTTCAACTTGCAAAACAAATTTGGTGCAAAATTTTAAGCTGTTTGTGAGATATGATCGAATCTCTCCAAGATCTTGATTTTGCGTCCAAAACCCTAGCTGCACAAGGTTATTCTCCAAATTGTTTTACAAAACAGCAATATATGGTTAGGAAAACTTGCAAAAAAACCCAAATCTAATAAAAATCTATGTCCCACCGGGTGTGCCAAAATGTTTATGGTGAAAATGGAAACAACAATATTTAAAAGCTAAATGAATTCAACCACAAAACCCTAACCTAACAACAACAAAGATCCACCGTAACATATGAAGATTACCTAAGACAATACAAATCAAATGAAATCACAAAGATTATACCATCACATGTCAAATAGGGTTTGAATCTCCATTCTTCCTATCTCCTTTTATCTTGCTTGATATATTTGCTCTCAAATTTTATATGTGCACAAGAGCTCAACAAAGAACAGAAATGTGGTTGCAAGTAGGCTTGATCGCATATGAAAGTTCGAAAGCATAGTCGGGTAGTCAATTGATCAGGATGCATAGGGTTGATAATGAAGGAAGCATCTCCTTATATAGAAGATACTATAAGAAATGGAGGGATAAGATTGAGAGGTGTAAAAGATAAATGGTCGGCTATGATTAGAGGGTAGGTAGAGAAAATAAGAAAATAATGAGAGGGTAGGTAGTGTAGGAATTAAGAGATGAATGACATGAGTCATAGGTAGAAAAGGCTAATGAATTAATTAAATAAATAAAGATCTATTTAATTAATAGAGGAAGTGGGCTCAATTAAATAAATAAAAGTATTTATTTAATTTAGGAAAAAGGACAATTTAAATAAATAAATGTATTTATTTAAATGAGAAATAAGGCTAGAAGAGGATAAATGAATTAATTAAATAAATAAAAATTTATTTAATTAATAGAAGAATTTGGCTCAAGTAATTAAATAAGTAAAATATTTATTTAATTAGGCATGACAATTTTAGGTGTCTGCACTTCTAAATCTTTGTATGATTCTTTGGACAACAAATGGTGCATTGCCATTGAAAAAGAGCAAGACATCAGGGAGAAAGTTTTTGCTCAATATTTTCCAGATGCCTCTAACTTAGAATTGTTTGAAATTATTGATAAGTACAAAGTCATTTTCTTCATGCGAAGAAGAAGACTCCAGCTACTCGGAGGCAAAACTTCTGAAGTGGAAAAAGACACCCATTTGCAGGTTAAAGCTTCTGTCAAAATGCAACAAGTATCTGAAGCTAATCGGTAGGCTAAGCAAGAGCTTGACCTATCCACAGCCAAATTGGATGAAGTGCTTGATAGTCTGGGTGAAAGAATGGTAGAACAAAATGAACCCATTGATGTTGATGCACTAGACATTGAGGATATCACTCCAAACGAGGAAAAAGATGAAAAAGAGAGAATGGAGAAAGAAAAGGATGAGAAAACGGAAAAAGAGAAACAAGAAAAAGAGAAAGCGGGGAAAGAAAAGCAAGAGAAAGAGCAGGTGGAGAAAGCGAGACAAGAAGAGAAGAAGAAGGAAGAAGACAAGAAGAAGGAAGAAGAAAAGAAGAAGGAAGAAGACAAGAAGAAGGAAGAAGAGAAAAAGAAAGAAGAAGAGAAGAGGAAGGCAAAAGAAAAGAGGAAGGAGGAAGCAAAGAAGGAAAATGAAGAGGAGAAAAAGAAAGAAGAAGAGTGGAAGAAAGAAGAGGAGTAGAGGAGAGTGGAAGAGGACAAAGTGAAGGCCGCCAAGGTAGCCCAAGAAAAGGAAGAAGAGGAGAAGAAAAGACAAGCATAAATCAAGGAAAAGGAAGGAGGATAGACTCAGAAGGTAACCGGAGATCAAGACAAGCAGGTTGATTCTACTGGTCCCACTGATTTGACTCTTGCCTGTCTAACTCAATCGGTAGATGAGACTAAGCTATTGCGGAGCATTCAACTAGTGTAGGAGAGATTGGAAGAACTAAGGAAAAAGAAAGAACGGGATGTCATTCAATTTGTTGTTGACACCCTTTCTAATCTAATCCCCAGTACTAACCTCCCCAGTACCGATTCCTCCCTAGCCAAGCTCAAACTTCTTTGCACAGTAGTGGATGATCAAGTACAATGTTTGGAAGATGCTACCCAGGCCACTGCAAAGAAAAACCATGAAAAGGCACTCAAAGTTGCCTTAGTAAAGCAAATGGATGATGACAGGACATGACTGCTTAAGCAAAAAGATGATGTACGTTTAGCCATGGGTGAAGGTAACTTACTCTTGAGTAAAACTTGTCAACCTCGCCTATTTTGTGACGATGCTTTGAAACAAAAGACTCAACTCCAATCGGAGTTACAAAAATATATCGGCAACTTCAAACTGCCCTATGATCTATTCACGGTATATGGACAAACTGTTCATACTCACCAACATCAGATTATGAAGCTTGACTCAGAAATATGCAATTGGACTCGAGATCTGCAAGAGCTCCAATTGCTCCTATTACCAAAATTGCAAGTCCTTCAAAAATGTTTCCTAAACTTGGAGGCTATTACTGTGACATAGGAGATGAGCACCATCGATGCAATGGAATAATTAGCCTTCCAGATGAAGATTGAAAGTGAAATTATTGCCTCACTTCTTGAGTCATGGTCTTTAGACAGGAAAAATTTTATGCAAAACTTTAAGTCTCTTTTTGAGAAGTTTTACTCTTTATTGTCATGAACATCTACTCTGTTTTCATATTATGCAAACAAAAAAGGGGAATATTTTGCATTACTTTGTCATTGTTGGCAAAGGGGGAGTAGTGTATTAAATTTTGGCGAGTATTAACATTTCATGCACATACTTGTAATTTTTGCAAAAGAAGTAGTATATATGCTTAGGGGGAGTAACTTTGATTATAAAATCTGTTTTTGTTTTGTAAGCACTTAGATGTCAAAATTTTCGTGTGTTGCCATCAATGCCAAAGGGGGAGATTGTTGGTATTTTGATGATAATTAGTTGTGATTGTCATTGATGGACACGCACTTATTTAATGTATGAGTTATTCTCAACCGGTATTGTATGTTATTAATATGTATAGTCTTAATTTTTTGAAGACTATCGGTGTTTTGCAGAAGATTATTACCGGTCAAAGCATGACCAAAGACCCCAAGCGGTATGAAGATCTCAAAGCGAAATGAAGACCCCGAGCAGTAGTTAATCTTTTGATCAGAATACTATGTTCCAATTTTCCAGTCTTCACTTGTCAACTGGTAATCGATATACTTTGTTAACTGGTATAATTATAATGTGTGATGAGTTATCATCCACCGACACTTTGGTGGTGTTTCTGTGTCATGTTACCAAATGTGTCTAGATGTATTGTACCTAGGAAATTGTAGTCTAGTCTTATTGGACAGAGATGAAATCAGATTCCTATATGAGGACATCATGTTTGGGGTTTTAAGATGTAGTGTGCGAACGAAGATAAGGTCTATGCGAGAAAAGGTCTCTCACAAAAGAGATAGAGAGTGTGAAACATAGAAGACTGAAGTAATGCTGGAATGCATTAACAAGGAGCTGCCAAGGATCTAATCAAGCATTCTATGCTACTATCTAGATCATTCACTTGTTGATTACTAATATCTTCGACAAGTCTGAAACCCTTAACTGGGTAGGCCCAGCCAAGCCTATTGAAAATCCTCTAACAAGGTGGTTCACAATTGTGGATCTGAAATCCTCTAACAGGGTAGTCTTTAGCAGGACTTATCTCCTAACAAAGATTTGGATTCCTAACAGGATCTGTTTTGGTGAAGAACATTGTAAGGCCTTAACCAGTCTGGTTACTATTATGCAGATACTTGACTTGTGAGTTTTACTCACCGTGGTTTTCCCATTTGGGTTTCCACGTTAAAAACATCTTGTGTTATGGTAATTGTGCTTATGTGGGTGAATGCTTTATTTTCTATTTGGCTTTTTTATGTTTTAACTAGTTTATTGTTTAATCTGCTACACTGGTCTACAGTTAAACTCCTAGGCAACCTGCAAAACAATTGGATTAGTAGTTTAATCTGCTACACCAGTTTTTTTTTTTAGTTTTTGGCCATACTAATTCACCCCCCTCTTAGTATTCATCAGTTGGAACTCCTAGGCAACTTGCAAAACAATTGGATTAGTATTTTTTGTGTTTCTTAGGTCTTGGACAGTCGAACAAGCTACAAACCTCATAAAAAAAAACCAGTAGCTACTGGCCTACAGAAACAGTGCACGTGCTGAAGCGCCTGCGCAAGTGCCAAAACGTTTACGTACACGTTGCAGTGGGCCAAAATCTAAACAAATAAAAGGAAATGAACACAAATAGAACTCATGATTTATACCTATTTGTCACATTGTTCGGGATTGATCATGCTGAAGTGCCTATGCACGCACTGAAAAGTCTGCGCTCATGTCGAAATTCCTGCGCTCACGCTAAAACACAGAAACATGCAATAAAAGTTAGCAGTTAGATTTCAAAATTCAAATTTTTACAATTTTTTGCAAAGGGCGGGATGTTGAAAACAGTCATGCTGATACAGTTTCTCCCATGCTAAAACGCAGGCGTACGCGCTGAAACATGAGCACCTATGCTGAAAAGACCAAAAAGAGAGCAAATTTCAAAATGTAAGGGGGAAATTAATTTAAAAATAGGGTGCTCGTGCTGGTGCGCCTACGCTCGCGCTGAAAAGTTTTTCTGTCGCATTGAACCCGAGTCGCTCGCGCTGATTTGTAGGCGCTCGTGCAATTCTGATACCTGCGACTTGCACACTCACAAAAATGTTAGATTTAGGGATGTGGGTCCCACCGGGCGTGCCAGAATGAAGAGGGTAAAAACCAACTTGGTGAATTTAGGTGGTTAGTATGCAAACAAAGCACTATAATATATTAAAAACATGGAGCATAAATCAAACCACATGAAAAACATAAAGAGAATGTTTATATCTTGCGAACTTATACCTTCTCCCTCAGATCGAGCTTGGTGAAGTGAAGGCACCCCTTGATGATGCTCTACTTGATATGATCCTTTGAGTTATTTGAATGTAGTTGGCTCTCCAATATTATGCATAAATGGATGTGATGGATTAAGGATTGAAGGATGAAATGGTTAAGTATGGATGAGTGATAATTTTGGCATGGTAAGGATGCAAGGATGGTTTCTTGGGCACAAACTAGTAGCATGGATTTACTAAACTTGGAGATGAGATATGAGGGAATGGATTCCTCAATTTATAGGAAGAGAGGAGGGGAAATGGAGGGCTAGGATTGACCCAAGATGGAGGGTCAGGATTCCTTGTGAGCCCACACAAGGCCCAAGAGGAGGTGTGGAGACCAAGAAATATGCCTTAAAGGCATTTCTTGTCTCCACACTCCTCAAGGTTCATTGGGAAGACTTCCCAATGTGCCTTGGGAAGAACAAGGGATAGGATATTTCTTGAGGGATGGAAATGAAGAATTAAAAATTCTTCAAAAGGGATGCTCATGGGGATTGGAGGAATAAGGAGGAATTAAAAATTCCTTGGAGGATGGGATGCTTAGAGGAATGTGAGATTTTGAAAATCTCACATTCACCTAGGAAAAGAGCATTTAAGGAGAGTGGTTGGATGGAAGGGACAAGGAGTTGACTTTGTGGCTAATCATGATGATTAGCCACTAGCAACTCATTAGGAGAGGGATTAGAAGAAAGGTTAGGTGGGATTAGGGTAGATAAGATTTGTAGGAGGATTTGACTAGGAGAGAGAATGAGTGGAGGGAATTAAAAATTAGAAGAATAATGCTAAGTGAGTTTAGGGAGTTTCTAGAAGAATTTATTAGGTTAATGATGGATTAGGAAAAAGGTGATTTGTAGGAATCACTTAGGTTAACTAATTAATTGAAATTAATTAGTTAAGAGGAGGAATTTGAGGAGATTTAATATTGAGGATTTTTAGAGGAATAAAAGGGGATTGATTTATTAAATAAATAAATCAACAGACTATAGTGACAATATTGTGTGGGGGAAAAAGCGAGACTAGGTTATCATGCCCTAACCCTACCTTTTGTCACACATTACGGAATACGAAAGAGCCTAGAGGTATCACATAATTGGCTACTTCTTTTTGTGAAAGAGAGAGCCACGGGCTACCTATTAGGGTTTCTATTCCCTTGTTGAAATTGTAAGATCAAGTAATGCAAGTTCAAACCCTAATCCCAAAATGCAAGTATAAACTAATAACAAGATTGCAGAATTGAGATTAATCAATGAACAGCTGTAAATACAAGGATGGAATAAGAATGTAGATGTGTACCCGGAGTGAAAATCGGACTGAAAATGTGCGGGACGGGGGCGCGGGCGCCACTGTCCTGAAAACTGCACCGGAAACTGTCGTTCTGCACTCTGAAACACTGTCGGAAAGCTATCTGAAAGCTGTTTGTCCGGAGGACCAGGGCGCCCAGCGCCTCTGTCCCAGGGACCAGGGTGCCCAGTGCCCCTGTCCTGGCAGGACCAGGGCGCCCAGCACCCCTGTCCCAGTCTTCTGCTCTACAATTTGATACAGAGTGCTGTCTCGACCTGTTCTCTCTGGATCTGTATCCTGCGGCGTCGTCCGAGTCCCGAAACCTGCACTTATATCTGAAAAAGGGTGTATGGGTGGCTATATAGGGTTTTGCCTTAGTCAAACCCCCACTTTGGTGATTTCCACCTCCACGAATAGCCAAGTTGTTTTGTAAAATGTATTGTGTGTGCAGACCTAGTGTGTGTGCAAGGTCCTAAAATGCAAGAAAGCAAACTAGAGCAACCTAGAAAGTAAACCCTAATTGCTTGTAAATGATAATGTAAATGCTCTAAATCAAGATGCAAAGTGATCTAAAGCATGAATGAAGGATATATTGAAGCTTTATGCAAAGACATGAAAACAACATGAAATCATACCCAACCCTCAAGGGAGAGGTACAAGCCAATCTTCAATCGGTAATCTCCTATTGTTCTTCAATGTCTTCCAAGCCCTAAATGGATGAATGGAATTGATAAATGCTTGGTAGAGGGATGTTGTAAGATGTTGAAGTCTTCAAAGATCTGCTCTTTCACTTCATATGAGGTTCCTGGAAACAAAATTCGGATCCTTTCAAATGAAGAAAGAGAGCTCTTATGTATGAAACCCTAGGTCGCAATTTCGTCTTTTGGCTAACCTAGAGATCGAATATCCCGCCAATTTCTTGGGGTTAAGCTTTATTTTATGATTGGATCGCGCTCCTAAAATTTCGGGAAAAATGTCCCGGACCGTGTGCACTCCGGGCGCCACGGTCCCGACAACTTTTCACCAAATTTTCAGGGCCGTCAGATATGATGATTTTAGAGAGAATCCCAAAGTTACAGGTGATTTCGAGATGTTTTGACCCCCGAAATCAAGCCCCCAAGCTCAGAATAGGGCTTAATTAGGGTTTTTGATTAAGTGATGTATTGGAGGAATAAAATGAAAGGGGCACGCTTTAATGAAAGGGCCCGACTTTGTGATGTGGAAGATGATGAAATAGAACCTTTAGACCTAATTAATTTGATTAATTAAGTGCTAAAGGGGAAATGCAATGCAAAATGCAACTGCGCCAAGGCGGGTGCTAAACTAGGTGTTAAATTGTACTACTTTAGCAAGTGCGTACAATTTATGACGTTACATTTAGCCCCCACTTTAGCGGTCATATGAGTACTACGTGCATATGCAAGCTAAAGTACAGAAAGTAAACATTATTTGAAAAAGGATATATCCATAAGTTGTCAGACGAAGCCCCCTGCGGTATCTGCAGTACACAGTTAGGAACCGCACCCTACAAAACACACGTTAGATCACAAAATCACCTAATGCTTACTAAGGAAGGTGATGAAATTTGTGAGTAGCTGTATGCCCCCCCTGTTTTGACTTGCTTATTAGGGAGGTGAAACAGGGTAGCATGTTTACTTACGACAAATTGTGTAAGAGAGTATTGATGAGGGATGTTCACTGAAAAGGCTTCATCAGAGCACTTTTTGGAACATCCCGAGAGTAGGGGAATGAAAATATGATTCCTACGCAACAAACGGTTCAAAAATCGCATCTCCCAAACTCAAGTTATGATTAAATGAGTGAAAGAGGAAAATTAGGGTTTTGAAAGTAAAGGTAAAGGAATAAACGTATATACCTTGAAAGAGACATATGCATTTGTCACTTTGTTGATTCTGAGTACTGTTCATTGCAGCGGAGCCCACATAGCCATCATCATGCCTTCACGATGACCGAAGCGTCCCACGAGGGTTGAGATTCTGCGCCAGGCCGTGATTGACGACGAGCCACTGGACGAGGTGAGTTGACTGAACATTTGACTTTTGATTTTTCGCATTTTGACTTTTCTGTGATCGTTTGCGGGCCCTAAAGGCTGACCCGGGCCCCACCCAGGGTGCCATGGTCCCCCCAGGGTGCCATGGTCCCTGACAGGGCGCCATGGTCCCAACCAGGGCGCCATGGTCCCTGACAGGGCACCATGGTCCCAATCAGGGCTTGGCATACGATGTTAGACAATTTGCATGAGCGATTTTGATGATCGAGTACTGATTACGGTTATGTTTTTGTGTTGCAGGGCCTTCCATACATGAGAGAGCATACAACGGGACATATTCTTTGCAGTTTGCGAGATTAGATTCCGCGGCTTACTCAGGTAGAGAGAGACACATTATCGATAGTAGGATTATGGTATGTGATCCTCATGCCAGCCATTCGGTTCCATCCTATGATGCTGATGGCATTGATGGAGCGATGGGATCCTGACACATGCACATTTCATCTTCCAGTAGGGGAGCTGACGGTTACACTCGAGGATGTGTATTGTATACTTCGTCTTCCTATCAGAGGAGTGACTGTTACATACACGACCGATCGGTCAGCGGAGGATCATCAGAGAGAGCAGGTATATTGCATAGGGAGAGTCATGCCGAGCGAGACGAGAGGTCACATCATGGTCAGCTGGCTCTTACATCCTACAGGGGAGGTACCCCTTCTGAGATGCCTTATGATCGCCATCATAGCACTAGACATCTGCCCTAATGGGCGAGCCACACACATGCATGGGGGTCTCACATGGTGCATCAGAGTGATGGAGAGACACAGGAGAGTGTATGCTTGGGGTCGGAGTATGCTTGCACATCTCTATCACGACCTTGAGGAGTATGTTTTTGGACAGGGTTGCAGTTTGATGACATGCACACTTCTGTAGGTATGGATTTTAGAGCACTTCACATGCACCAGGCCTGTTGGCTTTCCGCTGAGTACGGCTAGCGAGCGACCTAGGGTGTTTGCTTATCCACTTACCAGCGAGTGGAGATTTGGAGATCTGTTATATTGGAGAGTGATTTTTGATAGACTGACAGCCGAGGTGACAGTGTGGAGACCTTACCTGCGGATGCACAGATGGGATGGGATGGAGAGACAGTTAGCATGCTTACAGAGGAACTGCCTACTGCAGGGATGATATTCACACATCATAGTCCCTTTCTACTTTGACCGAGTACGGAGGCAGTTCGGGCTAGAGCAGTGTGTTCCAGCCGATGTGCCCATCTATACTCGACACTCATGGGTCCTTCCCAGACCTACGGCAGTAGCGAGACCGACGATAGATGACATCGAGACTACAGATATAGAGGGATCTGATCAGGATGTAGTCACTAATTATTCTGCAGAGCCTGGAGCACAGCGCAGGTATGTCTCATGGTTTATGAGATCATGTCCAGGTCCTATCTTTCCACCAGATCACCCGACAGGCCATCCAGGCCCATGGAGACATGGAGACCAAGATGAGGACTAGGGATCCAGGTCAGAGGAGCCAGAGGAGGGAGAGGGTCATGAGGAGGCAGGAGATCCTGATCCACCTACAGGCGATCAGCCCAGCGTCGAGGAGGAGGAGGATACAGATAGAGATGAGGACGAGGAGGAGAGAACTGATGATGAGGAGAACAAGGATGCAGATGAGGATGAGGATGCAAATGAGGATAGAGATGATGAGGAGGAGTCAGATGCAGCTCCTCACCATTCAGGGGATGATACCATAGCTCTGGATCCTCCTCTTATTCCCCAACAGGGGGAACATGAGGCGATACGGAGACCTGTTCCTAGTACTGTCCAGCCTACACCCATCATGCATAGATTAGTTGAGCGAGGGGAGCCTAGTAGATCCCAATCACAGATGCTACCGTATCATGATCCCTACTGGCGCGAGGGAGACCCAGGTATAGTAGGTTTAAATTGATTATTAATGTTTTGATGATATAGAATGGTACTAATACAAAAATCTATTCTACTACCACAGCTAATGTGCAGGAGTGGCGTTCCCTGATTCAGCAGGCAGTGATAGACATTTCCACGATAGCACAGATCCCCAGTTCCTCACAGATTGCCTATAGGCCTCAGGGGAACGCGGGTTAGCATGAGGACTTGTTTTCCCCATTCCGAGTTCAGGTAGACATATGGAGGGAGAGAGAGAGAATCCTATCAGAGGACCTTCAGTGGGCGCGGCAAGATCTAGCAGCAGCTCAGGCCGAGGCTACCACCTATCGCACGATCCTTATGGATAGGGATCGTAGGAGTTCCTCTCGGAGTCACTCACGGTCTGTATCGCGCTACACACCCATGGGTCCACCTTCACGGCCAGATCAGGAGGGAGCGTCCAGTCGACACTCTCCAGCCACTAGTCCTAGGGATAGGAGATGATTTTATGATGTAGGAGATGTCACATTTTGGATGTATAGTGACCTATATTTGTATACGATCCACATATATATATGTATATATACATGCTTCTCTTTTGTCTCAAATGTGTTATCTTTAATGCTTAAAACAATGTATATTTTGCTTTGATTAAATCTAATACATTTGGTAAATGTACATGTATGTTCAAAATTTAATTTCCATGTGATTGATTTCTCAATGCTCCATGATTAAATTGATACATGTGTGACTTAATTAAATATTTAATCAAGTACTACATTGATGATAGGGAAGAAATATGCATTAAGTCTAAGAATCATATAACTAACGTGATTTAATTTTGAACTTAAACACAACATGATACAATTCTACTTAACACATAAAGACACTGTATAATATGCTAGCATAATGGAAATGTAAATCTTTTACAACTTACATAAATGAATTCAAGACAAACTATGAAGTAAGGAAACACGCTTGTCAAGAACGAAGCAATATAGATTAAACATCATAACATTTAATTCTATTTTGCTCTAATTAGGAGATACTAACATATTACCCAATGTTGAAGAACTGAAAAGAAGATAAATAAGGAATGAAGAATTAAGCATAATATCTACGCAAGTGCATAGCATTTATAGGTTCTTTAAGAGGTGTATCGTCTACATCCGCTATTTTGTAAGCACCTGATCCATAATCCTCAATAACGATATATGGTCCAAGCCAATTAGGACTGAATTTTCCCTTTTCTGCAGGTAAGGCATTCACATTGCGCTGATTCTCATAGAGGACTAAGTCACCTACTGAGAAGGAATGTTGAATAACCTTATCATTATAGCTTCGTTGTAGAGTTTTGTGATACGCTTGAATATGCTCAAGAGCATTTATACGCTGTTCATCAAGCATCTCAAGCTGTTGAAGTCGTTGTTCTCTATAAGAGTCATCATCTACTATACCTTTGAGAGAAACCCTAAGTGATGGAATCTCTAACTCTAAAGGCATAATAGCGTCAGCACCATAAACAAGATTATAAGGAGTAGTTCCCGTGGCAATTCGTACACTCGTTTGGTAGGCCCAAAGAGCATAGATTAGCTGGTTACTCCAATCCTTACCATGCTTATTCACGGTTTTGCGAAGAATTTGTTCGATTATTTTATTGGATGATTCGGCTTGACCATTTGACTGAGGATAGTATGGTGTAGAAAATCGATGTTTGATATGATACTTCTCGAGGAATTTCTTCACGTCCTTGTTCTTAAATGATGTCCCATTATCTGAGATTATAGTAGAAGGTATCCCGAATCGAGAAATGATGTTTTCTAGAAGAAATTGACAAATCACTTCAGCAGTGGTAGAACGAAGGGGAATAGCTTCTACCCACTTCGTAAAGTAATCTGTTGCGGTTATAATGAAGGTGTGTCCTTGAGATGAAGGAGGAGAGATTTTACCAATAAGATCCAAACCCCATGCGGAAAAAGGCCAAGAAGCTACTTGAGAACAGAGTTCTTGGGCAAGAGCATGAATCAGATTATTATGTTGTTGACATTGATGACATTTCTTAACAAATGAAAAGGAATCCTTTTGCATAGTTTGCCAATAGTATCCCATACGAAGCAATCTATGAACCAAGGATTTGCCTCCAAAATGTCCCCCACAGGCACCTGAATGCGCCTCTTCAAGAGCAACGGGGATTTCTGATTTGTTAAGACAGCGAAGGAGAAGACCATCATAACCCCTTCGGTAAAGGACATTAGAAAGAATGATATATCTAGTAGACAACTTGCGGATTCTAGCCCTAGTGTTTCTATTAGCAGAATCAGGAAAGGTACCATCGGTCAAATATCTTACGATATGCGAGTACCATTCATCTGAGTCTATAAAGTCACAACATGTTACCAGACTAGGATCGTCTACAATAGCTGGAGAAATAAGGTTGTGAATAACAAATTTAAGATCAACCACAGGGTCCTCTAAAGATACAAGAGAAGCCACACATGCCATTGCATCCGCATGTCGATTATCTTTTCGAGGAACAGGTTCTATGGTGTAAGAATCAAATTTTTGTAACAAAGAGATAGCAAGGTCTTTATATTGTGATAACTTGTCTTGTTTTGCTTGATATATTCCTGTTACTTGTCTTATAATCAATTGCGAATCTCCATAGATATGTATGTGTTTTATGTTCAGAGCTAAGGCTGCTTTTATTCCCGCTATAAGAGCCTCATACTCAGCAATGTTATTGGTACACAGGAAATTTAGACGATAGGATAAGGGAATGGGTTTCTTTGTAGGAGAAATTAGAACAACACCTGCCCCCGATCCCGTACGACACTTAGAGCCATCAAAGTATAACTCCCAAGTTTCATCTTTCTCTATAGAAAGAATGAAGTCATCAGGAAAAGACTCAGGGTTAGGGAAGGAGAAAGGTGAAGGGGCCTCAGCTAGGTGATCGGTCAGCGCTTGCCCTTTAATTGCTCTTTGTGAAACAAATTTAAGGTTAAATTCAGTTAACATCATAACCCACTTAGCTAGGCATCCTGATAAATCAGTTTTAGAGAAAAGATGCTTCAACGGATCAAACTTTACCATGACATGGACTTCTGAATTTAAGAGATAATGTCTCAATTTTTGAGTCGCAAACACCAAGGCCAAGCATTGTCTTTCTATCGTAGAATATCGGGTCTCATAATCGAGTAAGGTACGACTTATGTAATAAACCGGACATTCTTTACCATCTTTATCATGTTGTGCCAATAATGCTACAAGAGCATGAGAGGATGCAGTCGTATAAATAAGGAAAGGTTTAGAAGGTTCAGCCGGTCGAAGGATAGGAGGATTAGTTAAATACATTTTTAAATCTTCAAATGCTTGCTGACAATCCTCATTCCATTGAAAAGTGATATTCTTTTTGAGAAGTTGAGTGAAAGGAAAAGTACGATCCGCAAGTTGAGATACAAACCTACGAATAGCTTGAATCTTTCCTTGTAAGCTTTTAAGTTGAGACACATTTCTAGGAGGTGGCATGTTGACAATAGCATCTATTTTCTTAGTGTCCACCTCAATCCCACGATGCGAAACTATGAATCCTAATAGTTTTCCACTATCCACACCAAAAACACATTTTCGGGGATTCAAGCGCATGTGATATTTATGAATCCTTTCAAAGATTTGACAAAGGATTTTAATATGATCCATGCGAAGAAAGGATTTGGCTAAAATGTCATCAACATAATCCTCTAAAATCTTATGCATATAATCATGAAAGATAAGGGTCATCGCTCGTTGATAAGTTGCACCGGCATTTTTAAGTCCAAAAGGCATCATTATCCAACAAAACGTACCCCAAGGAGTAGTGAAAGCGGTTTTGAATTGATCTTGAGGGTTAATAAAAATTTGATTGTATCCTGAAAAACCATCCATGAAGGATAACAAGGCATGTCTTGCCATAGAATCAACTATCATGTCAATGTTTGGAAGAGGAAAATCATCTTTTAAAGAAGCCTTATTTAGACCCCGAAAGTCGGTACACTTTCTTATTTTGTTATCTGGTTTAGCCACAGTGACAATATTTGAAATCCATGGGGAATAATCAATAGGGCAGATGAATCCAGCCTCCAATAACTTTTCAATCTCAGCCTTAACAAGCAGAGCCACCTTAGGATTCATTTTTCGAATCTTTTGTTTCACGGGCTTAGCATCAGGAACTAAGACAATGTTATGAGTAACAATCTTAGGATCTATACCAGGCATGTCAGAGTATGTCCAAGCAAAGATCTCGGGGAATTCATGCAATAAATCTTCATATTGTTTTTGTTCCTCTCCATCCAAACATTTTCCAATTTTAATAACTTTCTCTTCATTGCAAGGATCCATCTTAACATTAGTGGTGTCACTTATGAGAAGATTACTTTGTTGAGGAGTATCCTTTAGCTGAGGGAATTCTTTCACAATCTCATCATTATCCGTCTCTTTTCCAAAGTAGGCTTCAGTGTTCAAACAATAAGGGAGTCCCCTATTGTGATGATAATGAGGAAGAGTGTCATATGCTCCTAAAAATTCAGCTAAAGCATCATCAGTAGGGAAAACATCAAAAGCACAAGCACACGAAGGATCCCCATCAATATACTTAGGGTGTTGCATTGATAGAGATGTAGAAATAACATTAACACTAATGCATGGTCTTTTAGAAGCTTTAGTGCGCTTGCAGGGATTATAGCCAAGTCCAAAGGCATAACTGTGAAAATTAGTCTCTAGAGGAACTTTTATCCCTTGTTCATGAGCACTGCAACCATTTCCATGATACCCATGCTTAGCAAAGATGCGAAAACCACGACCATAACGATCAGCCATTTCAGGAAGAGAAGGTGGTTTTTCATAAGACAAAGAATCAAACTCTTCATAATTAGAGGTGTGAGGAGAAGAAGTTTGAGAAGCAGCCACAAAATTATTACTCATAGGTTCGGGTAAGATTGATTGATTTTTAGCTTCTTCCTTCTTTTCAACTTTAAGCTCTCTAGAAGGAACCTTATATTCACCTACAAAGGTGGGATTAAAATCAAGAGATCCCCAATCATCTTCTTTGAGGATCTTCCCAGGATCAAAATCCTTCTTATGTGTAGTTTCAAGTCGAGAAGAATCTTCTTCAAGAGCTCCAGACTCATCCGAAGAATTTTGATCATCGGAGAGCGAGGATTCACCGATAGGTATCTTATTTAAAGAGTCATCACTAGATGAGGACGGCTTAGAAGAACCCCCCTTGGAAGTAGATGTTTGCAAACAAGCTTGAAAATTAGTATCACCTATCAAGGTATATGTCTTATTGTTATAAATAAATTTAACTTGTCTATGCAACGTAGAGGGGACAGCTTGCATACTGTGAATCCAAGGTCTCCCTAGTAGCAAGTTGTACGTTAGATTTCCCGACATAACATGGATAGGTGTAGGCAAAGTAACAGGCCCCACTGTGATGGGTAAGGTGATAGTACCTAATGAAGTTTTAGCCACATTATCAAAGCCTTGAATAGGACGAGAATCCGGTTCAATTAAGGATGTATCCACATTCATCTTATGCAAAAGATTAATGCTACACACATTGAGACCAGAACCATTATCCACTAGTGTTCACCTTATAGCAGTGTCTTTCATGATAACCACAATCATCAAGGGATCATATTGATGTTGGATTTCACTAGTAGGCAACTCATCTTGGGTAAACACAATTTGAGCTTTAGGATTCATCACAGAGTTAACCAAAGATGCTATAGTACTAGATGTATTCGGTGGAGGAACATTCAAATCTTTCAAGGCATCTTGTAACATTCCATGATGAGCGGAAGAAGTTTGAATCAAATCCCAAAGGGATATCTTAGCTGGGGTAGCTTTGAGTTGTTCTATGAGATCATATTCCTTACTAAGAACTTGCGAAATACGGGGAGCTTGTGGAAGAATCGGTTGAGGATTCGGAAGGGAAACTGGGATAACAGGAGGAGGACTAGGCTGCCTATTATTTCTGGTATGATAAGTATGGGCAACCGCATGATAACTCTCTCTAGTTATTTTCTTGGCATAACTATAAGGACTTACAGGTTTTCTTCCTTGCACAGTGATGATTGGTTTATTTGGAGTACGAAAGGAATCACGATCATACCCTCCTTGGACAGTAAGGAGAGGTGATTTAGGACTTTGAAAGGTGGGAGAAGGATAAGCTCCTTGGACTTCAAAGAGAGGCTTTTTATGCTCATTCAAGTTTATCATGTTAACTAATTTAGAAGTCTTGTTCTTGTTTAAAGATTTCGGTAAAGCCACAAAGTCATCAAGAGCATCATCCAACAAAGCATGATCATATCTATTGAAAGGTTTATCTTTTGATTCAAAAGGAGACATCTCCTCATAGAGGGGATTGTTGAAAACAACCATGTTACTAGATTTAGTGGAAGAGTTGATAGGAATGTACCCTTGAGAGGACTCATTCAACTTATCTTTCTCATCACAACGAAATGGCATAGTAACAAGGTTTATGAGTTTTTGGTAAAATGAAGGTTTGGCATCTTTAGGGTTCAAAAACTCATCTAAATCTTCATCTAATTCATCTTGGCTATACTCATAATAATCATCATAAGCATGAACATTTTGCAAATAAAAGTCGGACATTTTGAAATAAAAAATTGCATGAAATTTAAACACACAATGCAAAGAAACACACTCTTTTTTTTTTTTTTTTTCTTTTTAATGAAATGAAAACACACTAAATCTAGATCTAGATCTAATAGATGCAATGCAAGAAGAAGCAATGATAGATTCACGTCGGGTTCACCAAAATGTGTGGGGGAAAAAGCGAGACTAGGTTATCATGCCCTAACCCTACATTTTGTCACACATTACGGAATACGAAAGAGCCTAGAGGTATCACACAATTGGCTACTTCTTTTTGTGAAAGAGAGAGCCACGGGCTACCTATTAGGGTTTCTATTCCCTTGTTGAAATTGTAAGATCAAGTAATGCAAGTTCAAACCCTAATCCCAAAATGCAAGTATAAACTAATAACAAGATTGCAGAATTGAGATTAATCAATGAACAACTATAAATACAAGGATGGAATAAGAATGCAGATGTGTACCCAGAGTCAAAATCAGACTGAAAATGTGCGGGACGGGGGCGCGGGCGCCACTGTCCTGAAAACTGCACCGGAAACTGTCGTTCTGCACTCTGAAACACTGTCGGAAAGCTGTCTGAAAGTTGTCTGTCCGGAGGACCAGGGCACCCAGCGCCTCTGTCCCAGGGACCAGGGTGCCCAGCACCCCTGTCTTGGCAGGACCAGGGCACCCAGCGCCCCTGTCCCAGTCTTCTGCTCTGCAATTTGATACAGAGTGCTGTCTCAACCTGTTCTCTCCGGATTTGTATCCTGCGGCGTCGTCCGAGTCCCGAAACCTGCACTTATATCTCAAAAAGGGTGTATGGGCGGCTATATAGGGTTTTGCCTTAGTCAAACCCCTGCTTTGGTGATTTCCACCTCCACGAATAGCCAAGTTGTTTTGTAAAATGTATTGTGTGTGCAGACCTAGTGTGTGTGCAGGGTCCTAAAATGCAAGAAAGCAAACTAGAGCAACCTAGAAAGTAAACCCTAATTGCTTGTAAATGATAATGTAAATGCTCTAAATCAAGATGCAAAGTGATCTAAAGCATGAATGAAGGATATATTGAAGCTTTATGCAAAGACATGAAAACAACATGAAATCATACCCAACCCTCAAGGGAGAGGTACAAGCCAATCTTCAGTCGGTAATCTCCTATTGTTCTTCAATGTCTTCCAAGCCCTAAATGGATGAATGGAATTGATAAATGCTTGGTAGAGGGATGTTGTAAGATGTTGAAGTCTTCAAAGATCTGCTCTTTCACTTCATATGAGGTTCCTGGAAACAAAATTCGGATCCTTTCAAATGAAGAAAGAGAGCTCTTATGTATGAAACCCTAGGTCGCAATTTCGTCTTTTGGCCGACCTAGAGATCGAATATCCCGCCAATTTCTTGGGGTTAAGCTTTATTTTATGATTGGATCGCGCTCCTAAAATTTCGAGAAAAATGTCCCGGACCGTGTGCACTCCGGGCGCCACGGTCCCGACAACTTTTCACCAAATTTTCAGGGCCGTCAGATATGATGATTTTAGAGAGAATCCCAAAGTTACAGGTGATTTCGAGATGTTTTGACCCCCGAAATCAAGCCCCCAAGCTCAGAATAGGGCTTAATTAGGGTTTTTGATTAAGTGATGTATTGGAGGAATAAAATGAAAGGGGCACGCTTTAATGAAAGGGCCCGACTTTGTGATGTGGAAGATGATGAAATAGAACCTTTAGACCTACTTAATTTGATTAATTAAGTGCTAAAGGGGAAATGCAATGCAAAATGCAACTGCGCCAAGGCGGGTGCTAAACTAGGTGTTAAATTGTACTGCTTTAGCAAGTGCGTACAATTTATGACGTTACAAATATTAATTATAATTAATTAATATTAAGGAGGAATTAAAAATTGGCATAATTAATAAATTAATTATGTTAGGAACTTAAAATAATTAAAATAATTATTTTGAAGTGTCTACATATATAATGCATGAAAAATCCATGGGATACTCAAATGAAGATTGAGTGGAATATGTGAGGTATTGAAACATCACAAAATAGTCATTCTCCATCATGAGAAGATAAAAATGTATCATTATGCTCATCATCAAATATATCATCAATGGACTAGACCATATGATAGAGAGAAGAAGGAATAAAATTTGCATGTAAAGTGCAACATGCTTTTATGCATCACTAGGATCCTCAAGACAAGATAAAGTTGCAATTGAGGTATACATGGGAGAATACCTATAAGAACACATAAGTCTAGCATGATAAATGTACTCACTAGGGGTAGAGGGTAGACAATAATAAAAAGATAGGTAGTGAAATTGAGTCACTAGGTTTGTACCATCCTCATGTCCACCAAGGATAAAAAAATAAGTAATAAAAACATGTGCTAGGTTCATAAAAAGAAGTCTAGATAAAGCAAGGCGGATCAAGCCATTGTAAAACTTTGTCACTTAAACTAAGTCTAAACTAAACAATCAAGAACATATCATCACCTAATAATTCGTAATTAGAAAGTAAAGATGATTACACATATGAAAGTATATGAATAGAATGATCAAAATCCTCATGTAATGAATAATTACCAAGAGTAATAATTTAATCATATAATGAACAAGTATGTGAGGAATTGTCACTAAAATCTGTTAGACAGCTCAGATAACCAGAGGACAACTGAGAGGGGGTGGGGGGTGTGAATCAATTATCACCGGATTAAATAACTTTACACATTCAAATCCTTATTACCGAAACACATAAACTCAAAACGGAAATGCATAAACCAAATATCGAAATAACTGATATAGCAATTAAGTATAAACATAAATCACAGAATGGTTACCATCCATCCATAACACATGACACCAAGATTTGTTCATGGAAAACCTGGTAAAGGGAAAAACCATTGTGGGAAGCCTACCCATATTCAAATAATACTTCTGCAATAAGTATGTGATTAGAATATGAAGGGGCCTACACATGCAAGAAGGCCAATAACCTAGAGCGCACTTCTCATCACAAAAGGAGCCTCACTGACTACAGAAAAAATTAGACTACGATCTGGAATGAAGATTGAACTACAAGTATATCATCTTCTATGCCAGAGTACAGTTCTGGTCAAGCTCAATACCGGAGGCCTTAAACCTCTCATACAAACCCAATTTGATCACCTATGATCAACCAAAACCTCTGCATATGATGACAACATTATTCGCACACAGATAATCCTATATTCCATAGCCATTATCACATGATCTACAAAGAAATCTTACATCATATTTATACCAACCCGGGACCTAAACAATTAGGTTGACCACCTAAAAGATAATACAATAAGTTCATAACATAAACCTACAATCCAATGATCAACCAAGTCGTCTTAAGCCAAAAACAATGTAAACCAATCATTAAATCTCATCGGTAATGCATTGGGATCATCCACCAACACGTTACATAAATCGGTCCATAACCTAGATAACACCAGACCTAAAATAGGTCGCTATAAACCAAATTCAACACCATCAATCAACAGGAACATGAATAAGATAACCAATAGTATCCCAAAAGCCATCTAGAAGTTGCACCAACACCACTTATCACGTGCATAAAAATATCTTCAACAAATCTCTACTGGTAAAACCCTTACTGACTTACTAGAACAAATGATAGCTTCTGAGTCATCAAATCCCTAACCAACTGATCATGATATGCATCTGAATAGCATGAATGACAGATCCAAACCAAATCCACAAAACAAAGCATACCGGAGCATACCAGATCAATATTATAATCCAACCACTCTATCAGAACCAACCGAAAATCGGTAAACAACCGAAACTGTCAGTATTGCCATCAATGCAACACATAATCAATTCCTCCAAATTGCCAACAATCTCCCCCTTTGGCATTGATGGCAACACTAGGTGTGAAAAACATCCAAGTGCCAAGAAATGCCAAACAAGTCTCCCCTATGGAAGACAGCCAGCAATCTTCCACAAAATGATATAGCAATGAAGCTCTGAACCAAACTCCCCCTTTGACTGATATTTTGTTAAGCTTTTTTTTTCACATATATCTCTCCCCCTTTGAGATCAATGCCAAAAATTTGCCAAAAATATCAAAGAAAAATCATAAATCCACTAATCCACACAACTGACTACTCCCCCTAAGTAGTAGCATCACCACATCAATCCAGAATGAATAGTACTTCTGATAATATATACCAGACTAATGCCAATCAATATCACTCAGGTCTCTACCAGAGGGGCAGAAACCCCCAATCTGTCTCTGAAGTACTCAAATGATTCTTTAGGCATTAGTTTAGTGAAGATGTTTGTAATCTTCTCTTTAGTGTTCACATAAACCAGTTCAACTTCATTTGCTTCCACCTTCTCCTTCAAAAAGTCATTGATAGATATGTGCTTTGTCTTAGAATGAAATACCAGATTCTTTGATATATCAATAGTAGCAGAGTTATCACAGTGAATAACTACTGGATCATTACAATCCACCTTTATATCCTTCAACATTTTCTTCATCCATAGAACTTGTGTACAGTTAGTAGCAGCAACAACATACTTAGCTTCAACAGTAGATAAAGAGGTACATGACTACTTTTTATTGATCCATGAAACAAGTTTCTTTCCAAGAAAGAAAGCTCCACCGGATGTGCTCTTCTGGTCATCGACATCTCCAGCCCAATCTGCATCTATATAAGCACATAATGTAAAGTCATCATTTTAGGATACCACAAACCATATTCAGTTGTTCCCTGCAAATACCTGAAAATCCTTTCCACTGCACTCACATGGTTCTCTCTAGGATTACTCTAATATCTTGATATAATACAAATTGCATTCATTATATCCGGTCTAGTATGAGTCAGATATAAAAAACCTCCAATCATAGACTTGTACCTTGTAGGATTTACTGGTATAGATGCATCTATCTTTGTCAATTTCTCACTTGTAACCATAGGTGTACCAAAATGGTTTAGAATTTTCCAAACCAAATTTCTTAAACAACTCTTTAGCATACTTAGTTTGATAGATGAAAATACCTTTATCAGTTTCATTAATCTGCAAACCTAAGAAAAATATCATCTCCCCAATCATAGACATCTCAAATTCATTCTTCATATTGTTAGAGAATTCCATACACAACTTATCTTCACCTCCAAGAATGATATCATCAACAAAGACCTCAATAATCAATATGTCATCATCAGTGATCTTATAATATAAGTTACTATCAACATTACCTTTAGTGAAACCAAGCTTCAAAGTATATTTATCCAGTCTTGCATACCAAGCTCTAGGGGCTTGTTTCAATCCATATAAAGCTTTCTTTAACCTACAAACCATGTTTTTGTCATCTAAAAGTGAAAATCTATCAGGTTACTCAATATAAACTTCCTCTTCAAGATCTCCATTCATAAATGCACACTTAGCATCCATCTGATAAACCTTGTAGTTCTTATGTGCAGCATAAGCAATAAATAATCTCACAGCTTCAATCCTAGCTACCGGTGCAAAGGTTTCATCATAATCAATTCAATCCTAGCTACCGGTGCAAAGGTTTCATCATAATCAATTCCTTCCTTCTGAGAATATCCTTTACAAACCAATCTAGTGTTATTCCTCACAACTTGTCTATCTTCATTAAATTTATTCCTAAAAACCCATTTAGTTCCAACAAGATTCTTATTTTTAGGTCGGGGAACTACAATCCATGTGTTATTCTTTTTTATCTAATCTAATTCTTCTTCCATAGCTTTAACCCAACATTCATCTTTACAAGCTTCAATTATTGATGTCGATTCAACTTGAGAAATTAAACATACCTCATCAACTGCCAACCTTCTTCTTGTCATCACTCCTTTTTTTGTCTCCAATTATCTGATCTTCTAAATGATTCAACCTTACATACCTAGTAGTCTTCTGATTTTTTGTTCCTCTGTCATGATCTTCACTTACTGTTGAATTTTCTAATATTGCCAGAGTAACTGGTTCAACATTTTTTTCTGGTGCAGGTGCTACCGGTTTAGTTATGATCATTTCCACTACTGGTTCCTTATCATAAGTTTTAATTTGACTTATGTTCTGCTCATCCACCTTGACATTTGTGCTCTCCACAATTCTTTGAAATATTTTCTTATAACATTTATATGCTTTACTTTCATTAGAATAACCAAGAAATATTTATTCATCACATCTAGGGTCAAACTTTCCAATGGAATAATCTCTTTTGATATAGCATTTACTACCAAATATTCTAAAATACTTAACTGTCGGTGTATGACCAAACCATAACTCATAAGGTGTCTTACCAGTGTTTCCTTCGATATGAACTTTGTTGAATGTGTATATCGTTGTGCTTACAGCTTCTCTCTAGTAGACATGAGGTAGATTAGCTTCCATCATCATAGTCCTAGCTGCATCAAAGATAGTTTTGTTCTTCCTTTCCGTAACTCCATTATGTTGAGGTGTCTGGGGTGCAAACAATTGTCTCCTTATCCCATTCTTCTCACAATAGCTATTAAATTCACCAGATGTGAATTCTCCACCCTGATCTGAACTTAAGCATTTAATCTTCAATCTTGTCTCTGTCTCAACTTTAGCTTTAAATATTTTAAACTTTTCAAATGCTTCATACTTCTTCTCCCTTAGAAAAGTAATCCACATCATTCTTGAATAGTCATCAATGATTAGCATGAAATATTTATCACCCTGAAAAATTTTGATTCTATTAGGACCACAAAAATCAGTATGAATAACATCAAGAACATCATTAGATTTGTCTTGTATACTCTTAAAAGTAGTTCTAACTTGCTTTCCCATTTGATATTCCTTACATACCAGATTATAGGGCTTTACAATCTTAGGTATATCTCTAATTGCCTTGGTAGAACTGATCTTCACAATGCAATCAAAATTCACATGACACAACCTCTTATGCCATAGCCAACTCTCATCATATTGTGCAATCAAACATGTCTTCTCACTGGAGTTAAAATGAAAGATATTACCTTTAGTCTATGTATCGGTTGCAATTTCCAATCTAGATCTATTGATAATCTTGCATTTTCCATCCTCGAACTATAACTGAAATCCCTTATCCACCAACTGTCCTACACTCAAAATATTATGCCTTAAACCTTCAACATAATAGACATTATCAGTGTTATGCTTACGATCCAATGATATTTTTCCTCTTCCCTTGATCATGCATGATTTGTCATCTCCAAATCTAACCAACCACCATCAAATTCTTGCAAAGATAAGAACTTCATTTTATCTTTAGTCATATGAAGTGAACATCCTCTATCAATTACCCATTCATCCTTATCTTCAATTTTAGCAGTAAGGGCCTTCTCTTCAGGTACCAGATCATTTTCCTTGATAGCAAAAAATACCCATTCCTTTCCATTGTCGGATCCACTAGCTAAATATTATGTCGGTTCATCATCAAAATCAGTCAACACCTTCCTCATTAACAAAGTAGCATGATTTGTCTTTGTTTCTCCTATACTTATGCTTGTTTCTGGAGAAGTGTTGAACTGCAAAAGATAGCATCTCCTATGCCTGAGTATAGTTTTGGTTAAGCTCAATACTAGAGGACTAAATCCTCTTACATAAACCCAATTGGATCTCCAATGATCAACCAAATCCTCTAACTGGATGATATTACATTATTCACACATTACATTCCTTGACCATGACCTCTAACATGACCATAATGATCTACAATGAGATCTTACATCTATATATACAAACCCTTGACCATAAACAATTAGATCAGCCACTAGATAATAAACCAGTTACATATTTACAATTCATGTTGGCCTTAGATCAAACAAATGATATCCAACACATAAGACATCCCGAAAATACATCGAGAGGTCCAATCCACACGTTACATTAAAGTCAATCCATAACCTAGATCAATCGAGACCCAGTATAGGTCCACAGACTACAACAATGATCTCCCTATCAAGTCTCGAACATGATCACCAACAGCATCCTAAAACTCCATCAGAAGTTGCACCAACACCACTTATGCAATTCCTCAAAGATCTTCATCAAAAGCTTTGTTGGTGAAACCCTCACCGAAACCAGAAACTAAGCTTCTAAGCAAGTAGGATAGCATCTGATCACCAAACCAAAACCAACTAACCGAATATGAGCATGATTATGACAAACAAGTCAATGTCATCACCAAACTATACCGGAGCCTTCTGGATCATGCCGGATCCAAATCAACCAGAAGCCACTCAACCTACCGAGACCATAAGGGTCTCGATAAAGCATCCAAATAGCTAGTGTTGGCATCAATGACAAAACATCAATACAACACATAATCAATTCCAACAAATGTCCAACACTTTCTTCACATCTTCTAGTTCCTTCACATATAAATATTTCCAATCACTCTTGCTGGTAGATTATGTAGATGCATGAAAAGAAGGTTCATATTTTATATCTCTAGAAGGTCCAAATTCCTCAAGCTCAAAAGAAGAAAACTTCCCAACCAAGGTATCCCTATTAACAAAGATTTTTCCATAGTTTTCAACTCATTAATTGCAATAGCCTTCATCTTACAGGTTAGTGGAAAAGCTCTCAGTACTTTAGAAACTATTTCATCTTTGCTCAGAGATCCACCACAACATTGAATTCCCAGAACAATCTCATTAACTCTCTCCATAAAAGCAGTAATCATTTCATCTTCTTCCATCTTTAAGTTCTCATAACTTACTCGGTAACCATCCAATTTAGCAATTTTAATAGTAGGGTCACCTTCATTCAAATTCTCTAATTTGTCCCATATAGCCTTTGCAAATGATTTATCAGTTAGTCCCATTATTTGCTAATCAAAAAGTGCACACAAAAGGGCTTCTCTACCTCTACAATCATTCTCAAGTTCCTTATCCAAACCTACTGGAGGAGGATTGCTAGATGCCAGATTAAAATATGTAACACCTTTCTTAGTAATCTCTCAAATTTCTTTTCCAAGACATCTTAGATGAGTCTCCATCTAAATCTTCCATACCCTATAATTTGTTCCATCAAGCCTAAGAATTTCTCTCTAGAAAACAGCTCCAAATGAACTTGATGAACTTGAACTGTTAGACGCCATAGGATCTTCCTCAAGAGGTTAAGCTTCTACAGAGAGGACCAACCTCTGATACCAATTGTTAGATAGCTCAGATGACCAAAGGACAACTAAGAGAGGGGGGGGTGAATCAGTTGTTACCGGATTATAGAACTTTAAGCATTCAAATCCTTATTATTGGAACATATAAACTCAATACCAAAATGCATAAACCAAATACCAAAATAACTGATATAGCAATTAAGTATAAACATAAATCATAGAATAGTTACCATCCATCTAGAATACATGACACCAATATTTGTACGTGGAAAACTTGGTAAAGGGAAAAACCGCGGTGGGAAGCCCACCCACAGTCAAATAATACTTTTACAGTAAGTATGTGATTACAATATGAAGGGGCCTACACATGTAGGAAGGTCAATAGCCTAAAGCGCACTGCTCATCACAAAAGGAGCCTCACTGACTACAAAAAACATCGGACTACAATCCGGAATGAAGATTGAATTGCAAGTATAGCATCTCTTATGCCTGAGTACAGTTTTGGTTAAGTTTAATACCAGAAGCCTTAAACCTCTCTTACAAACCCAATTCGATCACCTATGATCGACCAAAACCTCTACATATTATTACAACATTATTCACACATAGATAATCTTATATCCCATAACTATTATCCCATGATCTACAAAGAGATCTTACATCATATTTATACCAACCCGAGACCTAAACAATTAGGTCGGCCACCTAAAATATCATACAATAAGTTCATAACATAAACCTTCAATCCTTTGATTAACCAAGTTGTCTTAGGCTGAAAACAATGTAAACCAATCATTAAATCCCGTTGGTAACGCATCGAGATCATCCACCAACACGTTACATAAACCGATCCATAACCTAGATAACACCGGACCCAAAAAGGATCGCCATAAACCAAATCTAACACCACTAATCAACAAGAACATGAACAAGATAACCAACAGCATCCCGATATCCATCTAGAAGCCACACCAAAATCACTTATCACATGCATCAAAATATCTTCAACAAAGCTCTACGGTAAAACCCTTATCAGTGACCAAAAGGCTTAATAGAACAAATGATAGCTCCTTAGTCATCAAATCCTGAACCAATTGATCATGATACACATCTAAATAGAATGAATGATATATCCAAACCAAATCCACAAACCAAAGCATACCAGAGCATACTAGATCAATATCATAATCCAACCACTCTACCGGAACCAACCAGAAACCGGTAAACAACTAAAACTGTCGGTGTTACCATCAATGCAACACATAATAAATTCCTCCAAATTGCCAACAAGATCCATGATGAGGGAAAATTCTAACATGAGAGTATGGAAAATAGGAGCAAGAGTAGGAGGGTTTGGAGGGCGTTCAAAAGTTTGACTTGGGATGGTGATGCAAAATATAGTAGAGATTGTGATGCAAATGGTGAAGAAGAAAAAGTGAGTGCCAGATCTCATGGTTTGGCTAGAGTAATGTCATATTTTCCCCTCATCTCTATGCATGGGAAAGGGTTTTTGCACCCCTTTATTTTGGTTGGTTGTTGGGCTCTCTTGCTTTTGGTTTGGTGCTAAATCTTTCAACTCAAGAGGTGGCATTTCTCATAGCTGGGGTCGAGCTGGTTCCCAAGCAATTGTAGAAGAGGTGCGTGGTATTTTCCATGTTTCCTCACTAGAGATGGGTTTTTCTATGTGGATTATGGTGTGGTGGCAATGTCTCTCTTAAAATTGGTGTTTTGGGTGTAACTTGGAATTAGGGTTTCAATTATTAATATATTAAAACCACTAGCAAGCCAGATTATCCAACTGTAATGGTGAAAAATTAGGGTTTCCACCATAGAAGGAAGAAACTACTAATTTATGACTTTGGGACCATTGCATTAAAAGAGGGAGGTAAAACCAATAGATCTAGCCACAAACCAACAAGGATAAGTGTTGAGAATTCTATTAGATTTACCAGGGGTTTGGATTGAATTGCCCTCTTTTGAGTTGAATTGTGAAAATGCTAAAATTAGGGTAAATATGTTGGAATTTATGTAAAAACTACATGAACAGTAAGCTACAGTCGTCGAATTGAGCCACAAACCTAGATCTAAGGATTATAAGAGGATTTATATGTGTTCCCAAAAGGAGCTCTTGATTTGTCGAGATCGGTATGGTGGTCGCTCTGGTCCTCCAAACTTTTTGCACTCCAATGCAAGATTGATTTATCTCTGTAAACAAATCTTATTCTAAAGATCACAACTTTGTACTTTCTCCTACATGGACTAGAGAAGGGAAATAAGTTGGGAATAAGGGTTTGTCAATTTTAGAATTAACTATGAAATAAAAATAAAATATGATTTAATTGTAGGAAGAGAAATGTTCTTCTTTTGAAGGAGATGTTGAATAATGATTGAAACACAAATAATATACCTCCTTGTGAAGTTTTTTTTGGCTCCACATGGAATTAGGGTTTCATGAAGTCTTCAATAACATAGAACATGAGTGTAAACTCCAATGCTTTAATCTTCACTTTATCTCTACTCCAATGGTTGAAAGAAGACTGATTGCTTGCTTGCTTGAACTTGAATGCTTGATTTCTTGATGTCAAATTGAATTTCATGTCCGTGGATGTCAAAATGAGAGAATGAGAGGGGTAGACCTCCTTTTATACTTATTTATTGAAAAACAATTTAACTTTTTGACATGAGCCAACACAAAGCTGAAATTATCACTTCATGACTATTAAGGGGAACAAATTTGGGTCCTAATTGGGAGGACCATGGCACTTTGTGCTCTGGTCTTTAGGGGACTAGGGCACCATGCCCTGGTCTTTCCCAATCAGAGACCAAAATTAAGGGGCAGGATGATGTGTGCATTGAAAAAAGTGATAAATATGAATAGCATGAGCAAAAATAGGTCCCATTCAAGCCTCAGACCATGAATATCAATGTGAAGGCTCAAATGCAGACAAAATTATAAGGGGGTATAATTTAGGATGCTACATTTAGCCCCCTCTTTATAGGGAGTATGAGACTAAGCATACTCTTAGTAAAGTACAAAGGTTCACATTAAAAGGATTTTATCAAGATGCCAAGGAGGCGAGACACACTAAGCCCCCAGTGGACTTAAGGTATCTTATGACTTCAAGATCAAGATAAAAGGGACATCATAAGAAAGAGAGAGAAAAGAGAACCACGACTACTTAGCCTAGTAAGGTTCACTTACTATGAGTCATGAAAAGAAAAATACCAAAATTACAAAGCAAAAGACTAAGTTCGCTAAGTAACTTGAGTATCAAGTTATGTAAAGGGAGAAACATTGAGCAGAGTGTATGCCCCCACGTTAAAGAGATTGCACACAACTTATCGGGAGAAGTTACTTTAAGGTATTATACATTCATCCAAAAGAGAATCACATTATCACAATGATATGCCCCCAAGAAGAGAACAAATCAAAGGATGTTGATCACAAAACACATAAGGGTTCTACTTAACTATGGGGTCAATACACGCTATTATGATAAATAATGTATATCATGTTTATATTTGCATTGAATTTTCATCATCTCCCAAAGAAAGTAGAACCACTATGGCAAAAGTGCACATGTGTCTTTTGAGTCAACATGGGATAGACCAAAAGAGATCTCAATGCTTTGTATCGTCCTCAAGTAGACAACACTAGGGACAACAAATAGAAGAAGGTTACGAACAAGAAAAAGAGAACAGAGAGAGAGAGAGAGAATTTATAGCATGAATTAATCTAATCAAGCGATTCTACCACCTCCCAATCCTGCTCAACATTGTTTTGGGAAGGTGGAAAATATGCAAGAGGAGAAACTTTGAGCATGGTAGATGGAGCTACCACAAGTTCCAAACAAAAACCATGCTCTAATGATGGATCACTCTATCTATTACTAGGAGCTATAATTAATGCTTGTGAGAATTATTTAGATAAATCATTGTCAATATCAACATATTCATATTCATCACTGGAATCAACATTGTTAGCATGAACATCATTTTCATCCATCTCTTCATCAAGATTAATAAACATGGGATCTTTAATTGCAATATAATATGAACTCTCATTTTTCTTAAGCATTTTATGTCTTGGAGATTTAGATTGAACTTCCTCCCTAAGGTTAGGTGAAAGTTGGACAAATGGGATTGTATCAACATTTGGAGTCTTCAGGGAGGAAATGGGTTGAGAAGCAAGTTCATGAGACTTAGCACAATGTCTTTGTTGGCGTTCTCTCGCACAACAATTTCTTTTAGCTTTAGCTGAAGGTGGTGAAGGTTTAGTTTTTAAGGTTTAAAGATAGGATATGCCAAATGCCTCCCTTTATAAGTTGTAGGAGGTAGAACCACAACATATAAAGGAAGAATATAAGGTGTAGGAAGAAGACCAAGTCCATCATGAGGAGGAGGAATAGGTCTATTATGAAGAAGAGGAATGGGATTTTTATCTATAGGCTTACTCAAGGATAGGATCATTCCATTCTTCCATCTTTGATAAGATTGAAAAAGAGCATCACTTCGAGCTTTAAGAGGTTCAAATTGTTTAGACCAAAAGTAATCAAGATTAATATATCCACGCCTCACTGTGGGTTGGTACAAGCTATGATTAATTGTTATGATTTAATTGTTAAGAGGTAATTTCAAACACTTATGAATAGTAGAAGGAATCATTTTCATGGAAGAGAGCTAAGGATATCCTAACTTCACACAAAACTGATCTGATATAGGAGTGAAAGAAAAAATGACATTTAGGCACTTAGTACCAACCTCATTGGGAAGAGTAATAGAACCAATAGCAAGACAAGATAAACCATCAAATATTTTAATTATTGTGTCAAATTTATCATATGCCACTTGATGCAAATGTATAAAGCTATTCTTTAGTAATCACATTTACCATGCATGCAGGATCAATGAGAATGACTTGTGAGAACATGTCTTTAATCCTCATAGTGATATATAGTGGGAAATTAGGTTCTTCAATAGTCTCACTAGGATCAAAGGTAATACATAGGTCCTTAGTAGGTGTAGGTTTGTTAATAAGATTCACCACATTGTTAGACTCAAGGCCAATATCATTAGGAGAAAAGGAAAGATGCTCAAACTCAATCACATTAGTAGAATGAGAAGGAAAAGGATTGGTAAAGATTTGGAGGTTTTGATTTGGAGGAGATATAGCCTTATTTCCTTTTTCATTCACACCAGCTACATATATGGTATCCTTATCAATAAGGTCTTGAATCTTACTCCTTAGGGAATAACACTTTTCAGTGTCATGATCGGGTTGATGATGATATTGGTAAAAAGATTTGACATCATGATAAGGTGGAAAAGGTTTGGTTGTGTCAATTTGTTAGATGGGAGGAAGTTTCAAGACATTATTTTGTATCAATTGTGTCATAATTCTATACAAAGATTCTTTAAGAGGAGTGAATTCCTTTCTAAAATACTTTGATAAAGGAGGCACACCTATTGTTGCGGATGCTACTTGGGTGTTGTTGTTTTCATTGAATTTGATGAGTCCCTTGTTCAGTTTAAACTTTACAAAAGGTTGTTGAATACTTTCATTCTTATCAACTATATCCATTGAAGGAGATTGTTCAAATTGAATCACTTGAAGTTTATAGTTATGAAGTACTATGCACAACTATGTAGAGGAAGTAAACTCAGATAAGAGAAGCTTATCCCTAATGTCTTTTTACAAATTAGAAATGAAAATTATTTGAACATATTGATCAGGCATAGGATAAGAAATTTGAATACAAATGTGTTGGCATTTGTTGTCATTGATGTCAAATAAATCATACAGTTGCAGGTTGCAAAAGGTCATTGATGTTGTTGTAAAAGAATTGAGTTGCACAGATGAGTTGAGTTCATCTGTTGCAGAGGAGTAAATTGTGTGGTTTCATATTCCATATTGGTTTTACAATTGATTTCATCCATCAGATTTGATCTAAGTGAGTTGCAAAGTGAAAAATGCAAAAATCTCAGGTTTGACAGTGTATCGACAAGACCCCTGGAAACTCTTACTGGTGAGAAGTATTATCCTATAAGTGGACCAAGTAAATATGATAGGTGAGACTTTGGCCAATGAGTGTTGTGAACTTGGAATTTTTTCTATGATCTTATTGGCCTAACTTTGGCCGATGAGTAGCTATGAACTGTTGTCAGAGTGACTCTGGCCGATGACAGGGTAGAAGATGCTTTTTGAGGCAAGTCTGGATCTTGGCATGACTCATATCGATTTGAGATGTCAAACCAATGGATTTTTTTATCAATTTGATCAAGGTCTGTCATTCTGATATGTGTGCATAGGTGGAGGAATGTAGATATTAGTCAGGCTGATGTTGTTTGGTAGTGACAAATTGAGTATAGAAGTTTTTTTATCAAAGTAAGTCTTGTTGATGCAAGACAGTATCAGGGTGTCTATGATATATGCGATGACATGAAGAATGTCTCTTCGACTGTATGTTTCTTGCTGATGGTTTTGGTCATGATGTTTGTCGGTGTAACTTAGTCAATGTGTGTAAGTTGTCAAGTAGATTGGTGAGACATGTTTTATCATGATGAAAACAAAATGGATAGGCAAACAGTGTTTGTCATCCCGACAAAGGTGAGAGTAAATTTCATCGATAAGACATCCAATTTGTCTGCCCGATAAGGTTAAATGGAGGATTGTTTCATCAACGAGATGTGTCAAATTGGAGAGGGTCATCCTGACCCAGTTTGTCATCCCGATAATGATATAAAAGTGCTCATCGGTATGACTCATACTGATATATTTTTGAACAAAAGGATCAGTGTGACTTTATTCTATGGAGTGACATTTCTGACCTCTGCCCGATAGTTTCTATTATATCAATGGATCCTTGGTGTTGGTCATCGGTATGACTCACATCAACAAGGAGGTTAATGAAGACTAAGTAGTGATTTAACAATCAGTTTAACTCATGTTGATAATATTATGATGACCCAGCGGACACGTTGGTAGTTCATTTTTTACAGAGGACCACATGGAAGGTTGACTAAGTTGACCAATTGATTGAAATGTCATTTTGACGTTGTGGAGCTCGCTAATTTTACATTGAAGAATTTTTTTGACTCAGTTCATAACATAAAATGATATGCAAGCCACGATGAATGCTCTGCACATCTGGGAACTTGTATTTTCAACTAGAGAAGATATGAACTGAGTGAATGGATGATCTATGAGCATCTTAGGAAATTAAACAAGTTTAGTTTTATAACAGTAATGCTAGTTGTTTGTGATGACCAATAATGAACTGACCCTGAAAGAAGGCTCTATAAAATGCAGGATTGTCGACTGATTAGATTGATGCATGTGAATGAGATTATTATTATTTGAAAACAAGAGTAGAGTTCAGAGAGGTCAAAGTGTAGAAGGATCAAATTTGTGAGTAGAGAACAAACAACAAGAAAGGGTTACAAAACTTATTTGTAACAAGGTAGTAAACCTGTAGTCTTTTTGTTCATTGTAATTCTCTAAGTGGGTGCTCAAAGAAAGGGTAGGTGCTCCTTGAGTTGGTGGTCATAATCATTAGGGGTTGGTGCTCCTTGAGTTGGTGCTTAGAATAATCAAGGGTTGGTGCTCCTTGGGTGGGTGCCCTAAACGTATTGTAAGCAATTTCATTTGTGAGGCTGGATTGGAGTAGTAGACTCCAGTAACTTTTCTCACCGAGTTTTTTTTCCCACATTGGGTTTCCCTCATAAAATATTATGTTGTGTTTTGATTTGTGTGTATGTTCTTAAGTGATTTGCAGTTTTAGTATTTGCACACATAGTTAAGGTCTTAAGATACATTGATTCGCCCCCCTCTCAGTGTCCATTTGTGTTCTTCAATTGGTATCAAAGCCTTAGGTTCCCATAGTGTAAAGCTTCCTCTAGTTTGGGTAGATCATATCTAGTGAACACAATGGCTAAAAATGAATCCTCCTCCAAAGCACCAATGTTTGATGGCACTAACTATGCCTTCTGGAGCAAAAGAATTGAAACCTACTTATCTTCCTTAGGGTTTGATGTTTTAATGTCAGTAAAAAGTGGATATATTGTTCCTCAAGTTCCTCCTACAGACCCTAATGCTAAAGGGAATATGAGAACAATGCCAAAGTTAAGAATGCCATCTTAAGTGGTTTGTCTGATATAGAGTTTGTCAAAGTCATGCACTGCATGTCAGCAAAGGAAACAAGGGATAAGCTACAAAGTATATATGAAGGAGATACCAAAGTGAAAGAAGCCAAACTGCAAAATCTAAGAGCTCGGTTTGAAAACCTAAAAAATGAAGGATGAGGAGAATATAGCTGACTATCTACAAAGAGTGGATGAGATTGTAAGTGATATAAGAGGAATTGGAGAGGAAGTCAAAGATGGAGTTACTGTCAAGAAAGTTCTGAGATCATTAACCACAAGTTATGACACAAAGGTCTCTGCTATTGAAGAAGCTAAATACTTAAAGACATTCTCAATGGATGAATTGTTTGGCTCCCTATCAACTTATGAGATGAGAACAATTAGTGGTGAATTGTCAAAGAGAGAGGCTACATTCAACATAACCAAGAAAGGAAAAGAATAAGCTTATCATGAAGAAGAATATGACTTTGATGTTGTTGTAGCAAATTTTGTAAGGAACCTCAAGAAAGGATTTGGAAAATACAAAGGTGAGCTCCCTTTCAAATGTTTCAATTATGGTAAAATAGGAAACTTTGCTTCAAAATGCTCATTCAGAGAAAATGATGAAGATGAGAAGCAAAATATGAAGGATTTTGGAAAAGATAAGATGAAGAAATTCTACAAACCAAGAAGAAGAGATTTTAGAAGGAAGAATAGTCTTTACACATTTGAGGATGATGTCACAGATGAAGAAGGCGTCTCTGATGAGTATTGCAGTGAAGATGAAAAAGAAGTCAGTCTCTTTATGGCACAAGGGGAGTTTCATGATGGACATATTGCTAATGATGAAGAAGAGGAAGTTGAAGTTGAGGTATATTTTGAAGGTGAACTTGTGAGTGCACTTGAAGAACTTTGGAAAGTAATGAAAGAGTACAAAATGGTTAAGTATGTTGTTGTTGAAGAACAAGATAGATTGAACGAATGTCTTCAGGAAAACATTTTAGATCTAAGGACACAATTGGATAAAGCTAAGAGAATGTATGAAGTAACTAAATCAGATTTAGAGAATAAGGAGAAAGAGTATCAAAAAATGGAGTAAGAGATTGTAAGACTCATAAAAGAATTTGAAAAGTGAAAAGATGAACTCAAGGTAAGAATCAAGTATGAGGGAAATATTGATGCATTGGATAAAATATTGAACAAACAAAAGCACTCCAAAGACATAGAGGGTGTTGGATTTGATGTTGGTCAATGTTCTACAAGTAAGGACTCATCAACCAAATAAATACACTTTGTCTCTTCAAGTGAAAAAGATAATAGACAAACCTTCACAGTCAGGAACAATCCAAGGAAGAAGATAGACTTAAATACTATTGTTGATAGATCAAAGACATATGCTACTGCTATAAATAACAAACTTGTTGATCCTAAAGGAAAAGAGAAGGTGGATGATGAAGCCTTCACAAAGGTAAATGACGCAAGGAAGAATTCAAGATTGAGTTATGTTGCTTCATGGAGACCAATGAGAACACATTCAACAATAATTGGTATGTACCTCAATTCCATGGCTACTACCATAAATGTAATACTTATGGTCATAGAATAGCTGAGTGTAGGCTTATGCATAGGTCTCTTCCTAGTTATGAAAGCAGTAATCCTTTAACTACTCTTAGAGATGTAAATATCATTTGTTATCATTGTAATGGTATTGGTCATAGAAGTTATGAGTGTAGAAGCTATGATCTTCAATCCTATAATAGTCCCTCAAGTTTATCATTCAATATGAATATTAAATGTTATCATTGTCAAAATATTGGACATGTAGAAAAGTATTGTAAACTTAGAGCAACTAAACAAAAGAAGAAAATGTCAACCTTGGAGCTTGAAGCAAGTTCAGTTCAGAAAATAACAGTAGATAAGAAGAAAGAAACCAAACAAGTTTGGGTAGAGAAAGAAAAGGACAAGGCTGAGTCAAGTCTAATTTTACAAATTGCTCTACATGCTGAAAGGAAGAATTTATGGGTTTTAGATAGTGGTTGATCCAATAACATGACTGGAGATAAAAAAAAAAAAAAAATTCACTAAACTTGAAGATTGGAATGGTGGTTTAGTAAGGTTTGGAGACAACTCATCAATCAAAATAAAAGGCAAGGGTACTCTCAGCATAGATAGCAAATTAAAATCTCATAATGTATATTATATGGAAGGACTAAAACACAATCTGCTGAGTGTAAGTCAATTGTGTGACAAAGGATACAAGTTTACTTTTGACTCAAAAGGATGTGAAATAAAAAAGAAAGCAATGGAAAATCAGTTGCAGAAGGAAAGAGAACTGATGGAAATGTTTATAATTTAAAAGAATGCTTTGTCCCAATGCATGATGGAACAAGTGGATGAGAGTTGGCTTTGGCATAGAAGGCTTGGTCATATAAACTTTGATAATCTTGTTAAGGTCAACAAGATAGGATATGTGAGGCACATACCATAGATCAGCAAGCCAGCAAGCACTTTTTGTGATGAATGTCAAAGAGGAAAGAAAACTAAGGTGAGCTTCAAGACAAAAGAATATTCAACTACAAGGCCACTAGAGCTAGTACATATTGATTTATGTGGTCCTACCAGGACAAGAGCATTAAATGGAGAAAATTATTTCATGTTGCTCATAGATTATTTTTTAAGAATAAAATGGGTCACCTTCTTGCAAGATAAGTCACAAGCTTTTGAAAGATTCAAAATCTTCAGAAAAATGGTTGAAAAAGAAAGTGGATACAAGCTGAAATGTGTCAGATCAGACCGTGGAGGAGAATTCACATCAAATGGATTTGAAGACTACTATGAAAAAAATGGAATTAGAAGAAACTATTCAGCACCTAGGACACCACAACAAAATTGTATTGTGGAAAGGAAAAATAGGACAGTCAATGAGATGGAAAGAACAATGTTAAATGAAGTAAATCTGCCTGATGTATACTAGAAGGAGGTAGTCCATACTACTGTATATACATTAAATAGAGTTATTCTAAGAGTAAATAGCAAAATGACTTCATATGAACTTTGGTATGATAGGAAACCCTCATTCAAGTACCTCAAGGTGTTTGGTGGCAAATGTTTCATCAAAAGAGATGAGGATGGATTAGGTAGCTTTGAATCAAGAGTTGATGAAGGCATCTTCTTGGGCTACTCTACTCACAACAAGGGCTATGCGTGTTTCAACAAAAGACTCAAGAGAGTAGTTGAGAGAATAAATGTCAGGATTGATGAGGATATGCACAAAGGGGGGCAAAATATAGTAAATCAAATTGAGGAACCATATGTGTAAGAGGAAGCGCAATCTGAAAGTGAACAAGAGGAAGAGGCACCAAGCAAGGCTCCGAATAAGTATGCTCAGAAAAATCATCCTGAGGATCAGATTATAGGCAACAAGAATGATGGTGTGAAAACAAGTGGAGTGAGGAACAATGATCAAGTAAATTTTTTCCTTATGATAGAGATGGAACCCAAGACATATGATGAGGCCAGCAAAACTAACAAGTGGATGAAGGCTATGGAAGAAGAGCTGTAGCAAATTGAGAATAACAAAACATGGGAATTGGTTCTTAGACCTATTGATAAGAATGTTATTGGAACTAAATGAGTCTACAAGAACAAGATGAATGAACAAGGAAAAGTAATAAGGAACAAAGCAAGACTTGTGTGCAAGGGATATGCTCAAGTTGAAGGGATAGACTTTGAGGAGACATTTGTACCAGTTGCAAGACTTGAAGAAATTAGAATGTTCTTGGCACTCTCAGCCTATAAAGGATACAAAGTATATCAAATGGATGTCAAGTCTACATTATTGAATGGAAATCTTGAAGAAGAGATCTAAATTGAGAAACCTAAAGGTTTTTAACTTCATGAAGATGAGAATTTTGTCTGCAAATTGAAGAAGGCAATATATGGATTAAAATAGGCACCTAGAGCATGGTACTTAAGATTGGATAGATATCTTCATCTGAAAGGCTTCAGAAAGGGTAATACTGATAGAAATTTATAAATTAAGGTGGATGGTGATCACATGATTATAGTTGTGGTATATGTGGATGATATCATATTTGGAAGTAATAGGGATGATTTATGTAAGGAGTTTGTTGATCAAATGCAGTCTGAGTTTGAGATGCCTATGCTTGGAGAGTTATTATACT
The DNA here is from genome assembly GCF_030272615.1 of Cryptomeria japonica. NCBI lineage: Eukaryota > Viridiplantae > Streptophyta > Pinopsida > Cupressales > Cupressaceae > Cryptomeria > Cryptomeria japonica. The sequence goes on along the minus strand of NC_081407.1, from coordinate 946,138,880 downwards.
TTCTTGGTCTACAAATATAATAACAGGTTGAGGGCATATTCATCTCTCAAACCAAGTATGCTAAGGACATGCTCAATAAATTTTAAATGTAAGTTAGAAAACCAATTAGTACCCCCATGGTGACAGGATGCAAATTGAGTAAGAATGATGAGTCACCTTGTGTTGATTAGACCTTGTATAGATCCATGATTGGAAGTCTTTTGTATCTCACAGCTTCAAGGTCTGATATAGTTCAAGAAGTGTGCATGGTGGAAAGGTTTTAGGGAGATCCTAAGCAATCACATGTGAATTCAGTAAGAAGCATATTCAAATACTTGGAGGGCACACTTAATTATGACTTATGGTATCCAAAGAAAGGAGATTTCACCTACAAGCCTATACTGATGTTGATTGGGTAGGATGTGTAGATGACAGGAAGAGTACCAGTGGTGGAGATTTATTCCTTTGAGATGGGTTATTTTAATGGCACAATGATGTAGAAGTCTTGGGCCTAGCTCTCCAATTCACCCTTACTCACCCCAACTCCTAAACTCACCCTTCTACTCAAGATCCTTCAAGGTAACTTGTTATGGTACACTCCTTAGACCTCCAAGGCCTAAGCTCTACTACCTTTCCTCCTAGGTATAGCCTCTTGAGGTTTCTTGTCGGTTTTGACCCAAATCTCTGATTTTGAGATGGTCTCCTACTAGGTTCCCAAAGCTCCAACTAGGCTTCAAAGACCTCCACCAAGGATCTTCCCTCTAATAGCATGTTTAAAGGTTGTGGTTATGTTGTGCAGGTATGTTCAAGGTCATTTTATCCATTGACAAGGTCTACACCTTCTTCCCAAGCCCTAGGCTTTCAACTTCCTTCTACCTGTTGTTATTAGGTCTAATTGGCTAGCCCTTCTTTGACTGTTTTTTGGTCTTCTTCCCAAAGCTTTCCTAACAACCACCAAATATTTTTATATATTTAGATACCCATTTGGAATTTAAACAATATTACTCAATTTCCCATCTGGGCTTGTTGTACAACTAGGGTTACTGAAAAGGAGCTATTTTTAAGGGATTTAGGGCTTCCAGGCAGTTTTGGAAGATGTGCTCCAAACTCTTCACCAGTCACAATCACCAACCCCAAAAAATCTTGGATTCTTTTATTACACTCATAAAAATTTCCAAAACACTATGGGTTACTAGGGTGTCACTTCTCAATGGCTCTGAAAATGAGCAATCTTTGTTGCCCTCACACACTAGCTACAAGCTTGTGTGTTATTCATCTCACCCATTCTCCTCCTTCTAGCCTGCAAAAACACAAAACACCTACTCTAAAAAAAATTTACAGAGCCTACCCAAGCCATCCACTAGATTGCAACTTGTGCCATTCATGGATGCTCAGGTAAAATGCATTTTTACAATCAAAACCCCAAGTTTCAAGGGTTTGTGAGAAACTTTTACAAAAATAGTGATAACTTTTTATCCGCGGTGCTTCAAGCCTTCATATCATACTTTTTGGAAAGATAAAATAAATTTTTAACTTCCTCTACTATTATGAGCACCGTACAAGACCATACAGGTCATACAAAAGCAGAAAATCAAAGCAAAAATAGTCCAAACGTGAGGAAAAGCATAGGAAACCCTTGGCAAATGAATTGAATGAAAACCAAAAGTTGATTAACCTGTTATTGGAGATGTTTAGAAGGTTTTATACACCAATTTAGGTTGGTTCCAACCAACTTCCAATGCCATTTCCTTTATGGACAACTTTTGCCTAAAGATGCAAAAGTTGTCATGACCATCTTGACAACTTTTACCTATGAGTGCAAAAACACACTCCAAGGCTCTCAAGGCCTAAAAAAATCACTCAAATGGAATCCCACAATATATTTAAACCATTTCCAAACATTCTAGAAAGTTTCCAGGCATCCACCTGTTGCAAACCAAAAATTGGCATTTTGACAATATTTCAGGATAATGACAATTTTGGATCCCGAGCACAACAAAAGTGTGGACAACCAAACTATGGCTTAAAAAAGAATCATAGGATTTATTCCACCTTATTACAACATAAAATAACTTTAAATCACACAAAAACTCTAAAATGCAAGAAAAGACAACTTTGAGCTAGGTGCTTTGCGCCACACAATAAGAAGCGGGATTCCATTTCACTATCAACTGTTGAAGTAGAATATATTGTTGCTGCCACATGTTGTTCACAAGTCTTGTGGATGAAGCAAACACTCAAATACATTTAGGTAGGATTTTTAGATCCCATTTCTATCATGTGTGACAATTCAACTGCTATAAATATATCAAATAACCATGTTATGCACTCAAGGACGAAGCACATAGCCATAAAGTATCATTTTCTCGGGGAACAAGTTGCAAAAAAAGAAGTAAAGTTTAAATATGTTCCCACAAGTGAGCAGGTTGCAGATGTCTTCACTAAGTCATTGCCACAAGACACCTTTGAATATCTTAAACACAATTTGGGCATTGTCCCACCTTCTTTTAGCACTTAAATGTCTGGTGTGATCTATGGTTCAGAGGGAACATATTGTTTTATCTTTTCATCCTTGAACCTCATGCTTGGTCTCAGGGGGAGATCAGGTATTCTTACACATGGTATTGACATTTCTTTGTAATAATGGTTCATCTTGCTCACCTTAACAAATTGGATGTTTTGAATACAGTCTTCAAGTGTAGTAGAGATCTGAGATGGTAGACAATCCCTTTTTCATTGTGTCAAAGGGTGTTGGCATTTTGTTGTCATTGATGTCAATTGATATAGCTACATGTTATCGATATAGCATAGCAGCTGGTATGGGAGATTGTTGGTATTGTTGAAATTGATGTCAACCAGTATAGCATGTCACCAGTAAGCATGGAGTGTTGACTGGTGAGCAAGTATTGGAGACTAGTAAGCATGTGATCGGTAAGAAAGGAAGGATGATCCATAAAGAATGTGAAGACAACTAGTAAGTAGTTGGATGTCAATCAATAGGACTCCTACTAGATGAAGATGGTGTCACCAGATGAAGAGAAGATTGGTAGATAGTAAGGTAGACAAAAGGGATGTCTATCGAGTTATGAGTTTTGATTGAATATGTATCTGCTCAAACAACTAAGTCATATCTGTGCTATACTAGAAGCAAAGAAAACAATGTATTGGAAACAGGTTCCTATTAGATGGTGGTCACCAAGTGACAAAGATCCAATTCTATCGATAAGTGGTAATACTTAGTTTATCCCACTATATGCAGGGAATGCATCATGAGCCTCTTGTATGTGAAACTTGAGTTGTGCACCAAATCAGCAAGAGTTGGCATGTTGAGCTACCGAGACAGAAGTGGAAGAATAAGAAGTGGTGCGGTTGCCACTTTGGCAAACCGGTTGAGATGTGGTATGACCAATGAAGGAAAAGGAAAGGTCTTGCATCTGTAGATGCGGAGTTACACTAGAAGGAAAGAATGTGCTATCGGGATGCAGATGGAGATTGATTTTTCCATAGTTGGACACAGTTGAAGGTTGTTGACATGATGATTCTATGGGTGTCATCGGTGTGCAAACATGAGTAATGTCAACTGGTAAACACATATACATGTATGCTAGAAGATCTATATTGAATATTATTGATGTGTTGTATCAACCAATAGGATGTCAACCGGTATATAGGGCTACCGATATGCAACAAAGTGTTGAAGAGATGAACATAGTGACTCACCCTAGATACTTGCTATGAGTTATCAAGTTTGGTGATCGGGCTAATGTGTTCCCATTGGTAGAACAGAGAAGAGCTAGCTTGAGAATAACCAGTTATTGTGTATAACCGGCAAGGTATGAGAACCGCTAGGTAAACACTAGTAGAGTGGTTGGTTGGTGACAGGACTGAAACTGACATAGATAATTGAGCTGGATGTCGACAGAGAGAACATGTGGACTCCAGGTGGCAAATGGGTAGTGATAGGTGAACCATGTATTGTCGAGGTAGTTGGTGATTGGTTGAACATTCAATGTTAACTATGACTTTCACGAGTCAAGTGCAGGGGTTTGCGGCTCAAGACAAATTAGAGGACAAAGATCTGATTCATTGACATCATGATCGATGCAGAGTGTCTAAGTGAAGATTGGATTTGGTGAAGGCAATCGATAGATCATTTAATGTGATTGACAGATGCAGGCCGATGATCAATTTTCCATGTTTGATAAATATAGAAAACATGTATTGGAAGTAGCGAGATTCACGGTGATGTTTTATTTCTTGTAGGTTGTCAATCCCCATGTTGATTAGATATGATTTAATACCATCCATGGTCTGTGGAAAAAAAAACCCTAGCACGCCTAGTTTAAATGTTCATCTTGGCAGGAAAGCTCGAACATAAATATGAAGATCTAAGATCATAGTGATTGATGTTTCCAATGATACTATGATGTCAGATAAGAGTGTGTGAGTGTGTATCAAAGAGTTAACCAGTCAGAGATTTCATTGCAGATCATAGTGACTGAGTGTTGGAAGGTGTAATTGGCAAGAAGGGTTTAATTGGCAAGGTGAAGGAAATCAGTGGACACTCACTGAGTTTGACAGTGGTGTGAACCAGTAGTGTTAGAACTAAAAAGACAACCGTAGAGAGTAAAGAAGAAAGGAGTGAGTACTGGTGGTGATCCAGTAAGGCAAAAATAGAGTAGGGCTTGACTAGTAAGAGATTACTGGTAGTGACAAGTTGCAGTGGCTTAGTGTGAGAATAGAACTGGTAGAGATTAGAGAATAGTAAAACGGGAAGAGAAGAGGTAGATTATGAAACGGTAAAGCTGTAGAAGAGAGTGAAGGTGAGCAGAGAACTGGCAGAGAATAGAGCAGAGGTGAACCAATGAAAAGATTATATGCAGAGGTTACAAAAATCATTTGTAACCGAGATATTACTATTGTATTGTTTACAGTCATTGTAATCACTGAGTTGGTGCTCGGTGCAGGGGTTGGTTCTCCTTGGCTTGGTGCCCTAAACTTTGTAATTTAGTGTTTATTGTGAGGGTGGATTGGAGCAGTAGTCTCCAATAGCATTTCTCACCGAGGTTTATCCCACATTGGGTTTTCCTTGTACATCAGGTGTTATGTGATGTGTATTTGTGTGTGTTTGCATCTTGATGTCTTCCCCTATCTCACTAATATTTTTACTTTATGTTAGATCTTCTAACTTGTACACACACTTAGGATTAAAAGGTTAAAATATTGAAATCCACTTATTCACCCTACCTCTCAGTGGCATCTTGTGTTCTACAAAGGGGAGATAAGAGTAGTTTTTGAGATCAGAGTGTTGACATTAATGCCAAAGGGGGAGATTGTTGGCATTTGTTCTCATTGATGTCAAATAGATCATACAATTGTGTTGGCCATTTGGTGGAATTGATTATGTGTTGCATTGATGTTTTGTCATTGATGTCAACACTAGTTGTTTGGATTCTTTACTGGCACCCTTCTAGTCCCGGTAGGTTAAGTGGTTTTTGGTTAACTCGGATCTGGTATGATCCGACAAGCTTCAGTATATTCTAGTGATGGAATTGGCTTGTTCATGATACTAATACTCATATCTGGTCAATTGGTTTTGGTTTGGTGATTGGATGCTATCCTGCTTGCTTAGAAACTTGGTTTCTGGTTTCGGCGAGGGTTTCACCGGCAAAGCTTTTGATGGAGATCTTTGATAAAGTGCATAAGTCGTGTTGGTGCAGCTTCTGATGGAGTTTCGGTATGTTGTTGGTGATCATGTTTGAGACTTGGCGGTTGGAGATCATTATTGAAGCATGTGGACCTATACTTGGTCCTTGTTGATATAGGTTATGGATCGGCTTTAATGTAATGTGTGGATAGGACCTATTGATATATTTTCAGGATGTCTTATGTGTTGATATTACTTGTTTGGTCTATGGCCGACATGGTTTGTAATTATGTAATTAGTTTATTGTTTGGTGGCCAACCTGATTGTTTATGGTTGAGGGTTTGTATATATAAATGTAAGATCTCATTTTAGATCATCATGGTTAATATAAAAGGTCGTGGTCAAGGAATGTAATGTGTGAATAATGTAATATCATTCAAGAAGAGGAGTTGATTGATCATTGGAGATCGAATTAGGTTTATGTAAGAGTATTTAGTCCTCCAGTATTGAGCTTAAGCAGAATTGTACTTAGGCATAGGAGATGCTATCTTTTGTAGTTCAACACTTCTCCAGATTGTAGTCTGGATTTATATGTAGTCAATGAGACTTCTTTTGTGATGAGTAGTGTGCTCTAGGATATTGGCCTTCCTAAAAGTGTGGGAACCTTCATTGTAATTCACATACTTACTATAGAAGTATTATCTGACTGTGGGTAGGCTTCCCACCGTGGTTTTTCCCTTTGCTAGGTTTTCCACGTACAAATCTTGGTGTTGTGTAGATGGATTTTATTCTGTGATTATTGTATATGCTTAATTGGATTAATTGCTATTCTGGTATTATTGTTTTGGGTTTCGATATTAAAGTTTAATTGTTGAATGTTCCTGTAATTTGTGACAACTGATTCACCCCACCCACCTCTCGGTTGTCTTCTGGTTATCTGAACTGTCTAACAATTGGTATCAGAGCTTTGGTCCTCTCTGCAGAAATTTTAACTGCTTGAGGAAGATCCTATGGCGACTAATAGTTCAAGTTCATCCAGTTCTTCTAGAGCTATCTTTCGAAGGGATATTCTGAGGCTTGATGGAACAAATTACACAGTATAGAAGATTTAGATGGAGACGCATATGAGATGTCTTTGCAAGAAGATTTGGGAGATCACACAGAATGGTGTCACACCCTTTAATCCAGGGTCTAGAAATCCTCCTCCAGAAAACCTGGACAAGGAGCTTGAGAATGATTGTAGAGAAAGAGAATCCCTCTTGTGTGCACTTTCTGATCAGCAAATAATGGGATTAACAGACAAATCATCTAGAAAGGCTATATGGAATAAATTGAAGACTCTTAATGAAGGTGACCCTAAAATGAAGATTGCTAAACTTGATGGTTACCAGGTGAGATATGAAAACCTGAAGATGGAAGAAGATGGAAGAAGATGAAAGGATTATTGCATTCATGGAAAGGGTAAATGAGATTGTTATGGGAATTCAATGTTGTGGTGGAACTCTGAGAGAAGATTAAATTATTTCTAAAGTCCTGAGAGCCCTACCATCGGCTTACAAAATGAAGGCTACTGCTATTAATGAGTTGAGAACAATGGCTAATACATCTGTCAACAAAGATACCTTGGTTGGGAAACTATCTGCTTTTGAACTTGGACCTTCTATAGTTGTGAAGACTGAACCTGCTTTTCATGCATCTACATCTTCAACCAGTAAGCAAGATTGGAAAGCTTTATATGCAAAATAATTAGAATATATGAAGAGAGAAGATGATGAGTTTGAGCAACTTAAAGCACTATTTTCTATAAGAGTACCAAAAGGACCGGTAGGAAGTAAGTATGAAGGAAAAGCACCTTTTAAATATTTTGCATGCAATAAGATTGGTCATTTTGCATCTAGATGTCATGAAAGAAATTCAATATTTGAAGAAAGAGTTAAAAGATTATTTAAGCCTAACCCTGGATATCAGAAAAAATATAGATTCAAGAAAAATAGAAACAAATCAAGGTACATAACGGATGAGGAAGGCATTACTGATTTAGATGATGAACCGGTAGAAGACTCTGCTAGTGGATCCGACAATGGGAAGGAATGGGTATTCTTGGTTATCAAGGAAGATGATCAGGCACTAGAATAGAATGTACTTGAGGAGAAGGCACTTACTGCTAAAATTGAAGACAAGGATGAATGGGTAATTGACAGTGGTTGTTCACATCATATGACTGGAGATAAATGAAAGTTTTTGTCTTTGCAAGAAATTGATGGTGGACTAGTTAGATTTGGAGATGACAAGGCATGTATGATCAAAGGGAAAGGAACTATATCATTGGATGGTAAGAACAATACTAACAATGTTTATTGTGTTGAAGGTTTGAAGCATAATCTTTTGAGTGTAGGACAATTGGTAGTTAAGGGATTTCAACTACAATTCAAGGATGGAAAATGCAAAATCATTAATAGATCTGGCTTGGAGATTACAACTAATACATAGATAAAAGGTAATATGTTTCATTTGAACTCCGGTGAGAAGACATGTTTGATTACACAGATTGATGAGAGTTTTCTATGGCATAAAAGGTTGTGTCGTGAATTTTGATTGCATTGTTAAGATCAGTTCAACTAAGGTTGTTAGAGATATACCTAATATTATGAAGCCCTATAATCTGGTATGTAAATAATGTCAAATGGGTAAACAGGTTAGAACCTCTTTTAGGAGTATACAAGATAAATCAAATGATGTTCTTGATCTTATTCATACTAATTTGTGTGGCCCTGCTAGAGTTAAAAGTTTTCATGGTCATAGATATTGAATGCTAATCATTGATGATTATTCTAGAATGATGTGGGTTGCTTTTTTGATAGAAAAATATGAAGCATTTGAAAAATTTAAAATCTTTAAGGCTAAGGTGGAAACTGAGATAGGATTGAAGATTAAATGTTTGAGATCAGATCATTATGGATAATTCACATCCAGTGAGTTTAATAACTTTTGTGACAAGCATGGTATAAGACAGCAATTTTCTGCTCCCCGGACACCTCAGTAGAATGGAGTTGTGGAAAGGAAAAATAAAACTATCTTGGATGCTTCTTGAAAAATGATGATGGAAGCTAATTTACCTCATATCTACTGGAGAGAAGTAGTGAGTATAGTTGTTTATACATTCAACAGAGTACATATCAAAGGAGAAACCGGTAATACACCATATGAATTATGGTTTGGCAATACACCTATAGTTAAGTATTTCAGAATTTTCGCTAGTAAATGTTATATCAGAAGAGATGATACTATTGGGAAATTTGATCTTAGATGTGATGAAGGAATATTTCTTGGTTATTCTTATGAAATCAAAGCATATAGATGTTATAACAAGAGATTGCAGAGAATTATAGAGAGTGCTAATGTCAAAGTAGATGAGCTGAAGAAAAGTCAAATCAGAGTTTATTAGAAGGAACAGGTAGTGGAAATGATTTAATTTGAATTGGTAGAACCTTTACTAGAACAGAGAGTTGAACTAGTTACTCTGGCAACATCAGAGAATTCTACAATAACTGAAGAACAGGAAAGAGGAACAGAGAGTCAGAAGACTCCTAGGTATGTGAGATTGAATCATTCTAAAGATCAAATCATTGGGGATAAGAATAATAGAGTGATGACAAGAAGAAGATTGGCAACTAATGAGGTATGTTTAATTTCACAAGTTGAACTGGTATCAATAATTGAGGCTTGTAAAGATGAAGATTGGTTAAAAGATATGGAAGAAGAATTAGATCAGATTGAGAAAAATAACACATGGACTTTGGTTCCTCGACCTAAAAATAAAAATGTTATTGGAACTAAATGGGGTTTTAGGAATAAATTGAATGAGGATGGTCTAGTTATAAGGAATAAGACTAGATTGGTTTGTAAAGGATATTCTCAGAAGGAAGGAATTTATTATGGAGAGACTTTTGCATTGGTAGCCAAGATTGAAATTGTAAGATTATTTCCTGACTATGCTGCTTATAAAAAATACAAGGTTTATCAGATGGATGTTAAATGTGAATTTTTGAATGGGGATCTTGATGAGGAAATTTATATTGAGCAAACTGATGTTTTTTCACTATCAAATGATACAGATATGGTTTGAAGGTTAATGAAAGCTTTATATGGATTGAAACAAGCACCTAGAGCTTGGTATGCAAGGTTGGATATATACCTTTTGAAGCTTAGTTTTACTAAGGGCAGTGCTGACAGTAATTTATATTATAGAATCATTGATGATGGTATACTAATTGTTGAAGTATTTGTTGATGACATTATTTTTGGAAGTGAAGATAAATTGTGCATAGAATTTTGTAAGAATATGGAGAAAGAATTTGAGATGTCTATGATTGGTGAGATGAAATTTTTCTTAGGTTTGCAGATTACTCAGACTGACAAAGGCATTTTTTATCTTTCAAACTAAATATGCTAAGGAATTATTGAAGAAATTTGGTATGGGAGATTCTAAACTGGTAAGTACACCTATGGTTACAAGTGAGAAATTGACAAGAAAAGATGTTTCTGCATCGATAAATCCTACAAGATACAAATCTGTGATTGGAGGTCTGCTTTATTTGACTCAGACTAGGCCTGACATTATGAATGTTGTTTATATTGTTTCAATATTTCAGAGTGATCCTAGAGAAAATCATGAGATGGCGGTGAAAAGGATTTTTAGATACTTGCAAGGTACATCAAAATATGGCTTGTGGTACCCTAAGGATGATAAGTTCACTTTATATGCATATACAGATGTTGATTGGGTTGGAGATGTTGAAGACCGGAAAAGTACTTATGATGGAGGTTTTTTTCTTGGAAAGAAGTTGGTTTCATGGATCAGCAAGAAACAATCATGTACTTCTCTATCTACTATTGAAGCTGAGTATGTTGTTGTTGCTACCAACTATACACAAGCTTTATGGATGAAGCAAATGTTGAAGGATATAAAGGTGGATTGTGATGCTCCAGTAATTATTCGCTGTGATAATTTTGCTACTATTGATATATCAAAGAATTCGGTATTTTATTTTAAGAGAAAGCACATATCTATCAAGTATAACTTTTTGAAGGAGAAGGTGGAAGCAAATGAAGTTAGACTGGTTTATGTGAACACTAAAGAGCAGATTGCGGATATTTTCACAAAATCATTATCCAAGGAATCATTTGAGTACCTGAGAGACAGATTAGGGGTTTATGCCCCTCTGGTAGAGACTTGATTGATGCAGTTTGGCATCACTTTGGAATACATTATCTAAGATACTATTCATTTTGGCACTGATGTGGGATGATACTGCTTAGGGGGAGTAGTCAGCTTTGAGATTTAGAGCCTTATGTTTTTGCTTTGATATTTCTGTCAAATTTTTGGCATTGATGTCAAAGGGGGAGTGATATTGATGTGAAAAAGTAAAAGTCAAAGGGGGAGAGATATTGATATTCAGAGCTATATGAAGTTGATTGTTGGTTGTCTTCCAAAGGGGGACACTTGTTTGGCATTTCATGGTACTTAGATGTTTTTCACATCTAGTGTTTCCATCAATACCAAAGGGAGAGATTATTGACCATTTGGTGGAATTGATTTTGTGTTGCATTGATGTCTTTTCATTGATGTCAACACTAGCTGTTTGGATGCTTTACTGACACCCTTCTGGTCCCGGTAGGTTAAGTGGTTTCTGGTTAACTTGGATCTGGTATGATCTAACAGGCTCTGGTATAGTCTAGTGATGGAATTGGCTTGTTCATGATACTAATACTCATATTTGGTCAGTTAGTTTTGGTCTGGTGATTGGATGCTATCCTTCTTGCTTAGAAGCTTGGTTTCTGGTTCCAGCAAGGGTTTCACTAGCAAATCTTTTGATGGATATCTTTGATTAATTGCATAAGTGGTCTTGGTGTAGCTTCTAATGGAGTTTCAAGATGTTTTTGGTGATCATGTTCGAGACTTGGAAGTTGGAGATCATTGCTGAAGCGTGTGGACCTATACTTGGTCTCGGTTGATCTAGGTTATCGATCGACTTTAATGTAATGTGTGGATAGGACCTATTGATGTATTTCCAGGATTTCTTATGTGTTTATATTACTTCTTTGGTCTAAGGTCGACATAATTTGTAATTATGTAATTAGTTTATTGTCTGGTGGCTGACCTGATTGTTTATGGTCAAGGGTTTATATATATAGATGTAAGATCTCATTATAGATCATCATGGTTAATGTAAAAGGTCATCGTCAAGGAATGTAATGTGTGAATAATGTAATATCATTCAGGCTAGAAGGATTTGATTGATCATTGGAGATTGAATTGGGTTTATGTAAGAGGATTTAGTCCTCTAGCATTGAGCTTAACCAAAACTATACTTAGGCATAGGAGATGCTATCTTTTGCAGTTCAACACTTCTCTGGATTGTAGTCTAGATTTATATGTAGTCGATGAGACTCCTTTTGTGATGAGCAGTGTGCTCTAGGTTGTTGGCCTTCCTGCAAGTACAGGCACCTTCATTGTAATTCACATACTTACTACAAAAGTATTATCTGACTATGGGTAGGCTTCCCACCGTGGTTTTTCCCTTTACTGAGTTTTCCAAGTACAAATCTTGGTGTTGTGTGGATGGCTTTTATTCTGTGATCATTGTTTATGCTTAATTGGATGAACTAAGATTATGGTATTATTGTTTTGGGTTCTAGTATTAAGTTTAACTGTTGAATGTTCCTGTAATCTATGACAGCTGGTTCACCCCCCCTCTCAGTTGTCTTCCAGTTATCTGAACTGTCTAACAAGTTGCAGGTTGCAGAAGAATTGAGTTGCACGAGTGAGTTGAGTTCATGTGTTGCAGAGGATTAAATTGTGTGGTTTCATATTCCACATTGGTTTCATCCATTGAATTTGATCTAAGTGAGTTGCAGAGTGAAAAATGCAAAAATCTCAGGTTTGATAGTGTATCGCCAAGAGCCCTGGAAAGTATTACCGATGAGAAGTATTATCCTCTAAGTGGACCAGGTAAATATGATTGGTGAGACTCCGGCCGATGGGTTTTGTGAACCTGGAAGTTTTTCCATGATCATATCGGCCTAACTCTAGCCAATGAGTAGTTGTGAACTATTGTGAGTGACTCTGGCTGATGAAAGGGTACAAGATGCTATCGGGGTAAGTCTGGATCTTGACATGACTCATACTAATTGAGATGTCAAATCGATGGAATTTTTTATCAAGTTGATCAGGGTGTGTCATTTAGATATGTGTGCACAGGAGGAGGAATATTGGTATTAGTTAGGTTGATGTCATTTGGTAGTGACAGATTGAGTATAAAGTTTTTGATCGAAATAAGTCTTGTCAATGCAAGACAGTATTGGGGTGACTATGATCTATGGGATGACATGAAGAATTCCTCTCCAACTATATGTTTCTTGCTGATGGTTTTGGTCATGATGTTTTTCAGTGTAACTTGGTCGATGTGTGTAAGTTGTCAAGCAGATCGACAAGACATGTGCTATCAAGATGAAAATAAAATGGATAGGTTGATAGTGTTTATCATCCTGACAAAGGTGAGAGTAAATTTCATTGATAAGAAATCTGATTTGTCTTCTCGAAAAGGTTAAACAGAGGATTGCTTTCATTGGCAAGACATGTCAAATCGGAGAGGGTCAACCTAACCCATTTTGTTGGCCTGATAACGGTATAGAAGTGCTCATCGATATGACTCATACCAATATATTTTTGAACAAAAGGAGTGGTGTGACTTTATTGTATGGAGTGACATTTCTGACCTCTACCTTATAGTTTCTATTATGTCGATAAATGTTTAGATTTGGTCATCGGTATGACTCACACCGACAAAGAGGTTAATTAAGACTAAGCAGTGATTTAACAATTGGTTTGACTCGTGTCAATAATATTGTGATGACCCAACGGACACGTTGGTAGTTCGTTTGCCACTGAGGACCATATGGAAGGTTGACTAAGTTGACCTACTGATTGAAATGTCATTTTGACAATGTGGTGCTTGCTAATTGCATACTGAAGAATGTTTTTGACTCAGTGCATAACTTAAAACATTTTGCAATCCATGATGAATGCTTTGCACATCTGGGAACTTGTATTGTCAACTGGAGAAGATATGAACTGACTGAATGGATGATCTATGAGAAGCTTATGAAATTGAACAAGTTAAGTTGCATAACAATAATGCCATCTGTTTGTGATTATCAATAGTCAGCTGACCCTTTGGAGGTGAATGCAGGTTCTATAAAATGTGGGATTGTCAACTGATCATATTCATGCATGTGAATGAGATTATTGTTGTTTAAAAACAAGAGCAGAGTTCAGAGAGATCAAAGTGTCAAAGGATCAATTTTGTGAGTAGAGAACAAACAACAAGCAAGGGTTGGTTCTCCTTGATTTGGTGCTTAGAATCATCAGGGGTTGGTGCTCCTTTGGTTGGTGCCCTAACCGTATTGTAAATAGTTTCATTTGTGAGGCTGGATTGGAGCAGTAGACTCCAACAACTTTTCTCATCGAGGTTTTTTCCCACATTGGGTTTTCCTCATAAAATCTTGTGTTGTGGTTTGATTTGTGTGTATGTTCTTAAGTGATTTGCAATTTTAGTATTTACACATATAGTAAAGGTCTTAAGATACACTGATTCCCTCCTCCCCCTCTTGGTGTCCATCTATGTTCTTCAAAATGCTTATATCTACCAATAAAATCAGTCACTTTTTCTTTAATACCTTGCTTACAATGCATGAAATCAATCAAATTAATCTTAGCACATAAGAGATCTACTAACTCTGGGGTAAGTATGCTCTTATGATAAATATTGTATATCAAGAATATTTGTATTTAATTGACCTAATCCCCTGAAGGTAGTGGAACTACAAATACAATGGAAGAAGAGCACAAGAGAGAAGAAACAAGTGTCTTTTTGAGTCAACATGGAAGAGACCAAAAATGAATGCTTTGCATTGTCCTTAAGTAGACAATACAAGGCACAACATATAGAAGAATTGAGTTACACAGAAGAGTGTCACAATAGTTTGACCTCTTTATTACCTTTCACTAATAGAGTAGCAAGGGTCATCCAAAGATAACCTAACATAACACAAAAACTTGTCAAGCAACACATTCTGAGGGGAGCACATTTTGAACAAGGAAACACAAAAAAGAGAATGTATGACATGAATGAATCTAGTCAACCAAATTATTTGCCTCCCAATATTGTTGAACATCATTTAGGGATGGTGGATAAGATGCAAGAGGAGCCACTTTGAGAACATGAGCCGAAGCGACTACAAGTTCCAAACAAGGACCATGTTGTATTGATGAATCACTTTGTTTCTCAATAAGAGCTAGGGTTAATTTTTTTGGAAAATGTGAAGATAACTCATGATTAATATCAACAAGCTCATGCATATCATAAAAATCATTAGAATCAACATTGTTAGCATGACAAACATTATAATCATCCATATCATCATCTAGACTAATAAAAATAGGATCTCTAACACAAAAAGAAGTTGAACCATCATTTTTCTTAAGCATTTTTAATTTAGGTGATTTGAGATGTACTTCATCCCTAAAGTTGGGTGAGGATTGGACAAATGGGGCCAAGTCAAAATTTGGTGTCTTCAGGGAGGAGATGTTTTGGGAAGCAAGCTCACAAGCCTTAACACAATTTCTTGATCAATGTTCTCTCACACAATGATTCATTTTAGTTTTAGTTGAGACTTGTGATGGTTGAGGATCAATGGACATAGGCTTCTTTTCCTCCATCATTTTGATCTTTCCCCCCTTGCACTAGAGTATGTGTATGAGAAGAAGATAGTCCCATGTTGTTCTTCAATGCTTTCTCTCCATTAGAGAGATCATTGATAGGAGTATTAGCTCTTTATTCATTAACATTAGATACCCTAGGAGAGGTACAAGTATTAGGTTTTCCATTAGCATCTCTAGGATTAGGATCTGCAAAAGCTTTTAGGTGATATGCATATGTAATGTGTTTTCCTAAAAATATCAGCATAAAACAACATGCATTATGAATACAAGCTTTGAGATTTAATTGATTAATAGGATGTAATTTGTAAATTCTAAAAATGCAATATGCCAATGTGTTATGAGTGAAAAGAAGTAATGTGAAGTGAAAGAAACCATTATCCAACACATGATTGTGATAAATATAAGTGAAAAGAAACATAATCATATGTGAAATGGCAAATAAATCAGATCTATTAAGTTTCATTATGAAAAATTGGATCTGAGAAATAGAAGTTATGAATTATGCTACCCACAAATCAAATTAACCAAAATAAATTAGGGTTTTTGGTGAATTTAACCTCTAAATTTATGTAATTTGATTAAAATAAGATCTCTGAATGCAAAAGTAAAATTTTAAATGTTCCCAAATCAAATTTGAAACTATTGGCATTTTTGATGTTTATGTTGTGATTGTCATTGATGGACACACACTTGTATTGAGATCCCCTTTATATGTATGAGCTCATGCTCAACCAGTATTTGTTCCAACCGGTATGTTGTATTCTAGTCTTTAGACTAGTAGTAATTTTGCAGAATGTGTTTCCAAGTCTGAAGCGGCATGTCAACCCCAAGCGGTTCACAGATCACAAGCGGTACAAGGGAGCAAAGCAGAGCAAAGCTGAGATTTCAAGAAATTGGATAACCTTGAAAGAGATTCAAATCTGGTTTGCAAGTGGTAGTGGAGAACTCAAAGCGGTGATTTGGCATCCAACGAAGAGCGAAGTAAAGCAGAATCAAGAAGCCCTAAATTCATGTTTGAAAGGTATTTTTTGTGTTCTTGAAATACTCTTCAATGGCTTCTGCATCTCATACCAGTTCAAGCACATCCATTGAGTCAGAAAGTTTCATTCAGAGGAAGTCAAAATATAATGCTTTGTCACAAGTCCTGGCTAGAGTCATAGTCAAAGAAGGAATTTCAGATTATATTGATTGCAAGATAGAAGACCTAGGGTCCTTAGCCATTCATACTCAATTAGGTCTATTTCGCAGAAAGGACAAAAGGATCAAACCGGAGTTTAGTATCTTAGAGAAGAAGAAACTCCATAATGTGGTATATTTTCTAGAAGAATTCATAGAGGAGCACATCGAGATCATCTTGAGCAGAGTCCATGGTGACAAGATGTACCTGGAGAGAATGCGTGATATCATGCCTGAGGCAATTCATGCAGTCACCAGTTTTTGCAACACAGGGGAAGTGCCAGCCCTAAGAACGGTAAGAAAAACTGAAATGACCAAGCTCACCGGTTCGACAAGTGATTCATGAGGAATGACAGTCAATCTTATCAAGGATGATCTGGTGAAATACGCATGCATGGTGATAGGCTACAGAACATTCTCAGCCAGCAGGATTAATTCTATATCTACTACAGCGGTAAATGTCGCTTATCGGATAATTAAAGAGGATAAATCATTTGACATATGCACCGGTATGCAGAGGCAACTCCTGTTAAATCTTAAGGCAATCAAAAAGGAAAATTCACTGAGATTTAAGTTTGGACAACTACTGGTAGGGTTGTTTTTCTATTTCCAAGGCTACTTTCCGAGTGTAGGAGATGTCCACTGGTCCCCTGACCAACCGGTAACCAAGCAGATAAAGGAAAGTGTGCAAGCCATTGGAACTGGCTACCCTGAGGTACTGAACAAATACTTTGATGAGTTCAGAAGAAAGATGAGTCAGAGGGTACAAATCTCAGGTGACATAGTGAAGAAATATGAAGATGACATCTGTTTCACTATTCAGGTGGACAAATGTCTAATGGAGGCTGTAGAGCCTAGAATGGAGGAAGTGGAGCCTATGGGCTATGAGGTCATGTTTGACATGCTGGAAGGGTATGCTTCAACCCTTATTGCCTTGCCTCTTGATCCAAAGGCTAAGAGAACCGGAACCTACTTGGAGAGGATCGCACCAGTTGAAGAACCATTGGTGAAGAAGGGAAAAGAACCGGCAACTAAGAAAGCTAAGGCAATGCCTGCAGCATCAGCACCAGCTACCACTGCGACTCCAAGAGTGACTAAGCGGTCACCGATAAAGAAGAAACTGGAGGTAACACCGGCAAAAGTCTTCGAAAGGAAGAGGAAGACTAAGGCAAATGAACCAGACTCCGAAGAAACCGAGTCTGATGAACAGCCAAAGAAGGCTAGACAGACCAAGAAGATGAAGAAGAATGAACTGGCAACATCCGCACCGGTAAATATAGATATCTCCTCTTACAAACCTTTGACACATTGTCAAAGAACAATAAAGAATATTAGGAGAAAGTTACTTCATGATTTAATAGATTATTATGATGAATTCAATAGTGAAGAAAAAGATGAAGTACTGCAAGAAATCATTCTTTATTTATGTAAAAATGACCGGTCACCATCAGAGATTAAATCTCAGACACCAGATTCATTATTTAAAGCATTGGATAACAAATGGCGCATTGCCATTGAAAAGGAACAAGAGATTAGGGAGAAAGTGTTTGCACAGTACTTCCCCAAACTCTCAAATTCAGAATTATTTGATGTATTGGATCAAAATAAAGGTCTCTTCTTCACAAGGAAAAGAAGACTCTGGTTGTTGGAGGGGAGAGTTGATGATGTAGAAAAGGATACACATCAACACATGGCCCATGCTATTAGCTTTCACAAAGCTTGAATGGCCAACCTCCAAGCGGAAAAGGAACCGGTTATTTCCAAACCGGATGAGCTTTTTGATGAGGAAGGAAACCTGGTGGAGGAACCAATCGACACCATAGATGTCGATGCCCTGGATATAGAAGATGTCACTCAAGACATACCTTCTAAGGGAACTAAATAGGGGCAATAGGCTGATCAGGGTGGTGAACAAGCTGTGGACACACAGCAAGTGGCAAAAGAACAGGAAGAGAAAAAGAAGAAGGATGAAGATGAGAAACAGAAAAAAGAGGAAGAGAAGAGAAAAGAGGAAAAGGAGAAAAGAAAAGATGAAGAGAAGAAGAAGCAAGAAGAAGAAAGGACGAAGAAAGAAGAAGAGGACAAGGAAGAAAAGAAGAAGAAGGAAGAAGAAGAAGAAGGAAGAAGAAGAAAAGAGGGAGAAGGAAGAGGAAGAAAAGAAGAAAAAGGAAGAGGAAGAGAAGAAGAAAAAGGAAGAGGAAGAGAAGAAGAAGAGGGAAGAAGAAGAAAAGGAAGAGTAGAAGAGGAGAGTAGAGGAGAAGAAAAAGGTAGAGGAAGACAAGGAAGAAGAGAAGAGAAGAGAAGCGAAAAAGAAGAAAGTTGAAGAAGCCAAGGAATGAGAAGCGGCAAAAAGCTCTTAGGTGGAGACTCCAAAGGCAACCAGAAGTCAACCCTCACCGATTGATCTCTCTAGTCCTATTGATCTCCAATTTGCAAGTGAGTTGGAGCTTATGCAGAGCATCAAGGTTGCTCAAGAGTGCCTTGAGATCATTTGTAGGAAAAAGGAACGGGACATCATTCAGGCAGTTGTAGACACACTTACTGGTTTAATCCCTGATACTAATCTTCCTAACATTGATTCAGCACTAGCACAACTCAAACTTCTATGTACTATAGTGGATGATCAGGTGCAGGGTCTAGAAGAAGCAGCAGAGGCTAATGTAAAGAAAGAGCACCAAAAGGCTCTTAATGTTTCTCTCGTGAAGAAATTAAATGAGCTTAGGACTGAACTGCTAAAGGATCAAAAGGACATAATGAGTGCCTTGGATGAGGGAAACTTGCTACTCAGCAAAATCTATCAACCTCAACTGTTTTGTGATGATGTGCTAGCCAAGAAGCAACAGCTTCAAATGGACTTATAGTCCTACTTGAGCACATTCAAGACTCCTTACGACTCCTTTACAGCATATGGGCAAACCGTTCACCGGTTCCAGATCCAATCAGTCAAGATGGAGCAAGAGATCAGCACAAGGTCTAGGGATTTGCAGGAGCTTCAACTGGTATTACTTCCACGATTGCAAATTCTCCAGAAATGCTATCTGAACCTGGATGCCCTGACGGTCACATAAGAACTAAGCACAATAGATGCCATGGAGGAACAGGTATCACAAATGCAGACAGAGAAGGAAGTGGCGACCTCCCTACTTGAGTCTTGGTCTCTTTCCATGAAACAATTTTTGCAGGACTATGAAGTGGTTTTCGACAAGTATTATTCATTATTGTCATAAACTCTTATATATATATATGGAAATAGGTTTTTCAGCGGTACTTTGTCATTATTGGCAAAGGGGGAGAAGTATATCTGGTTTTTGGTTTTAAAATTTTGAAATTTTGATATATCAGGGGAGAAGTATATCAAAAGGAGAAGTATCTGTTTTGAAATTTTGATATATGCTGTGATATATGCTATATGCTCTAATGATTATGCTCTAAATGCAAAATTTCTATACACTCTGTTGATTAAGGGATATTGTATATGCTTAGGGGGAGCAATTTTGTTAATGGCAAGTTTTTTGTTGTAAAACACTTAGATGTCAAAATTTTATTTTCCTAAGTGTTGCCATCAATGCCAAAGGGGGAGATTGTTGGCATTTTTGATGTTTATGTTGTGATTGTCATTGATGGACACACACTTGTATTGAGATACCCTTTATATGTATGAGCTCATGCTCAACCGGTATTTGTTCCAACCGGTATGTTGTATTCTAGTCTTTAGACAAGTAGTGATTTTGCAGAATGTGTTTCCAGGTCTGAAGCAGCATGTCGACCCCAAGCAGTTCGCAGATCACAAGCAGTATGAGGGAGCAAAGCGGCACAACACATTTTTACCAGTCTTCATTTTTGTCAAACTGGCAACCAGTATTTTGTATGAACCGGTAATACTCTATGATGAGTTACCAACCCACCGATTGTTTGACAGTGCCGACACATTAACGGTGATTCCTGTGTCATGTTACTAAGTATGTCTAGGTTCATTGAACCTAGGAAATTATAAAGAAATCCTATTGGACCGACATGAAATCAGATTCCTTTAAAAGGACATCATGTCTAGGGTTTTAGGTTGCTTGCGAAAAAGGGTTAATGTTGAGCTAGGGTTTAAGGTGGATGTTGAGTTGTTGGAAGAGCGATCTTATCTGAGAAGATCGAGTTGTAACTGAGAGAGAGATAGAGAAGACTGAAGTAATGTTGGAATGCATTAGCTGTGAGCAATACTAGATCTAACCAAGCAGTTTGTGCTATTAGATAGATCAAACACTTGTTGATTACTCACATCTTTAACAAGTCAGTAGCCCCTAACCGGGTAGGCCTCAAAGCCTTTGTAAAATCCTCTAACAAGGTGGTTCACACATGCGAATCTAAAATCCTCTAACAAGGTAGTCTTTAATCAGACTTATCTCCTAACAGAGATTGAGATTCCTAACAGGATCTGTTCTGGTGAAGAACATTGTAAGACCTTAATCGATCTGACCTTAACCGGTCTGGTTTCTATTCTGCAGATAGTGACTTGTGAGTTCCATCTCACCATGGTTTTTCCCAGTTGGGTTTCCATGTCTAATATCTTGTGTTATGGTTGTATTGCTTTTGTGGGTGAATGTTTTATTCGCATTTTGGTTTGTATGTGTGGTAACCGGTTTGACTGTCAGACTACTTTACCGGTTTATCTTTAGATTGTGTAAGTGTTTTAGTGCAAAGATTTTTGGCATACTAATTCACCCCCCCTCTTAGTATTCATCAGAAACAATTAATCCAAACTAAACAATCCACAAGTTTAATTTTAGAATTATAAATTAGGGTTTGTGTGAATTTAACCTCTAAATTTATGTAATTCATATGAAAATTAAACTTATAAATGTAAATTTGAATTTGAAATTACATAAACAATCAAATCTGAGAACATAAATCAGAAATAAGAGTGTAAGGCATCAGGCTCATCAAAATGTAATGTGCTAAAAAATTAGGGTTTCACCCAATGATGAAGTAAAACCCTTAATTTTTTCTTAGAGATGACTACATTAAAGAGGGGTTAATCTAATAGATATAGCCTCAAATCAGCAAGGATAGGGAAGAGAATTATGATTAGATTCACTAGTTAAGATTTGAATACCCTCTTTTTAAGTTGAATTGTGAAAATGTTGAAGTTAGGGTAATGTTATGCCTTGCATATCTACCCCCATCAGTTTTATTTGGTATGAAAATGCGAGTTCCCCTTTGCCTATCTTTTGTTTTCTTTCTTTTTGCCTTCTCTCATGTTTTTTCTTTGGACATCTCGGAACCACAGAACTCTGAAGTTCCAAGATGTCCTTTTTGTTTGTTTTTGTCTCTACCTCGGAACCCTGGAGTTCTGAAGCATTCATTGTGCCTTTGTTTCTTTGTCAAGACCTCGGAACCTCGAAACCCCAAAGTCTGGAGATCTTGTTTGCGTTGTCTTATTGAAGCCCCCGGAACCTCAGAACCCCGAATTTCCGAAGCCTTCTTTTCTTTGTTGTGTGGAAGCCTTGGAATTCTGGAATCCTGAAAACCTGAGTTCTCGTGTTTTATTTTGTTTTTGTTCTAATTTTAGAATTTTGAAGCCCTGAAATCCCAGACTCACTTTCTGTTTCACCTCAGAACTTCGGAACCCCGGAATCCTGAGGCGTCTTTTTGTGTGGGCCTCGGAACCCCAGAATTCCAAGCTTCTCTTTTTTCTCACCTCAGGATCCTGTAAACCTGAGGTCATGTTTAGTGAGGTTGTATAGTCACCAAATGGGGGATATAAATTGGACTAGATGGGTGATTTTTATTTATTTATGCACTCCTCTGCTGTGAAATTTGAGCTCTCCCTCCAAGCATTCTGCTTCTTTGCTCGTTCGTTTTTTCCACATTGCCACCTTTCTAGGTTGGTTCATTTGTTTTATTTTATTGTTTTTCATGTCTTTTAGCTAGACTTTCCTTGATTTTGATAAATTGACTAGTTCGATCTTCTTTTTTGTGAAACCCTAGGTTTCAGCATTTCGGGACCCCGAAATCTCAAAACACTTAAGTTTTACCCCATCTAGCATCTCGAAACCCCATAATCCTGGAGTCTATTTTGAGACTGCCTTACTCTACCTCAGAACCCCGAAACTCCAAAGTTTTGAAACTGATCCTTGGAGCGTTTTACCTATCTCGAAACTCCAGAACCCCAAAGTTCTAAAATTTGCCTTTTGAGGTCCTTTGCCAAACCCAGAACCCTGAAGTTTTGAAATTAGTTGTTTTAAAGAATTTTATGCCTCGAAACCCCAGAGTTTTGAAGTATGTAATGATTTGATAATATGAAGTAATAGCTAATTATTGATCTTTTTTGACAAGATAAAGCAGATTGATGGAAGCATCCTCAAGAAAGAAGAGGACAAAGGAAGAAGCCAAGCTTGACAAGAAGCCAATAACAATGAAGTATCTGTATCAAGGGCAGACTCTCACCTCAAAGATGGAAGATGAAGTTCAGTGGGTGACTGATATTCAGATTCGGCATATAGAGATTGAAGACATCAAAACCCAATTAACACCTGCACCTCACACCCTTAAAGAACCATATAGGAGGATTAAGAGATTAGGCTTGGTAGAGGCAACTATCTTTCCACAAGCTATGCAGGCACCTGAACTCATAATGACTATTGCTAAATACTACCAGCCCAACACAAGGCAATGTGTTGATGCAAATGGTAATGTAATTGTAGACTTGTCCCCTGACATTATAGGAATGACTTTTGGGATACCGGTGAGGGAAGAGGGTCTAGTGACAACTGAAAAGTAGTCCACCTCTATATTTATGAAGAATGATCCTAATTACAAAAGACACATTAATGAAGTATGGCTCAAGGAACCAAGGAAGACAGGGTTAAAGGCTACAAATATTCTAAGAGCTGATTTCCAAGAGCCTCAAAGAGACCTTATCATCATGTTGAGTTGAGCCTTTCGAAAGCCAGATTGCAGGCATTTTTCATATATGGATGTTCTATTACATGACCACAGTTTTGATAGGCAAAGAATATTTTGATTGGCCATAAATTATTTCAAATAACATCCATAGTTAGATGATCATGGTCCTTTAAAAAAATAATTTATTCATGACTTCTTGTGTTATATGGGTGGTTACTCGTGCTGGTAAATTCCAAGGACTAAAAACTGAAGAAAAAATAGGAGAAGAACTTGGACAAAAAAGAGTGTGGGAATATTACACTCAATTAACTATCTCTCAGGCTAATTTATATTTCAAAAGATTAAATGATGTATTCATTTATGCTATAATAATAAAACTGACAGAAGATGTAGGATATAGACTAACCTCCAAAGTGATGCAAATGATCAACAAATGGGGGTGTTGGTTCTTACAAAACCAATGATCAACATATCTATAGGTTAGCATATTCATAGGGAATATTCATAGGGAATCCTTTTCTTTTACCAAGATTTTGCAGCAACAGAATAATTATTTTGGAATATGTTAGGCAAATTGGTGGGCCTACATGCATTGTTAACTTTGAAACATAAGACAATGATTACTTTACCTATGTCTTTGGAACATTATACATGTCCTAATATACAGGCAGCCAAGGCAGTGAAACAAGAGCTCCAGGATTTGAGCTTAAAAGAATTTAATTACTCAAGGGACCTATATGACCCATATGGTAAGCTAAAACAAATGATGCCTATTTCTTACAAGGGTCACAAGCTAGCTTTAGAGTATTTTTGGGCTAATTTTTAGGACAACTTTGAGGTAAGGGAGAAGATATTATAGGTTACCAGAGCCATAAATCAAAAATTTTGAGATTGAAACAAGTATCCCTAAAGAGTTTGTTAATCATATGAGGATCTGATTAATACTGAGAGGGGGGTGAATCAGTATTAAGACCAATTGAAGCTTTAAACCCAAAATAAAACTTATACCAGATCTGAAACCATTTAACAAATATCTCAACTTCTTTAATCAGATCTAACAACCACTTTATCAAATTTTCTTAATATATTAATCAAATCATTTACCACATCAATCAATTCTTTCACCACTTAAGCAATCATGTAGATTTCATCATTTACCAACTTATCTTATCAAATCAATCACTTTTCTCTATCAACTCAGTACTGGTAACTTCCGATAAACCTCTGATAAAACATCATAACTGGTGTCTCAAAAATAATGTATGAAATGAAACATAAACCATAACATCGCATGAAAATATTCCACACATGAACACCATAAGTTTTTGATGTGGAAACCCAAATAGGGAAAAATCATGGTGGGATTTGGCACCTAGAAATATTTGTACTATTTTTAAGTATGCCATGTTAGGAGCTTAGCCCTATTAGGAGCTTAGAATACACCATGTTAGGAGCAGACCCTGTTAGGAGTCACCTGGTTAAGGGGATTTGCCTAGCAGCCCGGTTAGGAGCTTGATGATCTGATAGAATCAACCTCGTGAGAGGATTTAACACTCTTTTGAGAGCTACCCTGTTAGGGGACTTGATTGTTTAAGGCTTGTTAGAACCTACCCAGTTAAGGGATTTAACCCACTGCAACTGTTAGGGAACAACAATAAGAAAATGATCTATTACTTGCACTTCTCTGCTTGCTTGATCAGATCTAGTTATACTCAACACTTTGCAACTCTCAGAAAGCTCTCACACTTCACTTGGATGTCTAAACACATCCTCTAAGACCACCGACATGATAAACATCAACTATGTCATCCTAAATAGCCATCTCAACTAGGTCAACCACTAAACCCTAATTCCATCATGAATTTACAATTCAAATCATAAGAGATCATCTTAGATTGATATACAAATCATTACAATAAATTACAATGTAATATCAACTATTGGGTGATAGTAACCCATCATTAAAATCCGATCTGTACCAAAGTCAAACCCTCAAAACACTCTACTAAGCGTTTCGTTGATTCCCAATAAATTCTTCCTTGAATCGCTCCAAACAACAATTAAATATTTTCACATGGGTTGTGTTGTATTACCACCTTCATGTAGACTTGTTGTCAATCACCGTCATAACAGAAATCATTATCGGTTTGATGATTTCTTCACTAATCTTAAACCCTACTAAAACCTTAGCAAAACTTCATCAGAAATTTGAAACACGCCTTCCGATAATCTTCACAAGTTTTGGTTCTAATCAAATACTCCTTTCCATGATACAAGCGCACCTTCCAAGCTACAAATCACCAATCATCGCTAATCATTGGATCCAATCAAAACATCTCTTCTTTACCAGTTAAAGTCCTATTTCACAGACTTTTATTCTCTATCGGTAAACCATATCTTCTGGTAAATTGAATCACTTAGATGAAAAAACAAAACATTAGGAACATCAGTGGACATTAGTTGACATTAGTTGCCATCAATGACAACACAAATAACTGATCAAGTCATCTAATTACAAAATCTGAATCTCTTCATCACAAATAGACTTCTATGCTTTACCAATGCAATCATCCATCTTCAACTACATCACCTAATCTACATCAGTTATGCCAAATGCCAATAGAGTTAAGGGACGATGGTGAGATCCTTGATCCTATATTCAAAGAAAAAGGAATTGATCAAAGACCCCTTACTCCTATCAGATGGTCCAACCAAGAAGAGTTGGATATGGAAAATGTTACTGCAAAGGTTTTGGAGAGGACTAGACAATGGTTAAGCTTGAGGATCCATCCAAGTGCTACCAAGGAGAAGAAAAAGGGCAAAGTTGTTGATAACCTTTAGACCAAAGTCAACAAAGAATATGTAAGAAGAATGAGGTATGACTCAAGGAAGAATACTTCTACTGATCCAGAGGAGGCTGTGGTACCAATTGACAACTGAGAGCACAAGAAGCAGTTGAATTCCAAAATGAAAGAATCCCAATTATTGAAAACTTCCATGGAACATGGGCTCACTATAGGGTTACGAACAATCCCACAAGATTTTGTGACCCCCATTATTCCTACCATACGTATTGTTTTAGGAGAGGGTGCCTCTCAAGAGGAAGCTACTAAAACACAAATTTCTCTTGCTTCTTCAACACAATAGGATACACCTCCTCCCGTGCCAACCCAAGAATAGGTTATCATTCATAATGTTGAGACAAATTTTGAAGAAGATGGTGAACCAATTGCAATTGTGCAAAGAAGAGAAAATTTGAAAAGAAACAAAAAGAACCATAGGGGGGAGCCTATTGCAACCCAACTAGAGAATCAACCGGAAGTTACAGGAGAGCCAACGGTATAGGTGCAACCAATGGAAATTCATGTATAGGTTATGGGAGAATAGGCACATGAAGAGGCACATGATGATGAAAATGATGAACAAGATGAAAGAATGGTCCTTACTCCTCAAGAACAAGAAATATTACATCAACAACTAGGAGGAAATGAGCAAGGGCATGAAACTGAAACAAAAAGACAATTTGAAGAAGAATTTTCTAAGAAGTTGGAAGAGATAGAAAGACAACAACAACAACCCAATCTAGATCATGCCCTTCAGGATAATCTTGCTCAACAAGTTGCCCAACTCCATCAAAGGCCACCAACTCCTCTAGAGAACTAGGAAGGACAATAGGATGAAGAGCACCAGGAAGAAGAGCAGGAACAGAATATAGAAGCTCATAGGATCACCATGGATGTAATGGTGCAAGGAGGAGAACAAGATGACATTGTGCCTCAGTGGTTAAGTTTCACTTTTAAGAAGGAAAAGGTCATCCTCCCAAATGTAACCTTGCAGGATACAATTATAGAATATCCAAGGAGAGCGAAAAAAGCAAAGACAGTTCATCATCTCTCAAGGACAGATTCGGGGGATATCATTGTTGATATAGCAACACCAGTTTAGGATGTTGAAGGATCATCCCAAGCCACCCCTAGATACCAAGTGTCTAAGGTTAACCTAGGTAAATAGACTAAGTCAGGGGAGATTGATACTCTAGTTGCTGCTACATCTATTGTCCAATCAAGGATGGAGAAGGAGTATAAAACTAAGGCAGAGGTTAAGGCACAATTGAGGCAGTATAAGCAGTTGATTATGGAAATAGCCAAACATCTTAATTCCTGAATTGATGATACCTTACCATCCACTTCATCCCTCCCTCAAGGTGATATAAAATTATTATACGAGATGAAGAAAGTAGAAACAACGGTTAGGACTTGGGCTCAAGATCAAATGGATAAGGTTAAAATGTTCTTGCAGGACACATTGAAGGTGTTTTTAGAAGCGCATGATAATGAGAAAGCTCTTGTTACCTGTTCCAACCAGTGGGAACAACATATCCTTCATCTCTCATAATTGCATAAAATGCTTAAGAAGATTCAAAGATTGGGAGAAGAGACCATTGCAAAAGAAGACTTGCTAGGAGGAGAGAGTGTCAGTAACTTACAGTCATATATAGATATTACAAATTTAAAAATGGAGATCATAGAGCAGTGCCATACCAAGGTTCTTAAGGAACAACCTTTCTTTCTTAAAACACTTGAACAATATGAGTAGCTATTGGTTAAATTGTTGGGGAAGTATGGTTATAACCTTAAGCAAGGAGGAGTACTCCATCAAGAGACCATACTCAAACAATGAGATTCTTTTACCGCTGACTATTTCACATCCACTATAGAATTCACCATAGAAACAATGGATAGATATATGTATGTGGTGTTTCAATGCCAGGGTGAAAAAATAATGATGGATGATATAGTCAGTATATTAGAAAACGTAAAAGAGATCCTTAGAGTATCTAAATTTAGAATCCAATACATTGTTGACCCTCCTACTGCTTCGATGGAATGCCTCCTCACCAACTACCGAAACTACAAAAATAAAAAGGAAAACAGACAGTTGTGAAAAGCAATTGTATGCTAAAGCATCGTCACCACCACCACTACTGAGTTGTCAACTAGTGTTATATTTAATAATTGCTTTTTGAGCATTCTTTATGCATGATTTAAACTTCTTGTTACTGGAGCATCATTTTAGAAGTGAACCTTGAGTACCAGTTTAGTAGTACTTAACTAGAGTTCATAGGCAACGACTTGCATGTCGACTGTGACTCCCTTCTTTTTGTAGTCCTAGTTTGCAGGCATGATGCATTCCTATAATGTAGGGTAAAACTCTATAAATTGTAGAGTTTGGGCCATTTTGAGGGTCCACAAATTGATGATTCAAGGCTATTTAGCTACAGAATTTGGTTTTGTGCAATTTCTTTCTCATAAACTCTTGAAGTATTGTTATTCATTTTACAAAGCTTAATACAAAAGCAACTTGTGGATTGCCTGATCTACAATACGTGTTCTATGGGTTTATGTTCTTCGTAGTCTGGTATCTTCTATCATTTGAATCAGAAACTTGTTATTCCAAGCTTTATTGTTTTATGAATCATATTGTGCATGTTAATGGTGTATGAGGATAAAATAGCAGAGTGATTATTCAATCTTGTGATTGCTATTTATGTTCATGTGTGGGTTCTATGACTTTGCATGTTTTCTAGAACATCCCTTTTAAATACTGATTAAAGATGTTATTGATAATACCTTTGTTATTCCTAGAGGATCTGGTTAAAAGTGAGAGGGGGGTGAATCATTATTAACAAAAACTGAAACTTTCAACACCAAAATAGGCTTATCTCATATTTAAAAACATTGAACACTTAAACCAATTCTTCATAACAGATTTCCTTATCAGATCATGCAAATACTATTACCAACTTATTATATAATCATAATGCTTCATCAATCATATAATTATCAATACCAGTGTGTGGGGGAAAAAGCGAGACTAGGCTAACATGTCCTAATCCTACCTTTTGACACACATTACGGAATACGAAAGAGCCTAGAGGTATCGCACAATTGGCTACTTCTTTTTGGTGAAAGAGAGAGCCATGGGCTACCTATTAGGGTTTCTATTCCTTTGTTGTAATTGAAAGGTAAGATTATGCAAGTTCAATTCTTAACCCCAAAATGCAAGTATGAACTAATAACAAGATTGCAGAATTGAACTTAAACAATGGAAAGCTGCAAACATAAGGACAAGACAAGAGTGCAAATGCATACCTGGAGTCAAAATCTGAATGAAAATGTTCGGGATGGGGGCGCGGGCGCCACTGTCCTGATTCTACACCTGAAACTGCACCTGAAACTGCCACTTTGCAACCTGGAAAACTGTCGAAACTGCCAAAACTTGTTGTCTGTCAGGAGGACCAGGGTGCCCCACGCCCCTGTCCTGGTCCTCTGCTCTGAAACTTGGTGTATGGTTCAGTCTCCGTCTGCTTCTTTTGGATCTGCAACTTGCGGCGTCGTCTGAATCCTGAAATCTGCACTTATATCTGAAAAGGTGTTTGGGCGGCTATATAGGGTTTTGCCTTAGTCAAACCCCCGCTTCGGTGATTTCCACCTCCATGAATAGCCAAGTTGTATTGTAAAAGTAGTGTGTGTGCAGACCTTGTGTGTGTGCAAGATCTAAAATGCAAGTAAGCAAACTAGAGCAACCTAGAAAGTAAACCCTAATTGCTTGTAAATGACAATGTAAATGCTCCAAATCAAGATGCCAAGTGATCTAAAGCATGAATGCAAGTGACATAATGAGGCTTATGCAAAGACATGAAAACAACATGAAATCATACCCAACCCCAAGGGAGGGGTACAAGCCAATCTTTAGTCGGTGATCCCTTATTGCTCTTCAATGCCTTCAAAGCCCTAAGTGAATGAATGGATTTGATGAATGCTTGGAGGATGAATGTTGAGAGTTGCTGAAGTCTTCAAAGATCTTCTCTTTCGCTGCATATGAGGTTCCTGAAAACAAAATTCGGATCCTTTCTAATGAAGAAAGAGAGCTCTTATGTATGAAACCCTAGGTCTTAATTCCAACTTTTGGCCGACCTAGAGATTGAATATCCCACCAATTTCTTGGGGTTAAGCTTTATTTTATGATTGGATCGTGCTCCTAAAATTTCGGGAAAAATGTCCGGGACCATGTGCACTCCGGGTGCCATGGTCCCGGCAACTTTTCACCAAATTTTCAGGGCCGTCAGATATGATGATTTTAGAGAGAATCCCGAAGTTACATGTGATTTCGAGATGTTTTGACCCCCGAAATCAAGCCCCCAAGTTCAAAAGAAGGCCTAATTAGGGTTTTTGATTAGATGATGTATTGGAGGAATAAAATGAAAAGGGGCACACTTTAATGAAAGGGCCCAACTTTATGATGTGGAAGATGATGAAATAGAACCTTAGACCTAATTAATTTGATTAATTAAGTGCTAAAGGGGAAATGCAATGCAAAATGCAAACTGCGCCAAGGCGGGTGCTAAACTAGGTGTGAAATTGTACTACTTTAGCAAGTGCGTACAATTTACGACGCTACATTTAGCCCCCACTTTAGCGGTCATATGAGTACTACGTGCATATGCAAGCTAAAGTACAGGAAAGTAAACATTATTTGAAAAAGGATATATCCATAAGTCCGTCGAACGAAGCCCCCAGCGGTATCTGCAGTACATAGTTGGGAACCGCACCCTACAAAACACACGTTAGATCGCAAAATCACCTAATGCTTACTAAGGAAAGTGATGAAATTTGTGAGTAGCTATATGCCCCCCCTGTTTCGGCTTGCTTATTAGGGAGGTGAAACAGGGTAGCATGTTTACTTACAACAAATTGTGTGAATGATTATTGATGAGAGATGTTCACTACAAAATCTTCATCAGAGCACATTTTGGAACATCAAGGGAGTAAGGGAATGAAAATACAATTCCTACGCAACAAACGGTTTGAAAATCGCATCTCCCAAACTCAAGTTATGATGAAATGAGTGTTTTAGGGAAAATTAGGGTTTTGAAAGTAAAGGTAAAGGAATGAAAGTATATACCTTGAAAGTGACTATTGCATTTGTCACTTTGTTGATTCTGAGTATTGTTCGTTGCAACGGAGCCCACATAGCCATCATCATGCCTTCACGACGATCGGAGCATCCCACAAGGATTGAGATCATGCGACAGGCCGTGATCGACGACGAGCCACTGGACGAGGTGAGTTGACTGAACTTTGACTTTCTGCATTTCTGTTGACTCGAATTTTTTGTGATCGAAAGCGGGCCCTGGAATCTAACCCTGGGTCCCACCCAGGGCACCATGGTCCCTGTGGGGTGCCATGGTCCCTTCAGGGCGCCATGGTCCCTGTGGGGCGCCATGGTCCCAATCAGGACTTGGTAGGGGTCAACTTTCGATGTTCGTCAGTTTGCGTATTTGGCATAGATGATTTTGATGATTGATTACTGATTACACTGATGTTTTTGTATTGCAGGGCCTCCCATACATGAGAGAGCACACGACGGGGCAGATTCTTCGTAGTTTGCAAGATCAAATTCCCCGGCTGACTCAGGCAGAGAGAGATACATTGTCTATAGTAGGTTTGTGGTCTATGATTCTTATGCTGGCCATTTAATTTCATCATGCGATGTTGATGGCACTCATGGAGCGATGGGATCCTGACACATGCACATTCCAGCTTCTAGTAGGGGAGACGACGGTGACACTTGAGGATGTGTACCACATTCTTCGCCTACCGATCAGAGGAGCTACCGTGACATATGCGACCGATCGGTCGGCAAAGGATCATCAGAGGGAGTAGGTATACTGCATAGGGAGAGTCATGCCGAGTGAGATGAGAGGTCGTATCATGGTCAGCTGGCTCTTACATCCTACAGGAGAGGTGCCCCTCATGAGACGTCTTATGATAGCCATCATCGCACTAGTTGTCTGCCCTAATGGGTGAGGTACAAACATGCATGGGGGTCTCACATGGTGCATCAGGGCTATGGAGAGACATAGGAGAGTATACGCCTAGGGTCGGAGTATGCTTGCACATCTCTATCACGACCTCGAGGAGTATGTTTTCGGACAGGGTTGCAGCTTGATGACATGCACACTTTTGCAGGTGTGGATATTTGAGCACTTTACATGCACCAGGCCTGTCGGCTATCCAATGAGTGCGGCTAGCGAGTGACCTAGGGTATTTGCTTATCCACTTACCAGCGAGTGGAGATTTGAAGATCTACTATATTGGAGAGTGACATTTGATAGATTGACAGTTGAGGTGACTATATGGAGACCATATCTACAGATGCACAGATGGGATGGGATGGAGAGATAGTTAGCATGGTTACAGAGGAACTGCCTACTGAGAGGGAGATATCCACACATCATAGTCCCATTCTACTTTGATCGAGTACGGAGGTAGTTTGGGCTAGAGCAGTGTGTTCCAGCTGATGTGCCCATCTACACTCGACACTCATGGGTCCTTCCCAGACCCAAAGCAGTAGCGAGACCCACGATAGATGATATTGAGATCACAAATATAGAGGGGTCCGACCAGGATGTGGTCACTGATTATGCTGCAGACCCCGGAGTACAGCGCAGGTATCTCTCATGGTTTATGAGAACATACCCGGGGCCTATCTTTCCACCAGATCACCCGATAGGCCATCCAGGTCCATGGAGACATGGAGATCGAGATGAGGATCAGGGATCCAGATCGGAGGAGCCAGAGGAGGGAGAGGGTCATGAGGAGGCAGGAGGACCTGATCCACCCATAGGGGATTAGCCTAGTGCCGAGGAGGAGGAAGGAGAGGAAGATGAAATAGATAGAGATGATGATGAGGAGAATGAGGATGCAGATGAGGATGAGGATGATGAGGAGGAGGAGGATAGAGATGATGAGGAGGAGTCAGATGCAGCTCCCCATCATTCAGGAGATGATACCATAGCCTTAGATACTCCCGTTATTCCCCAAAAGGGGGAACACGAGGCGATACGGAGACCTGTACCCATCACGCACAGATCATTCGAGCGTGGGGAGCCTAGTAGTTCCCAGTCATAGATGCTACCATATCACGATCCCTACTGGCGTGAGGGAGATCTAGGTATAGTAGGTTTATATTGATTGATTGATGTTTTGATGATATAAAATGGTACTAATACATGATTTGTTCTACTGCTACAGCTAATGTGCAGGAGTGGCGTTCTCCCATCCAGCAAGCAGTGACAGATATCTCCACGACGGTGCAGATCCCTAGTTCCTCACAGGTTGCTTATAGACCTCAAGGGAACGCGGGTCGGCATGATGATTTGTTTTCCCCATTTCGAGTATAGGTAGAGATATGGAGGGAGAGAGAGCGAGCTCTATCAGAGGACCTTCAATGGGCACAGCATGACCTAGCAGCAGCTCAGGCCGAGGCTACCTCGTATCGCGTGATCCTTATGGATAGGGATCATAGGAGTTCCTCTCAGAGTCATTCACGATCTATATCACGGTATACCCCTATGGGTCCACCTGCATGGCTGGATCAGGAGGGAGCATCTAGTCGTCACTCTCCAGCCACCAGCCCTAAGGATAGGAGATGATCTTATGATGTAGGGTAGGTCACATTTTGGATATATAGTGACCTACCTTTGTATATTGATCCACATATATATATATACATGCTTCTTTGTCTCAAACGTGTTATCTTTAATGTCTAAAACAATGTGTATTTTGATTAAAGTTAATACATTTGGTAGACATACATGTATGTTCTGAATTTAATTTCCATGTGATTGATTTCTCAATGCTCCATGATTAAATTGATACATTTGTGACTTAATTAAAATATTTGATCAAGTACTACATTGATGATAAGGAAGAAAATATGTGTTAAGCCTAAGAATCATATAACTAATGTGATTTAATTTGATTTTAAACACAACATGACATGATTCAACTTAACACATAAAGACATTGTATAATATGTCAACATAATGAAAAATGTAAATCTTTTGCAATTTACATAAATGAATTCAAGACAAACCATAAAGTAAAGAAACACGCTTGTCAGGAATGAAGCAATATAGATTAAACAAAACATCATTTAATTCTATTTGCTCTAAAAAAGATATGCTAACATATTATCCAATTTTGAAGAAGTGAGAAAGGAAATAGATGAATGATAAGGAATGAGGATTTAAGCATAGTATCTATGCAAGTGCATAGCGTTTATAGGGTCTTTAAGAGACGTACCATCTACACCCGCTATTTTATAAGCACCTGATCCATAATCTTTAATAACGATATACGGTCCAAGCCAATTAAGACTAAATTTTCCCTTTTCTTCAGGTAAGGCATTCACATTGCGTTGATTCTCATAGAGCACTAAGTCACCCACTGAGAATGAACGTTGAATAACCTTATCATTATAGCTTCGTTGTAGAGTTTTGTGATACGCTTGAATAGGATCAAGAGCATTTATACGCTGTTCATCAAGCATCTCAAGCTGTTGAAGTCTTTGTTCTCTATAAGCATCATCATCTACTATACCTTTGAGAGAAACTCTAAGTGATGGAATCTCTAATTCTAAAGGCATAATAGCATCAGCACCATAAACAAGATTATAAGGTGTAGTTCCGGTAGCAATTCATACACTCGTTCGGTAGGCCCAAAGAGCATAGATTAGCTGAGTACTCCAATCCTTACCATGCTTATTCATAGTTTTACGAAGAATTTGTTCAATTATCTTATTGGATGATTCAGCTTGACCATTTGATTGAGGATAGTATGGTGTAGAAAATCGATGTTTGATATGATACTTCTCCAGGAATTTCTTCACATCCTTGTTCTTAAATGATGTCCCATTATCAGAGATTATAGTGGAAGGTATCCCAAATTGAGAAATAATGTTTTCTAGAAGAAATCGACAAATCACTTCAGCAGTAGTAGAGCGAAGGGGAATAGCTTCTACCTATTTTGTAAAGTAATCTATTGCGGTTATAATGAAAGTATGTCCTTGAGATGAAGGAGGAGAGATTTTACCGATAAGATCCAGCCCCCATGCAGAGAAAGGCCAAGAAGCTACATGAGAACGAAGTTCTTGGGCAGGAGCATGAATCAAATTATTGTGTTGTTGACATTGATGACATTTCTTAACAAATGAAAAAGAATCCTGCTGCATAGTTTGCCAATAATATCCCATACGGAGCAACCTTTGAACCAAGGATTTGCCTCCAAAATGCCCCCCATAGGCACCTGAATGCGCCTCTTCAAGAGCAATAGGGATTTCTGATTTGTTAAGATAATGAAGGAGAAGACTGTTATAACCCCTTCAGTAAAGAACATTAGAAAGAATGATATATCTAGCGGATAGCTTGCGAATTCTAGCCCTAGCATTCCTATTGGTGGAATCAGGAAAGGTACCATCGGTCAAGTATCTTACGATATGCGAATACCATTCATCTGAGTCTATAAAGTCACAACATGTCACCAAGCTAGAATCATCTACAATAGCTAGAGAAATAAGGTTGTGAATAACAAATTTAAGATCAACCATAGGGTCCTCTAAAGATACCAGAGAAGCTACACATGCCATTGCGTCCGCATGTCGATTATCTTTTCAAGGAACAGGTTCCATGGTGTAAGAATCAAATTTTTGTAACAAAGAGATAGCAAGGTCTTTATATTGTGATAATTTGTCTTGTTTCGCTTGATACAGTCCTGTTACTTGTCTTATAATCATTTGAGAATCTCCAAAAATATGTATGTGTTTTATATTCAAAGCCAAGGCTGCCTTTATTCCTGCTATAAGAGCCTCATATTCAGCAATGTTATTGGTACATAGGAAATTGAGACGATAAGATAAGGGAATGGACTTCTTTGTAGGAGAAATCAGAACAACACCTGCCCCCGATCCCGTATGACACTTAGAGCCATCAAAGTATAACTCCCAAGTTTCATCTTTCTCTATACAAAGGATGAAGTCGTCAGGAAAAGACTCAGGGTTAGGGAAGGAGAAAGGTGAAGGGGCCTCAACTAGGTGATCGGTCAACGCTTGCCCTTTAATTGCTCTTTGTGAAACAAATTTAAGGTCAAATTCAGTTAACATCATAACCCACTTAGCTAGGCGTCCTGATAAATCAGTTTTAGAGAAAAGATGCTTCAACAGATCAAACTTCACCATGATGTGGACTTCTGAATTTAAAAGATAATCTCTCAATTTCTGAGTCGCAAACACCAAGGCCAAGCATTGTCTTTCTATCGCAGAGTATCGGGTCTCATAATTGAGTAAGGTATGACTTATATAATAAACCGGACACTCCTTACCATCTTTATCATGTTGTGCCAATAATGCTGCAAGAGCATGAGAGGAAGCAGCTGTATAAAGAAGAAAGGGTTTAGAAGGTTCGGCAGGTTGAAGGATAGGAGGATTAGCCAAATACACTTTTAAATCTTCAAATGCTTGCTGACAATCTTCATTCCATTCAAAAGTGATATTCTTTTTGAGAAGTTGAGTAAAAGGAAAAGTATGATCCACAAGTTGAGATACAAACCTACGAATAGCTTCAATCTTTCCTTGTAAGCTTTTGAGTTGAGACACATTTCTAGGAGGTGGCATGTTGACAATAGCATGTTGACGATGCGAAACTATGAATCCTAATAGTTTTCCACTATCCACACCAAAAACACATTTTCGGGGATTCAAGCGCATGTGATAATTATGAATCCTTTCAAAGATTTGACGAAGGATCTTAATGTGATCTATGCGGAGAATGGATTTGGCTAAAACATCATCAACATAATCTTCTAAAATCTTATGCATGTAATCGTGAAAGATAAGGGTCATCGCTCGTTGATAAGTTGTGTCGGCGTTTTTAAGTCCGAAAGGCATCATTACCCAACAAAACGTACCCCAAGGAGTGGTGAAAGTAGTTTTGAATTGATCTTGAGGATTAATGAAAATTTGATTGTATCCTGAAAAACCATCCATGAAGGATAATAAAGCATGTCCTGCTGTAGAATCAACTATCATGTCAATGTTTGGGAGGGGAAAATCATCTTTCAAAGAAGCTTTATTTAAATCTCGAAAGTCAGTACACATTCTTATTTTATTATCTGATTTAGCCACAGTGACAATATTTGAAATCCATGGGGAATAACCAATAGGGCGGATAAATCCAGCCTCCAATAATTTTTCAATCTCAGCCTTAACAAGCAAAGCTACCTTAGGATTCATTTTTTGAATCTTTTGTTTCACAGGCTTAGCATCAGGAACTAAGACAATATTATGAGTGACAATCTTAGGATCTATACCAGGCATGTCAGAATATGTCCAAGCAAAGATCTCAGGGAATTCACGCAATAAATCTTCATATTGTTTTTGTTCCTCTTCGTCCAGACATTTTCCAATTTTAATAACTTTTTCTTCATTGCCAGAATCCATCTTAACATCAATGGTGTCGCTTATAAGAAGATTACTTTGTTGAGGAGTATCTTTTAACTGAGGGAATTCTTTCACAATCTCATTGTTATCAGTCTCTTTTCCAAAATAGGCTTCAGTGTTCAAACAATAAGGGAATCCCCTATTGTGATGATAACAAGGAAGAGTATCATATGCTCCTAAAAACTCAGCTAAAGCATCATCGGTAGGAAAAACATCCAAAGCACAGGCATACAAAGGATCAATATACTCAGGGTGTCTCATTGGTAGAGATGTAGAAATAACATTAACACTAATACATGGTCTTCTAGAAGCTTTAGTGCGCTTGTAGGGATTATAACCAAGTCCAAAGGCATAATCATAAAGATTATTCTCTAGAGGAACCTTTATTCCTTGTTCGTGAGCGCCACAGCCATTTCCATTATAACCATGCTTAGCTAGAATACGAAAACCACGACCATAATGATCAGCCATTTCAGAAAGAGAAGGTGGTTTTTCATAAGACAAAGAATCAAACCCTTCAAAATTGGAAGTGTGAGGAGAAGAAGTTTGAGAAGCGGCCATGAAGTTATTGCTCATAGGCTCAGGTAATGTTGATTGATTTTTAGCTTCTTCCTTCTTTTCAGCTTTAAGCTCTCTAGAAGGAACCTTATATTCACCTACGAAGGTGGGATTAAAATCAAGAGATCCCCAATCGTCTTCTGCGAGAACCTTCTCAGGATCAAAATCCTTCTTATGTGTAGATTCAAGTCGAGAAGAATCTTCTTCAGGAGCTCCAGACTTATCCAAAGAATTTTGATCATCAGAGAGAGAGGATTCATCGATAGGTATCTTGTTTAAAGAGTCATCACTAGATGAGGAAGGCTTAGAAGAACCCCCTTTGGAAGTAGATGTTTCTAAACAAGCTTGGAAATTAGTATCACCTATCAAGGTATATGTCTTATTATTATAAATAAATTTAACTTGTCTATACAATGTAGAGGGGACCGCTTGCATACTATGAATCCAAGGTCTCCCTAATAGCAAGTTGTATGTTAGATTTCCTGACATAACATGGATAGGAGTAGGCAAAGAAACAGGCCCCACTGTGACGGGTAAGGTGATAGTACCTAATGAAGTTTTAGCCACATTATCAAAGCCTCGAATAGGATGAGAGTCAGGCTCAATGAGGGATGTATCCACATTCATCTTATGCAAAAGATTAATGCTACACATATTAAGACCAGAGCCATTATCTACTAGTGTTCATCTTACAGCAGTATCATTTATGATAACCACAATCATCAAGGGATCATATTGATGTTGAATTTCACTAGTGGGCAACTCATCTTGAGTAAACACAATATGAGCTTTAGGATTCATCACAGAGTTAACCAAAGACACTATATTACTAGATGTATTCGGTGGAGGAACATTCAAATCTTTCAAAGCATCTTGTAACATTCCATGATGGGTAGAAGAAGTTTGAATCAAATCCCAAAGGAATATCTTAGCAGGGGTAGCTTGAAGTTGTTCTATGAGATCATATTCCTTACTAAGAACTTGTGAAATACGTGGAGCTTGTGGAAGAATTGGTTGAGGATTAGGAAGAGAAACTGGAGTAACCAGAGGAGGATTAGGCTGCCTATTATTTCTAGTATGATAAGTATGGGCAACCGCATGATAACTCTCTCTAGTTAATTGCTTGGCATAATTATAAGGACTTATAGGTTTTCTTCCTTGCACAGTGATGATAGGTTTATTTGGAGTAAGAAATGAATCATACCCCCCTTGGATAGTAAGGAGAGGTGATTTAGGAACTTGAAAGGTGGCAGAAGGACAAGCACCTTGGACTTCAAAGAGAGGCTTATTATGCTCATTCAGGTTTATCATGTTAACTAATTTAGAAGTTTTGTTCTTGTTTAGAGATTTTGACAAAGCCACAAAGTCATCAAGAGCATCATCCAACAAAGCATGATCATATCGATTAAAAGGTTTATCTTTTGATTCAAAAGGAGACATCTCCTCATAGAGGGGATTATTGAAAACAACCATGTTACTAGATTCAGTGGAAGAGTTGATAGGAATGTACCCTTGAGAGGAATCATTCAACTTATCTTTCTCATCACAACGAAATGGCATAGTAACAAGGTTTATGAGTTTTTGGTAAAATGAAGGTTTGGCCTCTTTAGGATTCAAAAACTCATCTAAAGCTTCATCTAATTCATCTTGGCTATACTCATAATCGGCATAATTGCATACATCATCATAAATATGAACATCTTGCAAATAAAAATCCGACATTTTGAAATAAAAGTTGCATAAAACTCAGACACACAATGCAAAGAACAAAGAAACACACTCTTTTTTTTTCTTTTTCTTCTTTTTTTTTTTGAAAATGGACTTAAATGAAACACACTAAATCTAGATCTAGATCTAACAAATGCAATGCAAGAGAAAGAAAT
This sequence comes from Cryptomeria japonica, assembly GCF_030272615.1. Lineage (NCBI taxonomy): Eukaryota > Viridiplantae > Streptophyta > Pinopsida > Cupressales > Cupressaceae > Cryptomeria > Cryptomeria japonica. The sequence goes on along the minus strand of NC_081407.1, from coordinate 946,098,616 downwards.
AATTTGTTTCACGTTGGGTTCACCAAAATGTGTGGGGGAAAAAGCGAGACTAGGCTAACATGTCCTAATCCTACCTTTTGACACACATTACGGAATACGAAAGAGCCTAGAGGTATCACACAATTGGCTACTTCTTTTTGGTGAAAGAGAGAGCCACGGGCTACCTATTAGGGTTTCTATTCCTTTGTTGTAATTGAAAGGTAAGATTATGCAAGTTCAATTTTTAACCCCAAAATGCAAGTATGAACTAATAACAAGATTGTAGAATTGAACTTAAACAATGGAAAGCTGCAAACATAAGGACAAGACAAGAGTGCAGATGCATACCCGGAGTCCAAATTTGAGTGAAAATGTTCAGGACGGGGGCGCGGGCGCCACTATCCTGATTCTACACCTGAAACTGCACCTGAAACTGCCACTTTGCAACCTGGAAAACTGTCGGAACTGCCAAAACTTGTTGTCTGTCAGGAGGACCAGGGCGCCCAGCGCCCCTGTCCTAGGGACCAGGGCGCCTAATGCCCCTATCCTGGTAGGACCAAGGCACCCCATGCCCCTGTCCTGGTCTTCTGCTCTGAAACTTGGTGTATGGTTCAGTCTCCATCTGCTTCTTTCGGATCTGCAACTTGCGGGCGTCGTCTGAATCCTGAAATCTGCACTTATATCTGAAAAGGTGTTTGGGCGGCTATATAGGGTTTTGCCTTAGTCAAACCCCCGCTTCGGTGATTTCCACCTCCACGAATAGCCAAGTTGTATTGTAAAAGTAGTGTGTGTGCAGACCTTGTGTGTGCAAGATCTAAAATGCAAGTAAGCAAACTAGAGCAACCTAGAAAGTAAACCCTAATTGCTTGTAAATGACAATGTAAATGCTCCAAATCAAGATGCCAAGTGATCTAAAGCATGAATGCAAGTGACATAATGAGGCTTATGCAAAGACATGAAAACAACATGAAATCATACCCAACCCCAAGGGAGGGGTACAAGCCAATCTTCAGTCGGTGATCCCTTATTGCTCTTCAATGCCTTCAAAGCCCTAAGTGAATGAATGGATTTGATGAATGCTTGGAGGATGAATGTTGAGAGTTGCTGAAGTCTTCAAAGATCTGCTCTTTCACTGCATATGAGGTTCCTGAAAACAAAATTCGGATCCTTTCTAATGAAGAAAGAGAGCTCTTATGTATGAAACCCTAGGTCTTAATTCCAACTTTTGGCCGACCTAGAGATTGAATATCCCACCAATTTCTTGGGGTTAAGCTTTATTTTATGATTGGATCGTGCTCCTAAAATTTTGGGAAAAATGTCCGGGACCGTGTGCACTCCGGGCACCATGGTCCTGGCAACTTTTCACCAAATTTTCAGGGCCGTCAGATATGATGATTTTAGAGAGAATCCTGAAGTTACAGGTGATTTCGAGATGTTTTGACCCCCGAAATCAAGCCCCCAAGTTCAAAAGAAGGCCTAATTAGGGTTTTTGATTAGATGATGTATTGGAGGAATAAAATGAAAAGGGGCACACTTTAATGAAAGGGCCCGACTTTATGATGTGGAAGATGATGAAATAGAACCTTAGACCTAATTAATTTGATTAATTAAGTGCTAAAGGGGAAATGCAATGCAAAATGCAAACTGCGCCAAGGCGGGTGCTAAACTAGGTGTGAAATTGTACTGCTTTAGCAAGTGCGTACAATTTACGACGCTACAACCGGTAACCACTTTAAGATCTCTGATAAACAAACATAAACTGTCTTAACCAATTATCAGAAATAAAACATGAACATCACAAGAAAAGAATTTCACACATGAACACCATGATTTTCACGTGGACACCCAAATAGGGAAAAACCATGATGGAAATTGGTACCCACAAATATTTTGCACTCTTTCAGAATGCACCTTGTTGGGATCCAAGCCCGATTAGAAGATTACAATGATGCCCTATTTGGATCAAACCTTGTTAGGAGTCACTCGGTTAAGGGATTTACCTCAGCCCTGTTAAAAGCTTTGATCTGTTAGGATCAACCTTGCAAGAGGATTTCGAACTCAGATATTGAGTCACCCTGTTAGGGTATTTTACAATATGAGGCATGTTAGGACCTACCCGGTTAAGGGATTTTAGCTACTGTAATTGTTAGAGAACAACAATGAATGATCTATGTATAGAACTCAACTACTGCTTGATCAGATCCAATTAAGTTCTAAGTCTGCATCTCACTGGCAGATCTTCTCACACACACTGGTTCGGCTTCACATACTTTTGAAAATCACCAACACTTCAAAACATCAACCTTACCAACATAAATAACTTTTACAACTAGGTTGGCATCAAAACCCTAAGACTTACTACATAGATCATCACAGATATTTACAACTCATTACAGATCATCATATGGATCATTATAATCAATTACAAATCAATATCGATCGTTGAATGATCATAAATCGTCAGAGCAAGTCGATCTGGTGCAAATTCAAACCCTTAGCACTTTTCACTTTCCCAAGAAATTTTCTCTCCAAATGCGCCAAAACATCTTTCAAACACATCACGTGGTTTGTGTCATGTTGTCATTAACACATGAACTTGATGTAGATCACCGCCAAACCAAAAATCATTACCGGTTAAAAGAATTCTTTACCGGTCCTTAAACCCTAGAAAAACTTCATCACAAATTCAAAACATGCCTTCTAGTAACCATCATAGGATGTGGTTCCAGTTACATACTTAAATTCATCATAAAATCTTATGTATCAAACCCCAAGTCACCAAACATCGCCAATCACCCAATTCCATCAAAACTTATCTACTTTACCAGTTAAGGTCCTAATTTGCAGTCTTGTTGGTAAACTTCGTTAAACTCTTACTCTAGTAGACTAAATCACTTAGCAAATACGTCAAACATCGAAAACCAACTGTAAACATCATGAAACATCAGTTGACCCTGGTTTCCATCAATGACAACACAAATAACTGATCATGTCATCTTTCCAATACCGGTATAGTCATCCATCATCATCATCTCATCTTCATCAGTTATGTCAAACATGCCAACAATCTCCCCCTTTGGCATTGATGGCAACACTAAATATCAACATACTCAACTCATATTGTTCTGCTCTGTTCTGGACCTCCTCACCAACTCTTCTCTACTCTGTTGCACCTCATCTGTCAGTTACACTTTATATTCTCCTCCTGATCATATGTCTTCTCTTAATCACATTTCTCCTCCCCATTTGACAAAAATGCCAAAGGTGCATAACCATCACAAATCATCAAGTCTATTGCAATTTTTGTCTTCAACATGTCTACAAATTCATCTAAGCTGCTCCCCCTGCGAAGTAGCCTACATCTCATCAATCCAAAGTGAAAAAAAGTCATGAAGCCCACTAGATCGATGCATCCTACATTCTAGTTTTTTTCTGAGTAGGGGTTTGACCACTAATTTACCTCTGAGATACTCAAAGGTTGTCTTCGGCAATGGTTTTATGAAAATGTCTGCTAGCTGCTCTTTACTTGTCACATACTCCATGAGGACTTGTTTTTCTTGTACTCTTTCCCTTAGAAAATGATATTTCAATTCTATGTGCTTTGTTATTGCATGTAACATAGGATTTTTTGAAATATTAATTGCACTAGTATTATCACAATAAATAGTTACTGGTTCAGACATATCAAATCTGAATCCTTCAAGCACATGTCTCATCCAAATTGCCTATGTGCAATTCATTGATGTTGCAACATACTTTGCCTCCACTGTTGACTGAGAAACACAAGTTTGCTTCTTACTTTTCCAAACAACCAATCTGCCTCCTCTGTGTGTGAAAAGTGGAATAAGAACCTGTATCTGCAAGACACAACACTTCAATTAAGTCATTACATGCATGGTTAGATAGATATAAACATGAATATGAAAACCATAACAAATCAACCCATTGCCTTCTAAAAAATGCGAGTATAAGATTGCTCTCAGATTATTTAGCAATACTAGTGACTAGACAACATCAAGACAAAGGATTTAGTCTATATGAACACGATGAATGCTAGATGGATGCAATATTAATCTAAAAAGATTCTTGCAATATTAAGCTAAATGATTTAATCAATGTGAAATAATTAATATGCAATATATCAATAAATCCTAGAGCAAAAACAGTATAATAACAATGTATTCTCCAGCCTCTTTTGAATGAGAGATGAGCCTAAATTTATAGAAAATTCATAAAGAAACCAACGGCTAAGATCAAAAGATGATAAGCGGTCAAGATTTTCCAAGAGGAAGCACAATCTAGGTGAATTTATGTGATTGGATGCTTTTCTCAGTTTTAAGGGAAATTGAACTAAAAATAAGATTAAATCAGAAAAAACTAATTTATTCTCTATTTCATTCAATTTTAATATTTAATTGTTTTAATTGCTTTCTCTGAGATTATTCATCAATTTTTAATTTGTTTTTCAAGATTATCTCCAATTGATTTCTTTTCTCAGATTTTTAATTCTTTCTTGGTCAATTAATTCCTTTTTTTGATTTATTTCCTTTTTTGAAGGTTTGTGCTCAATTGATTTATTTAATTAAATTTCTCTTTTTGATGATTTAATGGCAAATTGATTTATTTAATTAAATATGCTAGAATATTTAATAAAATAAATAAGGTAATTGTTTAAAATGATTTACTTGGAATGATTTAATTAATTAAATAAATATTTAATTAATATTGGTTGATTAATTTTGCCATGTAACATTTGATGATTTTAGAATTAATTGTGTGCTCAAGATTTATTTAATTGCCTTTGGTTAGGACCTTGGTGAAATTGTCAAGATTAGGGGCTCATGGTTTAGATGACCATTTTTAGGGTATTACATTTGCCCCTCTTTGAATTAATGTGCAAGCAGTGCATTGGTTCAAAGAAAATTTGATGTCTAGGAGATACCAGTTCTGAACTTGATTGATCACGAACTAGATGAAAGCGAGGTGTTTAGCTTGTTTCAAAGCGACAAAGCTGAATGAAGTCTGATTAAAGCGATACCGATCCCAAACTTGATTGAACTTAGGAACGATAGAAAACAAAAGATACCAAACTTGAACTTGATTGATCAAGAAGTGGATCTTACTGATCTAGAACTTGATTGAACTTAGATATAGTGAGTGATGATAAAAATCGATCTTGAACTTGATTGATCAAGACACGATGAGTGAAGATAAACTGTCCAGCTTGATCCAAAGTGATGAATACTGAACACCTGCTTAGATTGAGTGTGATCAAAGAAACTCCTTAACATTAAGAGATTGATTCAAATAAAAGACAAATATCAGTTTGATATGAAGCAATGAAACTGATATGCCCCTAGAGATTGATTCGATTCAAAAATCTCAACTTGATATAAAGCGATGAAGTTGAGATGCCCCTAGCGATGAGGTCTTATTTGATTGATTTTCGTTGAAAAAAATTTTTGCTCGACTTTTGATGAAGATTTGAAAATTTTCTCGACATTGAAGAATGTGAGGTCATAAGGTCACGAGTATGCCCCCTCAGGAGTGAAATTGAAAAAATAGTGAGGGTGCATGATGATAGGCAATTTCTTTAGCGATGATAAGTTGTTTTGAGCATAAATTGATTTAGAGAAATTTTTGAAAATTTAGCGAGAAATTAAGCGCAAACTTGACTTGAAAAAATTAAATTGAGATTTGGTGTTGATTATCGAGAAATTGAGCGCAATTAGAAGAGAGAAAGAGCTTTTGATGAAAAGCGCGCTAAGTGGTCCAAATTCTGAAATTGACTAGCAGAATGATCTCGAATTTTGATTTCGATCCCAAAAATGGAATCAAAACAATCAAATTAGCTAAGGGTACAATTTTCGTGTCCATCGGAGCAAGTTGAAAAATTAGGTTTTTGGCTATATATGGGACAAAAGTGTCATTTTCAATTCAATTTGACCCTCCAAGTTTGAAAATTCAAAAAGCCTTATGCAGAGAAAATGGTGGTCCCTACTCATCAGCATCAATTCGAGTGCCATAGGAGACATAATCGACCCCGAAACTACGAGCTAGCGGTAAGTGATTGATCTTAAGCCTGTTTGTGTTTTCAGATTTGAAATTTTTTGTTCATTTTTCAAGTTTTCCGCATGTTTGAAGTCGGGTGTCACGTTTTATCGTGCGAAACAGGATCCTGTCTCATACGACAAACTAGCAAAATTTGTTTTGTTGTTTCAGACCATTAGATTTGTCATTCTAGGGCCACCCATGTGTCATACGACAGGTCTATAAAAAGACCATTTTGTAGTGCGGGGTCTAAAAGTTTGTCGTTTGGGGTTGTTTTGTCGTACGACACCTATTCTTGACTTGTACGAGATTCTGCTTCTCTGTGTTTTGTCATTTGAGAGACAGTGAACATTTTTGAAGGTGTAAATGTGAAATTTTAATTTTGCATTTGACTTAGTTGGATTTGCGTGATGTTTTACTTCTCATGTAGGCTCATTTGGAATGTTTTTCTAGATGCTTCATTGTTGGGTTTTTTTGCAAGTTTGATTACCTCCTATGTTATTCAGATGTGTGTACCCTCCTACCATGGCATTAGTGAAACATTTATCTGAGGTTGAGTAGGCTCATATTGACTTGTGAGGCTTGACTCGTCTGTTGGGATTACCTGATATCTGTGTGAATCACAGAATGCTCACGACATTGGTAGAGAAGTTTCATTCGGAGCATAACACATTTCATCTACCGATGGGGGAGTTGATGATCACTCCTGAGGATGTATACAGGATCCTTTGTATCCCTTTTGTTGGAGATAAGGTGGATTATGACTCAGGGCACCTTCCAAGATTGCAGGCAGTCAAGCATGTCTTTGGTGATCCTGACATTTTGACACGGTCCATGAGCTGGGATATTCTTATGAGCAAGTACAGTGAGGAGTATCCTCTGGCATGCGTCCTAGCAGGATTGATAGGTTGTTTTCTTATGCCAGATAGAGGTCAATAGGGATTCCAGTGTAGATGGGGCCGAATGTTAGAGAGGTTGATAGAGACCCCTCAGAGACTTGGCTAGGGCTCTTTTTTATTGGCCCACATGTATCGAGAGATGCATGAGATCATATATAGAGATGGGCGGAGCATGGCCGTCGGGTATATATTTTGCAGGTGTGGGCTTGGAAGCACCTTCCCATGTGTTGGTCGATAGTAGGTGATAGCATAGAGCTTGGGCAGCTGTACATTTATAGTTATGTCGGATATATTACACAGCCCCATTTGAGCAAGACAGATTTCTGGAGATGGTAGCTTGATGACCTGATAGCCGTCATATGGAGACCATATAGAGGTTTGGAGTCATGGGATGAATGGTGGCTAGTTTGCAGGGACTTGTTTGTTACACACCCACTGATTGGGAGGTCACAAACCATTATGGAGCAATTCATCGTGTCTCGGATGATGAGGCAGTATGGCAGACCTCAAGGGATCTCACAGGAGTATACAGCTTATGCTTGGTATGCTGACGAGGAGAGAAAGGGATGGTCTCTGCGGTTATCATATGCTTTGGTGATGCAGGAGTTGATAGGGTTACACTGCCTAAGGTGGGATTACTTGGACGATGTAGCAGATGCGAGGGTATTTCCCTAGTATAGAGATCATTTCTAGCAGCATCCATTCTTGCATTTCATAGATCCAGGTGAGCAGGCTCCTCATATTGAGGATGTTGAGGATGATGCCCCCACACTAGCACATGGACAGGGCTAGAGACAGGGCCAGAGACAAGGTCAGGCACAGAGAGTTGAGGCTTCGCGATAGGGTAGTGGTGATCTAGGTGCTAGCAGTAGTAGGGTGCTAGCTAAGGGAGGATAGCAAAGGGGTGAGGGTGGATCCCTAGGAGGAGTGGGTGTGAGATTGGGTGGGACGGAGGAGAAGTGAGTAGCACCTAGGCAGGTTCAGCATCAGAGAGAGGAGCAAGGTGGAGAGGGAGGTGGAGGTGGAGATGGAGGTGGAGAGGGAGGTGGGGGTGGAGATCCTGCAAGAGAGCAGGGGACAAATGTTGGACAGTCGATGAGGGCACCTCTTGTAGAGCTGCAGTCACAGTTGCTAGTGGCTCAGACTCATCTGGCAGAGCGAGATTGGTAGCTGGCCGAGATGAGGACTGAGCGTGATCACCAGATCACTGATGTGAGGACTGAGCATGATCGTCAGATTGAAACGCTGAGGACAGAGATGAGAGTAGAGATAAATCCCCTGCAATAGGAGGTCCTTTACCAGTCTAGTAGGGCATCTTACTATGTTGCAACGTATAGTGTTGCAGTTCTTGTTGTGCAGCAGTTGATACCTTATTCACAATATATGGCATGGTCAGAGGGAGCTCAGGCGCCTTGATAGGATCCTGGGCATCAGGATTCTCCTCCACCACCAGGCAATGAGGGAGAGGGAGTGAGCTAGATGATTTATTTTCATAGCTTGGATATTTTTTTGTAGAAACACCCATTTTTTGTAGCCTATACGATTCTTGCTCCGATGGGAGTTTGTATATGTCATTCGACATCATTTTGTACTCTTATACTTGACATGATATATATACGAGATTCAATTTGACTTCATTGTACTTGTGTTGATTTGCTTATGAGATGTCCTTTATATGCTTTATTCTATATGTATGCATTTCTTTTCAGCATGAATGTATGAATGAATGAAAATGAAATATGAATGCTTATTTTTGTTTCTTTTCAAATGCAAATAAATGATGATGCAAATGAGTAACTAGAATGAGTAATGCAATTTTTCTTCATTTTTATATGCAATAAGATGGATTCAAATGAATGATAGTGAATGTATGAATCTATATTAAATTCTCATGTATGCAGCTAACATCTCAAAACACAAGTACTCGATCAGAGAAATGATGAAAAGAGACCACTTAGCAAAGAAATGATGATGCTCCCGACTCTCGTTCAAAAGATAAAGAGATCATTGTTATTATACCGAAATCACTCCAAATGCACAAAATGTAGGATGAAATGCAAGATGAGATGTAAAATGAAATGCAAAATGATATGCAAAATGATATGCAAAATGCAACCTAAACCTAGTCACTGGAGTTGAACAACTTAATTTTCATCATTGAGTGTTTTACAATTTATAGCAGGCAAAGTAGAGTTCATGTCTTTTCATGTGAAATATTAATTATCTTGTCTGCAATGACCCTTTTTTCATTTGTATCCTTGGACAAATTACGCATGGACCCAGATTGCACAATAAAGAACTTCCCTCAAAACAAACAAAGAAATGATGGGAACCTCCCTGTATCATTCAAATAAGCGGAGTCGAGGTATGTGAGGTGATTTCACCTTGATGTGAAGGATCTTATCATAGACACCCAGCTAATTTAGATGTTTCCAGATCATTGGAATCATTCCTTCAAGCAGAAAACAAAAAAAATATTATGCCCCCAATCCTTGCTCCTCTTAGTCAAGATAGACTTCCTCGAGTTACTCAGAGGGATAATAATTGAAAACCAATATAAAAGACAGCACACAAATAAAATTTTCATGCATAGCTCAAACTGTTTAGTGATTGTTTTCCGTTATGATGTTTTGCTTGTTTACTCAGTGATAAAACTCTTCAGTAGTCAGGAGACAGGTAACTGACTCGGAGTGGATGACTAGGTTGCACTAACATAAGGATGACTTGTTTGACAATGCTTAGGATATGTAAATTGCTCAGTCGATTACCCTAAGACTAGGACAGTGATTGGTTTCAAGCCATGAGGGTTCCAACGAACCAAGATGTCATGAAATGACTAAAATATGTACAAGTGAAAGTAAAGATGCATGAAAGCGGGAATGCCAACGTTGTGTTGATAGATGGAGCGCTTGAGTACAAGAGGCATCTGTTTGCTAGGTTTTCACCTGCTTGGTAGAGATGCATATATATTTTTTACCAAGGTGCTTGTTTACCAGGTTTTCACCAGGGCATTTTCTCTCTTTTTTCCTTTTTTTCTTTTTCTTTTCTTTTTCTTTTTTTTTTTTCTTTTCTTCAGGACTTTTTCTGATTTTTATGATTTATTTAGGACTTTTTTTAATTTTTAAGATTTTTTTAGGACTTTTTCTGTTGTAAAAGCGGCTAGAGCAGAAACTATTTAGGTGAAGAATTTCTTCAGATGGATGGTGTTAATCAGTTCACGAAGCTGTTCTCCTTCCGATGTTGAAAGTTGATAAGCACCAAAGCCAAAACCTGCAGTAACAATATAGGGACCCAGCCAGTTGGGTTCAAACTTCCCTTTGTTATCTCAAAACTATTGTGATTTAGGATTCTCTCTTAGAACTAAGTCACCAACCTGAAATTCTCGGTGTCAAACTTTCTTTTTATATCCTCTGGACATTCTCTTTTGATACACTCTGAGATGATCAAACGCCACTTGTCGATGCTCATCCAGCAATTCAAGCTCTTGCAATCTAGATATTCTATAGTCTTCATCGGTAACAAGACCTTGCAAGGAAACTCTTAGAGATGGTATTTTTACTTCAATGGGTAATACTGCTTTGGACCCATACACTAAAGAAAAAGGTGTAGCCCCAATAGGTGTTATAATACTTGTTCTATAAGCCCACAGTGCAGGATTGAGCTGCAGATGCCAATCCTCCCCGGATTTGTTCATTGTTTTGTGCAAGATAGTCAGTAGGTTTTTGTTAGATGCCTCTGCTTGTCCATTACCTTAAGGGTAATATACGAAGGACCAGTGTTGTTTGATTTTAAACTTCTCACAGAGTTCATCTAGATCTTTGTTCTTAAACTGACCTCCATTGTCTGTTATAATTGATGAAGGTATACCATATCTGCAAATGATATAGTTAAGAATAAACAGAGCTACTTGTTTTTCGGTTGCCTTAATGAGAAAAACCACTTCTACCCACTTAGTGAAGTACTTAGTGGCAGTGATAATAAATTTATGTCCATTAGATGACACGGGATATATTTGGCCTATCAGATAGAATTCCCACTGTTGGAAGGGCTAGTGTGTCACAAAGGGTATGAGATCCCTTGTTGGAGCGTGTATAAGGTGCCCATGCAACTGACACTTTTCATAGGTTTTAGCAAATTTTATAGCTTCCTTCTCCATGTCTAGCCAGTAGTAGCCAACCCTTAGTAGTTGGCATGCTAAAGTTAGACCGTTTGAATGAGATCTGCAAACACCTTCATGAACTTCGGATGATGCGTGTTGAGACTCCTCAGTTTCTAGACATCTAAGCAAAGTATTATCTAAACCTTGCCTGAATAGGTCTTTAGAAATGATGACATATCATGATGTATTTCGGATTAGGTTCCTTTTTTCATTTCGGGAAAGATTAGCAGGGATGACTTGGTCATGCGGGTAAGAGAAAATGTGGCTATAACGAGATGAGTCATGTCCAATAATAGAAAAAACTACCTGGGACTCGAGAGATTCATAGGCATGGTAATGTAACTCTTCCACCAGGAATTCAAAGCAAAAATCAGACTCCTGTAGCTGTGGTATAGATGCCAAAGTGACCATTCCATCTGCTACTCTATTTTTTGTTCTCGGGATCTGTTGAAATGATACGGAGGTAAAATATTTCTTGAGGTCATCCACCATCCTCTTGTAAGGAATCAGTTTCACATATTTTGTCTGATATAGGTCATTAATCTGGTTGATAATGAGTTGAGAATCTCCATAGATGTGTAATTCCATGATCTTCCACTCGATGGCCAGGTTGATCCCATTTACCAAAACTTCATATTCTGCAATGTTGTTTGTGCAAGGGAAGAGAAGTTTGTAAGCTTTTGGAATTGAGTATTTCTGGGGAGTAATAAATAGTATCCTGGCACCGGAACCATGTTGAGTGAAAGACCCATCAAAGAACATCTTCCATGATTGTTCAGTAAGGTGCATGATTGATTCATCTGGAAATTCTATATGCAGAGGTTGATCATCTTCAAGTGGAGTTTCAGCAAGTTGGTCTGCAATAACCTATCCTTTGATGGTTGTACGTTCCACATATTCAATGTCAAATTCTATAAGGACCATGACCCATTTGGCCAGTCTTCCTGTAAGCGTTGCTTTATTGAGAAGATACTTGAGTGGATCAATCTTGGCTACCAGCTTAATAGAGTGTGCCAACATATAATGCCTTAATTTTTGCAATGCAAAGACCAAAGCTAAGCATACTTTCTCTATTATAGTATAATTCATTTCATATGACACCAATGTTCTGCTAATGTAATAGATAGCTCGTTCATTTTTATTGTCATCCTGTTGTGCCAGAAGTGCCCCTAGTGAAGTATATGTAGTTGATATGTATAGGATCAGTGGCTTACCTTGAATCGGTGGCATTAATATGGGTGGATTAGAAAGATATTCTTTGATTTGTTGTAAATGTCATTCACAATCTTCATCCCAGTTGTATTGGATCCCTTTCCTTAATACCTTCATGAAGGGTTGAGCTTTGTCAGCTAGCTGAGATATAAAATGCCTTATGGACTAAAGACGGCCTTGTAGACTTCTCATCTGGCTGATATTCTTTGGTGGAGGCATTTCCATTATAGCTTGGACCTTTTCAGGGTCAACCTCAATTCCTTTTTTGGATATTATGTACCCAAGCAATTTTCCTGATATTACGTCAAATGCACATTTCTTTGGATTTAAGCGGAGCTTGAATCTTTCCATTCAATCTAATATGAGGCCTAGCTCTTGAATGTGTGTAGATCTCTTCATAGTCTTTACCAAGGTGTCATCAACATAATCTTCCATGTTTTTATGCATCATATCATGGAAAATAGTGGTTATTGCTCTTTGGTAAGTTTTCTCCTACGTTCTTTAGACCAAACGGCATAACATTCCAGCAGAAGGTTCCCCATGCACATGTGAAAGTTGTCTTCTCTTGATCTTCAGGTGCTATCAACATCTGATTGTAACCAAAGAATCCATCCATTAATGAATACATCTCATATCCAATAGTCATATCTACTATCATGTCAATATTGGGCAATGGAAAATCATCTTTTGGACATGCCTTGTTGAGATCCCTGAAATCTGTGCAAACTCTAATAGATTTGTCTGCTTTTGATACAGGTACTATGTTGGATATCCACTCTGCATAGTCTATAGCTCAAATAAATCTAGCTTTTAGCAATTTCTCTAGTTCAGCTTTGACTAGTAGTGCCACATGAGGATGCATCTTTCAGAGTTTTTATTTGATTGGTTTAACTCTTGGCATAATAGAGAGATGATGCATAATGAGATCAAGATCTAGTCCTGGCATATCTGAGTATGTCCATGCAAAGTTGAACTTCTTTTCTAAAAATAGATTGCTGAAATATTTTAACTCTTCTGCTAATAGTGATTGAGCTAAATGAATGATATGCAGTATCTCTTGACTCCCAATGTTCACTGGCTGAGTTGGCTTGATCAATATGGAAGATCTCTCCTGGAAGTGACTTGGCAGTGTATCAAGTATCTCACCTTCAAGCGCCTCAGAGAGGTTTTCACCTTTAGGTTCATCCTTTATTTTCTCTTTTTTAGAGTCTGACACCGCCACAATGTGGTTTTCGCCATCAGATATTTTATTCATATTTTTCTTGTTTTTGCGACTAAGATACCTAATATCTGCTCCAATCATGTTTTCATTTTGTTTGCTGGTGGACGAGTACATGGGTTCAACTGCATTGAGATAGTAGGCTAGTGTATAGTCATTGGCAAAAGTAGGTACATTCAAGGGTTGGTTATAAAGGGTGCAATCAATCAGTTCTAGATGCATTAAGGATAAGGTTGGAATAGGCTCAAAGGAGTTCACGGTACTATCATCATTGTTTCGGACTGACCAGTTGAGTTCCAGAAGACTACCTTGTGTATGTGTCTCAAGACCAGGAAGTGTTACGACATGATTATCATCATTCATGTTAGTATGTATTGGACCTAATTCAACTGACCTACTTCTAGTATCGTTACCTACTTCAGACTGGGCTACATACCGTGGTGTAATAGTAGACAGTATCTCATCATTCATGATAGAGTAGTCATAATGTGATGTTGAATAGTTGTCATAAATAGAGCTCCTGTCTAAGTCATTAGAGTCATAGGATGAAGTTGCTGATTCATCTCCAAGTGTCTTAGTAAAGGTATATATAGTATCAACACCCACATCCTTGATGCTGCAAGTTCCTTCATGATTTGGTTCATTGATCGCTTGCATTTGACACACTTGTGGACATGACTTTGACGGTTTTGTTAACCCCTGTCATCTGTTCCATTCAGCTTCTTCTGGACTGATGACTGGTTCTCTTATTGTAGCTTCTAGTTCTTCTTGTGTGATTTCGTACTTGATTTGTCCTATCTCATTAGGAGGATTGGTAGGTGAAGGACTTGCTTGTGTCCTTTCTTTCTCCTGCTGTCGGTCATAGTCTTCTTGTCATTTTAATCTAATTTCTTCTATTTCCTTTTGCATTTTTAGGTAGATCAATTCTTGTGTGTCATCTGCACTATCCCTGAGTTCTTCAACCGTTTCTATAGTAGATGTATCTGAGATGTGAACTGGACCCCATTCATACTCATTTGAATCATTTTCTGAGTCATCTACTTGTTGTCTGCTACTATATGTGACCGGAATATTCAGTGGTGCAAACAATTCTCTGATTTTGTATATTTCATCTCTCATATTCTTTGGGGCATCTACTTCCTGTGGTATTATAGCTGATATAACTGGAACTTGATTACCATATGTTTCCTCTCTCTGGGTGGGCAATTCTTTATGTTCATCGTCACACTCCTCCTAAGCTTGTTGAGTATCAATTTCTTGTGTTGTTAAAGGTAGTACCTTTTTCTTCCACTTACGTTGATGGTGAGATGTGTGCTTCCGATCTGATGATTTTCCTGGATCATATCCTAGTCCAACTTTATTATTGGCAGACTTAGTTTGTAACTGGATAGGTTCAGCAATACCTTTTTGATGTTTGCCAAGTGGACCAGTACTTGAATATCCCATGCGTTGAAGAATCGTATAGCCTGGACCATATTGTGTTGGAGAAATCTCACAATGTCATGTTTCTTTATCTACACTGTCTTCTTTGAAGAGAGATTTAAGGACATCATCCCCTTCTATTTCACCTGCAAGAGAAGTAGAGGATTGTATAAAGGTGCCATCATAAATGACTTTTGGAGTTGAAGTTTGTGGCCTCATACCCTCTAATGGTTTTCCTGACTGTCTTGGTGATGGAGGAAGAGATGTTAGTAAGAGTATAGGCTCTATCTTGTAACCATCCATGCGCGTGTTTGTGATTCTCAGTTTCTTTTCCAAATCTTTCAGCAAATATTCTGAACTTTATGTACAGAAGTTTCTCTATTATTAGGAACGAAAGCATCTGCACCGTGTGTTAATGCATTGCAGGTATAGCTTGTATTGGTTAGAATACTGACTTCTATTCCATTATAGGGAAATTTCAGGCATTGATGATATGTAGATGGTACTGCTTTCATTTCATGAATCCATGGCCTACCCAGTAAGATGTTGTATGAAAGATGAAGGTCCAGGACTAAAAAAATGACATCTCTTTCCACAGGTCGTACTTTGATTGGTAATGATACCAGTCCCTTAGAAGTTCTTTCCTCTTCATCATAAGCCTTGATTGTTATCTTCTTTGTTGGATCAATAACATTTTTAGAGAATCCCCATTGTGTTATTAGACTGTAAGTAAAAATATTCAACCCAACGCCTCCATCTATAAAAACACGTTTAATGCGGTGTTTATGATTCATGGCTTCAATGTGTAATGGCTAGTTATGTGGGTGACTCAGTGAATTATCATCTTCTTCAGAGAATGTGAGATAATGGGATGAGGTCAGGTGACCTACCATAGATTGAAACCGATCTACGTCCAAATCTTTAGGGACATTGGTGGTAAGTAGAGCCTTGTCCAGAACCTCTTTATGAGCATAAGAGATCTTAAGTAGTTCTAAAATGGAGATTTGAGCATTGTTCTCTTCAATTGTTCGACAATACTATAACCAGGAGAGGAAGATGAAGCTGGTTGTTTTGATTTAGCCATGATTGTGTCTGTTTGTCTATTTGGCAGTTTTGATGTCGTTTGATCAAAAGTTGGGGGACTAGCTCTTGGGAGAGAAATCTTCCTTTCAGTATGAGTCACGGTATTAGCAGCTTATGCTTGATTTTGGTGGTCTGGGACTATGATCACATTGCAATATTCAGCTTGAGCAGATTCAATCATGTTGATCACATTATCAATGTTAATATAAGTATAATTGACCCTGGTTCCTCCCTTGGATTTTGAGGAATCTCCTTGTTCATAAGTAGGTAAGAGATCTTTAAAGGCCTTATGATTAGCATTAGTTGCATGATTTCCAACAACGATCTTGCCTATGTCAATGAGATCTTGGATTTCATGTCGGAGTTTCATGCAGCGGTTTATGTTATGTCCCTTCTTCTGATGGTAGTCACAGTATTCATTCTCTCTCCACCATTTGGGTCTAATTTCTTGGTCATATGGTTTGCAATTGTTTGGCAATGTTATCAGATTATTTGCCAATAAAGTTTTAAAAGCCGATTCATATGACTCATCTAGAGGAGTAAACTCACGCTTAGGCTTTGAGACCCAGGGTTTGTCTTTAAACCACTCTCTTGTTTTCTTTGGGGGATTCTTTGTTGTAGTTTCAGCTGCCTTGAGTGCTTGTGTGCCACTGGTCAAGTTAAATATTATGGATTTTGTTTTTGCTTGGACAGTATCTACCACTCCATCACTAACAACATTCTTGTTGATGTCTTTTCCATATTTCCAGTATTTGCTCTTTTCTTTAGAGCTAGAACCTTGCGATGTTTATTTCCAGAGTGATATATCTCCCTTTTTGATAAGCACGTCTTCCATTCTGAGGGCGTTATCTACCATTTTGTTGAATGAAGGGTGTACTTGCATCTAGACACTGTATTTCAATTCAGGGACTAAGTTGTTGACAAAGATATCCATTTTCTCAAGATCTGGGATGGTCCGTGAATATCTAGAGAACATCTTTCTCCATCGTTGGAGGAAGGTGAGAAAGGGTTCTCTTGTCTTTTGTTTGGTATTGCAAAGCTCTATCATAGTGATTGGGTGACGAATGTTGTATGAGTATTATTGTAAAAATAGTTAGATTAGTTCTTCAAACATTTTTATCCCTTTGGGTAGGCTTGTGAACCATTCCATTGCTTGTCCTCCTAAACTTCTTGGGAAAAGGCGCATGAGGTACGTTTGATCATGCATGAACTCCATACAAGCAGCACAAAACTCTCTAACATGATCTTGAGGATCTGAGGTACCATCATACTTGTCAAATTTTGGTATCTCAACTCGTGAAGGAAATGGAGACATGTAAAGATGTTTGTCAAATGGGAATGGGCATATTGTATCTAAAGAATATTGTTTTGGTGATTTGTCTTTGTTTTCTATTTTTGTGACCGCAGTTTGTAATGCTTGCATTTGCTTGTTCATTTTTCCCCATGGTGTCTCTTCCTCTTTAGCAATGAGGGCCTCCACATTATAACCAGTAGGGAGTTTGGCACCTTGTTTTGCTAATTCTAGGAAATAGTCTTCTTTTTTCCTAGCCATGATGACCTTCATCATTTTTTGAAATTGTTTATCATTCTGACATCTATGTACTTTGGCTTCATGAGGTTCAGGAAGCTTAGATTCATTTGATGAGGAATCACTATCAGTGGCATGATTGCTAAAGTCATCGTGAGTGTCTCATTTATTAGCTTCTCTTTCTTGTCTTTCCCTAGACATGGTGGGAGATAGGGGCTAACCAAAGATTGGTATGTCGTAAACTGGTATTTGTGACAAGGACGATTTATTGTAAAAGGGGTCTTCCACAAAGAATGGATTGTCTTTTGACACAAAGGGCATTTCTTTTTCTTTGTCATTTTTGCTACGAGAATTTCTGGTTTGAATAGGCATTTCTAGCTGATAGGACCAAGAGCGAGATGTGTTGCAGAAGTCAAGATCAAATTGTAGCTAGTAGTTCGTTTAACGTAATAATTAAGAGAAGTAACTTAAGATTTGGTCTGGTTTCAAGAACGATCTATCCTGTGTAAGATGTTATCCAAGTTGACTTAGGTTTGATAAAATCTTTGTTTGAACTAGCTGAGAAATGATCGACAAAATCGTGCAACGCAACTGCAGAGGTACACTATCAAGGTTGTTTATGCTTATGAGGATGATAACCAGTTTTAGGCTCGCTGTAGACTATTTTGGATAGGTTTAATCATTCTGGATTGGCAAAATCAGAGACTCGTACGACATAATTTCTGAGACCGTACGACAGTTCAACAAGTTCAAGATGACAACAATTCTGTTTCATATGAGTTGTTGCCTAGTACTACACAACAAATGGGTAAGTCCCGGATGACAAATGATTCTGTTTGGTTCTATTTCATATGACACAGGAGTTAGCTTAAACGACAGACTGTTTGGTTTCGTACGACACAAGATTGGACTCAGGATGACAATTTAGTATACTCGTATGACACAGGATATGTTGCAGGATGACAATTCAGTAGACTCGTATGACTGTTCACAGAGCAGAGACTAAAAATTCTGAGTTTTTCAATGGTTGAGTATGACAACTGAGTACAACCAATTCTGGGATGGACTGATTTTTGACTAGGATGGACTAGTTTGACACAGACAGAGTTTATCACTGAGTTGTTTGATCTGTTTGATTTGTTTTCTCTAGTTTCAATATTTCATTTTTAGTTTCAGGGATGAAAACATAGAAAACATGCAAGATATGTAATATTTCAAGCACAACACACTAACCCTATGGAAGTTGGCTTAGAGAAGAAAATCTTTGCTTGTTGACTTAGGTACACACCCAATAGCTAATCAGAATACGGCCACTGAGTCTCACACAATGGATTCTCAATGCCGTATTAGCTGACTCCAAACGCTAATGGGGGCACGATAAGGCAAGTGTCTTGGGAGAGTTACTGTCTCTCTTGCACAAAGATTATCAACCTTTCGGAGGTGAATCGGGTAGCTTCTATTTTATAGTTCTTAATGAGGAATTTTGTTTGAAATTACCCCTTGAAGTCATGCAAGCATGATTGAGGCCTATAGCCCGACAAGGTACCGAAACAAGTTGTAGTCACGTAAACACGATTGAGACCATGAGGCCCTATAAAATGCTCGATATGAGAGATCTCAAAGAGAAAACTCAAATAATCCCATCCTCTGAGACTTTAATCATCAGAGACCTATTTATTATAGTGAGTTGGAATGCTCAGGTCCAGTTGTACTCACTTGGGTCGTTCTCACAGGGTGATTACTTTTTCCCACTGCGATAGGCCCGCTAAAGGTACACAAATCTCAAAATTTAGAAAAAAGCTTCGAGGGTCTAGATTTATGATTGTCTATAAAAGACAAGAGCATACTCTCCTACCTCTTAGATTTTCCTGAAAACATGAAAGATAGATTTGTTCTTTAACCAAATAGCAATTTAAGTGCCTAAAAAAAATGAATTTAAAGAATACACGATGTTTGGTTGATTCTCTTTAGGCAACTTGCAAAAACAATGCATCAGTAGTCATGTTGTTTTTATTCTTTGACAGACGTATGTTTGATTTGATAGATTCTTTGACAAGCGTCCTGCAAGAAATTGGTCAGGCTGTAAAAATCTCATGCAGACAGAAGACAATCCAGGGTCAATGTTAGCATCATCAAAATTTAAGCAAAAAATCCTGAAAGGTAATCTATTTTTGATCTATCAGAACACAGAATCGTACAACAATCTTCATAAAACAGAATGACAGAACGCTTTTATCGTACAAGTTAGAAATCAATACAGAATGAAAAAAGATAGCATAAGCAGTGTGTCGTATGAGTTATAAATCAAAATAGAACGACAGAGTATAAAAGAATCAGTATGTCGTACGAGTGCATATTCTGATTCGTACGACAATGTAAAGGATATGATCTTGTTTCGTACGAGAAACTGCAGGCATCAATATAATGTTGTACGATGCAGTGAAACTGCTCATACAATATTTCGTAGAGACTATATGGACGAAACCTGTAGAATAAAAAAAATGATTTTGAGGCTGAAAAAGTAGTTTTCTGCCCCGCGGTGGGCGCTAGAAATGTGTGTGTGAAAAGTGGAATAAGAACCTGTATCTGCAAGACACAACAATTCAATTAAGTCATTACATGCATAGTTAGATAGATATAAACATGAATATGAAAACCATAACAAATCGACCCATTGCCTTCTAAAAGATGTGAGTATAAGATTGCTCTCAGATTATTTAGCAATACTAGTGACTAGACAACATCAAGACGAAGGATCTAGTCTATATGAACATGATGAATGCTAGATGGATGCAATATTAATCTAAAAAGATTCTTGCAATATTAAGCTAAATGATTTAATCAATGTGAAATAATTAATATGCAATATATCAATGAATCCTAGAGCAAAAATAGTATAATAACAATGTATTCTCCAGCCTCTTTTGAATGAGAGATGAGCCTAAATTTATAGAAAATTCAGAAAGAAACCAACGGCTAAGATCAAAAGATGATGAGCAGTCAAGATTTTCCAAGAGGAAGAACAATCTAGGTGAATTGATGTGATTGGATGCTTTTCTCAGTTTTAAAGGAAATTGAACTAAAAATAATATTAAATCAGAAAAAACTGATTTATTCTCTATTTCATTCAATTTTAATATTTAATTGTTTTAATTGCTTTCTCTGAGATTATTCATCAATTTTTAATTTGTTTTTCAAGATTATCTCCAATTGATTTCTTTTCTCAAATTTTTATTTCTTTCTTGGTCAATTAATTCCTTTTTTTGATTTATTTCCTTTTTTGAAGGTTTGTGCTCAATTGATTTATTTAATTAAATTCCTCTTTTTGATGATTTAATGGCAAATTGTTTTATTTAATTAAATATGCTAGGGTATTTAATAAAGTAAATAAGGTAATTGTTTAAAATGATTTACTTGGAATGATTTAATTAATTAAATAAATATTTAATTAATATTGGTTGATTAATTTTTCCATGTGACATTTGATGATTTTAGAATTAATTGTGTGCTCAAGATTTATTTAATTGCCTTTGGTTAGGACCTTGGTGACGTTGTCAAGATTAGGGGCTCATGGTTTAGATGACCATTTTTAGGGTATTACACCTCCAAGAAGAAAATCTCCACTAGTAGTGCTTTTCCGTTCATCTACATTGCCTTCCCATTCTGCATTAGTAAATACATTCAAAGAAAAATTTCCTTTATAAGGATACCATAAACCATAATCTACTGTGCTTTTTAGGTACCAAAATATCATTGTCACCACTACCAAGTGAGTCTCCTACAATATGGACATTATCTGGTCTTCTATGAATGACATAATGTAATTTACCAATCATAGACCTGTATTCTTTCTCATCAATAGATGGTGAGTCATCTTATTTAGACAATTTGCAGTATGTCACCATCGAAGTACCAACTAGTTTACAATCCTCCATGCCAAATACTTTCAACACCTCTTTGACGTACTTACTCTGACAGATAGAAGTTCCACCATCCAATTGATGGACCTATAACCCAATGAAGAATTTAATTTCTCCAATAAGAGACATCTCAAATTCATTTTTCATCTCCTCAGCAAAATCCATGAATAAGTCATCATTACCACCAAAGATAATGTCATCCACAAATACTTCAATTATCAATACTTTCTCTCCATTAGTCTTTAGATATATGTTACTATCCTCACTGGTACATTGGAATCCTATCTTGATCAAGTGTGCATGCAACCTTTCAAACCATGCACTTGGTGCTTGCTTCAATCCATACAGTGCCTTATGTAGTTTACAAACAATATATTTGTCTTCAGACAAAGCAAATCCATCTGGTTATTCTATGTATACTTCTTCTTCAAGGATGCCATTGATTAAAGATGATTTAACATCCATCTGATAGACTTTAAATATTTTAAATACAGTATAAGAAAGTAGCATTCTTACTCCTTCCAATCTTGCTATAGGAGCAAAGGTTTCACCATAATCTTCTCCTTCTTCTTGTCCATTGCCTTTGCAAACCAATATTTCTTTATTTCTCACAACCTTGCCTTCGTCATTTAACTTGTTTCTAAAGACCCATTTGGTTCCAATTACATTCTTGTCTTTTGGCTTGGGAATGAGTCTCCATGTCTTGTTCTTCTCTATCTAATCCAACTCCTCATTCATTGCACTAATCAAGTCATCATCCTTTAATGCCTCTCTTACTATTTTTGGCTCAATAGTAGAAATCAGACAGGAATTTTCTCTGATTTTCCTCCTTGTTTGTACTCCAGCATGTTTATCTCCAATTATTTGTTCTTCTGAGTGATTTAACCTAACATTCCTTGAAATAACCGGTTTTGTTGTTGTGCTTCCTACTTCATGTTCTTCATCTTCTTCATCGCTCTCTGCATTTACCGGTTGAGCACCTATTTATGCAACATTTTGCTCATCAGTCTTCTGCACTTCCGATTCTATGAACATAAGTCTTTCTTCATCTTTCTTAGGTTCATATCTGTTGGTCGCTCCATATTTCTCAAGGATTTAATTTATCTTCACATTAGTACTCTTAGTGATCTTCTTAGTTCTCTTGTTATAACATTTAAATGCCTTACTTTTTGTAGAGTAACCAATAAAAAAGCCTTCATCATACTTAGCATCAAACTTTTCAGTGTAATCATCTCTCTTAATATAACATTTACTCCCAAAAATTTTGAAATAGCTTACACTAGAAGTTTTTCCATACCATAATTCATAAGGTGTTTTGTTATTACCTTTTTTGACAAGTACCCGGTTCAAAGTATAAACAGCAGTGTTGACTGCTTCTCTCTAAAACATCTTTGGTACTTCACCTTGAATTATCATGGTTCTCGCAGCTTCAACAATTGTTTTATTCATTCTCTTTGCTATCTCATTATGTTGTGGATTTATAGGAGATGACATCTGCCTCTTAATTTCCTGTTCATCATAGAACTTCACAAACTTATCAGAAGTAAATTCACCTCCCCAATCAGATCTCAAATATTTTAGATTCTTCTCGGTATCTTTCTCAACAAGAGCTTTAAATGCTTTCAACTTACTGAAAGCCTCAGACTTTTCTCTCAAAAAAGTTACCCATGTCATTTTGGAATAATCATCAGTAAAGAACATAAAATACTTATCACCAAAATAGCTCTTAGTCCTCATAGGACCACAAAAATCAGTATGAACCAAATCAAGAATATTCTCTGAAGAGAAAGACTTACTCTTAAAGGATACATAGGTTTGATGAATACTAAGAGGGGGAGTGAATTAGTATGCCTAAGAACTTAACCAAACTCTTAAACAATTTTCCAATAGACCGGTGTAGTAGTTTAAACAACAAACTAGTTAAAACATAAATAATCCAAATAGCAAATAGAGCATTCACCCACAGAAGAACAATCACCATAACACAAGATATTTTGATGTGGAAACCCAAATGAGAAAAAACACGGTGAGTAAAACTCACAAGTCAACTATCTGCAGAATAGTAACCAAACCGGTTAAGGTCAAACCAATTAAGGCCTTACAATTTTCTTCACTACAATAGATCCTGTTAGGAATCCAGATCTTTGTTAGGGGATAAGTCTTGTTAAAGACTACCTTGTTAAAGGATTTTAGATCCACGACTGTGAACCACCTTGTTAGAGGATTTGCAATAGGCTTGGTTGGGCCTACCCGATTAAGGGTTTCAGACTTGTCGAAGAGATTAGTAATCAACAAGTGAATGATCTAGAAGATAGCACAGAATGCTTGATTATATCCTTGATAGTTCTCTATTAATGCATTACAACATTACTTCAGTCTTTTATCCTTTGCACTCACAAGCTCTACAGTGAGATACCTATTTCGCATAGACCTAATCTACTCTACAATACTCGCACACATCAATCCTTCAAAACCCTAGACATGATGTCCTCATATAGGAATCTGATTTCATGTCGGTCCAATAAGATTAGACTACAATTTCCTAGGTACAGTGCATCTAGACATATTTGGTAACACGACATAGAAACACCACTAAAGTGTCAGTGGATGATAACTCATAACACTTTACAATTATACCGGTTTGGCATAGTATACCGATTACTGGTTTAACGAATAAGACTGGAAAACTGGAACATAATGTTTTGATCAAAAGATTAACTATTGCTAGGGGTCTTTGTTCTGCTTGAGGTCTTCATACTGCTTGAGGTCTTCATACTGCTACGATCGGTAAGCTTCTTCTTCAAAACAATGATAGTCTTTAACAAATAAAGACTATACATACAATGGCATATAATACCGGTGTGGCCAACACAACACATATTACCGGTGGAGAATAACTCATACATAAAATAAGTGTGTGTCCATCAATGCCAATCACAACTTAGACATTATCAAAATACCAACAATCTCCCCCTTTGGCATTGATGGCAACACTTAGGAAAATTTTGACATCTAAGTGCTTACAAAACAAAAACAGATGCCATAATCAAAATTACTCCCCCTAAGCATATACACTGCTCCCTTTGCAAAAATTACAAGTATGTGCATGAAATTTTCAATACTACTCCCCCTTTGCCAACAATGACAAAGTAATGCAAACACTCCCTGTTTCACCAAAATTTACCAAAGTGATATTGCATAAAATAGGGTATATGTTCATGAAAATAAAGAGTAAAACTACTCAAAAAGAGATTTAAAGTTTTTTAGAAAAAAATTTCATGTCTAAAGACCATGAATCAAGAAGTGAAGCAACAATTTCACTCTCTGTCTTCATCTGGAAGGCTAATTATTCCATTGCATCGATAGTGCTCATGTCTTGTGTTAGAGTAATAGCTTCCAAGTTTAGGAAGCACTTCTGAAGAACCTGCAATTTTGGTAATAGAAGCGATTGGAGCTCCTGCAGATCTTGAGTCCGCTTGCAGATCTCTGATTCAATCTTTACAATCTGATGCTGGTGAGTGTGAACAGTCTGTCCATACACTGTCAATGAATCATATGGCAATTTGAAGTTGTTGATATACTTCTTTAACTCCAATTGGAGTTGACTCTTCTGTTGCAGAGCATCTTCATAAAATAGGTGAGGTTGGCAGATTTTGCTCAAGAGTAGGTTGCCTTCACCCATAGCTAAACTTATATCATCCTTCAGCTTAAGTAGTTTTTCTCTGTCTACATCCATTTGCTTTACTAATGAATCTTTTAGAGATTTTTCAAGCTTCTTCTCTATAGAAACCTGGGCAGCATCTTCTAAAGATTGCACTTGATCATCTACCATTGTGCAAAGAAGTTTTAACTTGGCCAGCGAGGAATCAGTACTGGGAAGGTTAGTACCGGGAATTAGATTGGAAAGAGTGTCAACAACAAACTGAATGGTGTCCTAATCTTTCTTTTTCCTCATTTCTTCCAATCTGACATGTGCTAGTTGAATTCTCCTCGGTAGCTCACTTTCATCAACCAATTGAATAAGATAGGCAAGAGTCAAATCAGTGGGACCAGTGGGATCAACCTGCTTGTCTTGATCTCTAGTTGCCTTAGGAGTCTGTCCTCCTTCCTTTACCTTGATCTCCTCTTGTCTTTTCTTCTCCTCTTCTTATTTTTCCTGGGCTACCTTGGCGGCCTTCTCTTTCTCCTCTTCCACTCTCTTCTTCTCTTCTTCTTTCTTTCGCTCTTCTTCCCTCTTTTTCTCTTCTTCCTTTTTCTTCTCATCTTCCTTCTTATTCTCCTCTTCCTTCTTCTTCTTCTCATTTTCTTTCTTCTTCTCCTCTTCCTTCTTCTTCTCTGCTTCCTTCTCTAGCCTCTCTTTCTCTAGTCTCACTTTCTCCGCTTGCTCTTTCTCTTGTTTTTCTTTCTCCACTTTCTCTTTTACCAGTTTCTCTTTCTCTTGTTTCTCTTTTTCTAGTTTCTCTTTTTCATGTTTCTCTTTTGCCGCTCTCTCATCCTTTTCTTTCTCCAATCTCTCATTTTTAGCTTTCTCCTTCTCTTGAGTGGTGTCCTCAACATCTAGTGCATCAACGTCAATGGGTTCATTTTGATCTGCAATTCTTTCACCCAGACTGTCAAAGATTTTATCTGGTTTGGCTGTGGATAGGTCAGGCTCTTGCTCAGCTAGTCAATTATCTTTGGATAATTTTTGCATTTTGATAGTTGCTTTAACCTACTAATGAGTGTCTTTTTCCACTTCAGAGGTTTTTCCACCGAGTAGCTAAAGTCTTCTTTTTCGCATGAAAAAGATGCCTTTGTACCGATTAAGAATCTCAAACAATTCTAAATTAGAGGCATCAGGAAAATATTGGGAAAATATTTCTTCCCTAATTTCTTGCTCCTTTTCAATGACAATGCACCATTTATTATCCAAATAATTATACAAAGAATTAGGAACAACAGGTTTAATGTCAATCAGAGACTGATCATTATCACACAAATATTTAATGACCTCTAGCTCTACTTCTTCCTTTTCACTATCGCTAAGATCATAAAAATAATCCTTTAGATCGTCAAGTACTTTCCTTTTAACATTCTTCATAATTCTTTGAAAGTGTGTCATAGGCTGGTAAGAAGCAACGTGTATATTTATCGGTGTAGAGGTTGTTGCTACATTACCGATGGACTTCATCTTCTTGTTTGATTCAGTTGTCTTTTTCATTTCTACCTTTGGTTTAGTGTCTTCTAAATCTGGTGAATTATTCCTGGTTTTTCTCTTCCTTTCGAATACCTTTGGCAGAATAGCCTCCAATTTCTTTTTGGCTGGTGACCTCTTGGTCACTCTAGGACTGGCAGTAGATGTAACAAGTGTCGATGCCGATGGCACTACT
The DNA here is from genome assembly GCF_030272615.1 of Cryptomeria japonica. Lineage (NCBI taxonomy): Eukaryota > Viridiplantae > Streptophyta > Pinopsida > Cupressales > Cupressaceae > Cryptomeria > Cryptomeria japonica. The sequence goes on along the minus strand of NC_081407.1, from coordinate 946,071,775 downwards.
TTACTCTTTTTCTGCTTCGGTACTGCAATAGATTTGATCTTCTCGGAGTAAGTACTGGTCCTCTTCTTCTTTGGATCTAGTGGTGAAGAAAGTAGGGTAGAGGCATACCCTGTGAGTATATCATTTACCACTTCATAGCCCATAGGCTCAACTTCATCTTCTCTGAGCTCAACTACTTCCATTATGTAGTGATCCACTTTGATTATGAAATAGATATCCTCTTCATACGTTTTAATCAGATCACCTGATATTCTCATTCTCTGGCTCATCTTTAGTCTGAACTCATCAAAATACCTATTTAGAGTCTTCGAATATGCATTTCCCAGTACTTGCAGACTCTCCTTTATTTGTGTGGAAATCAATAGGTCACTCGACCATTGGACATCACCAACTCCTGAAAAATATCCTTAAAAATAGAAAAAAAAACCGACAAGCAGTTGACCAAACTTAAAGCTCAATTTTTTGTCCACTTTGATGGGATTCAATTTCTCCATGAGTTGTTTTTGTATGCAGGTACATAAGTCACATTCTGATTCTCCTTGATCATCCTATAAGCGGCATACATCGTAGCTATAGGAACAGAATTCATTCTACTAGCATAGATTATTCTATATCCAATTACCATGCACGCATATTTCACCAAGTCATCTTTTATGGTGTTTATAGTTATTGCTCGTTGGTCACTCATAGAACCGGTGAGCTCTGTCACTTTGGTTTTGGTGATCTTGCCAAGAACGGGGACTTCCCCAACATTATAGAAACTAGTCACGGCATGAATTGCCTCCAATGTAATATCATGGGTTCGCTCAAGGTACATCTTATCACCATTAACCCTACTTACAATAATCCTAATGTGTTCTTTTGTAAATTCCTCAAGAAAATATATTGCATTGTGAAGTTTCTTCTTCTCATTTACACTGTACTTAGGTTTAATCTTCTTATCATTTCCATAGAACAGACTCAGTTGGGAGTGAATCACTAGAGACCCTAGGTCTTCTAGTTTTCAATCAATATATCCTAAAACATCCCCTTCAACAATGACTCCGGCACAAATTGGAGATAGGGCATTGTACTTCACCTTCCTCCTAAGAAACTCAGATGATTCCTCAGGTTTGGTAGAACTAGAAGGGATCTCAGATGTAGAAGCCATATCAAGATAATTCTGAATGATGAGATTGATTTGACGAAAAATACCTTATTATTCCAAACTAGGGTTCACCAATTTTGAACTAGGGTACATCGATGTCGAATGCAACACACTTCTCCAAAATCTTGTTTTACCACTCTGACCTCCACTCTGAATGACTGCAAAATCTTGTGCAAGATATCTTCCTGAATTCTTTCGAATGCAAGATGAATCACTCTTGTTGCTCTACTCAAGATAGAAAAAGTGTTCTTTGAAAATAGGTAAGTAAAAATGATGACAAAAGTCACTTTTAAATATGCTCCTACCTACCATAATAAATGCATCACCATTAGGGCACAAACCCTAACTATTCCTTTTACCACTTCATTTATTTTGTCGGTTGACAGGTAACCAATACCGATAAAGGCACTTTACTGATATACTTCGAGGGTTTGAGACATTGTTACCGATATGTTCCCCCTAAGATTTTTGAAGCTCAGTTCGTCGGTTCAGGGATCTCCACACTGGGTGTAGATACTGGTACATCTTGTGGCTTCTCTTCAGATTTCTTTTTCCATGTTTTATCCATATCCGCCCGAATGGTTTCAACATCAATCTTCCCTTCTATGTCAACTAGTATGTCTACCAATAGATTATTTCTCATTCTGCATGCTCTGGCAGTGTGTCCTAGTTTTTTACAATGATAGCATACCATACCAGGTGTTCTCCATGGTCCGGTGTTCACATTTCCATTCTTCCTTCTGCATGTTGTAGTAGTGTGACCGCTACCACGATAGATCAAATAGGTTTCTCTTCAATTTTTTTCTGCTCCATAACCATTTGACCAATGGTCATAGGTTTTGTACCGGTTTGGGTTCTGAATCATAGGAGGTTCTGGGACAACTCCTTTAGATCTTGGTGCATAACTTCCAAAGTTGTTCATAACTGACCTACACTCAAAAACTCTATGACCAAACTTGTTGCATGCATAACAGTGACCATTAAATCTACCAGTTCTAGCCACATTGTTTTGTATGTAATGAAAATTATTTTAAGCCTTGCTCCTACATGCATTGGTAGTATGTCATTCCTTATGACAGTTGAATCATACAGGTTTAAACTTTGGCTTACCTTTGCTCTTGTTGTTGTTCTTAGGTGTTGATTGCTCCTTTGGTGCATCACTCTTGGTTCCAAAGGTTTCACCTTCCTCATATGCAGAGAAACCAAGTCCAGTGGTATCCTTTGATGGCTTCACTAATTCCATCTTTTGTTCCAGTTTGGCAGCACTTCGATTGAACTTTGCAAGTATCTCCTTTGATTTAGCAAGTTCCTTGGAAAGAGCATCATTGGTTTTCATCAAGGTTTCATTTTGAGAGATAGAAGCATTGAGGTCTACTTGTATTTCTTCTTTCTCTTCATTACCCTCTTGCAGATGAGCAGTGAAGATACCAATATCTTATTTCAACTTAGAGATCTCACACTCCTTGTCCTTCACTAAACCTTCAGCTTTTCTTCTATTTTCTAGCTCCTGACTCATCCTGATAATCAGTCCTTCCAACTCCCTCCTTAGGTTAGTTTTGGATTCATTTAGTTTCTCCACTTCTCTAACTAGGGCCTCCATGTCTGCTTCATCGGAAGAGTTGTTTTCAATAAATTCCATCAATTTCTTAGCAAGTTCTCTTCTCTTGGCTAAACAAGCTTTATACTTGATTTTGAGTTCATCATAGGCTTTCTCAGACTCAGTCAGATGGTGAGTTAGTTCCCTCATGTTGTATTCCCCTATATCTCCTTCCAGGTGGTTAGACTTATAGAAAGGTTGGCTCTGATACCAAGTAATGAATACTAAGAGGGGGGGTGAATTAGTATGCCTAAGAACTTAACCAAACTCTTAACCAATTTTCTAGCAGACCGATGTAGTAGTTTAAACAACAAACTAGTTAAAACATAAATAAGCCAAATAGAAAATAGAGAATTCACCCACAGAAGCACAATCACCATAACACAAGATATTTTGACGTGCAAACCCAAATGGGAAAAACCACGGTGAGTAAAACTCACAAGTCAACTATCTGCAGAATAGTAACCAGACCGGTTAAGATCAGATCGGTTAAGGCCTTACAATGTTCTTCACCAAAACAGATCTTGTTAGGAATCTAGATCTTTGTTAGGAGATAGGTCCTATTAAAGACTACCTTGTTAAAATATTTTAGATCCATGACTGTGAACCACCTTGTTAGAGGATTTACAATAGGCTTGGTTGGGCCTACCCGGTTAAGGGTTTCAGACTTGACAAAGAGATTAGTAATCAACAAGTGAATGATCTATAAGATAGCACAAAATGCTTGATTAGATCCTTGACAGTTCTCTACTAATGCATTATAGCATTACTTCAGTCTTCTATCCTTTGCACTCACAAGCTCTACAGTGAGATACCTATTTTGCACAGACCTAATCTAATCTACAATACTCACACACATCAATCCTTCAAAACCCTAGACATGATGTCCTCATATAGGAATCTAATTTCATGTCGGTCCAATAAGATTAGACTACAATTTCCTAGGTACAGTGCATCTAGACATATTTAGTAACACAACATAGAAACACTGCTAAAGTGTCAGTGGATGATAGCTCATCACACTTTACAATTATACCAATTTGGCACAGTATACTGATTACCAATTTAATGAATAAGACTAGAAAACTAGAACATAATGTTCTGATCAAAAGATTAACTGTCGCTAGGGGTCTTTGTTTCTCTTGAGGTCTTCATACTGCTATGACCGGTAAGCTTCTTCTTCAAAACATCGATAGTCTTCAACAAATAAAGACTATACATATAATGGCATATAATACCAGTGTGAATAACTCATATAAAATAAGTGTGTGTCCATAAATGACAATCACAACTTAGACATTATCAAAATACCAACAAGGTCATCTTACCTATCTGACAATCCTTGCATAACACATTGTCCGGTTTCACAAGCTGGGGTAAACCTCTAACAATACTTGACTTACTAACTTTAATCAAATTGTCAAAATTGACATGACAAAATCTCGTGTGCCACAACCAGCTGTCTTCAATATTTGCCACCAAACAATCATTTACATTAGTATTTAGATGAAATAGATGACCTCTAGTCTACTTCCCAGTAGCAATCAATTCTCCATTATTTCCAAGAATCATGCACACTCCACTTTTGAATTCAAGTAGATATCCCTTATCATTAAGTTGTCCATGATGATATGATGAAAGAACAAGGATCTGGTCAACTACTGAGAGGGGGGTGAATCAATAGATAGAAAAATTGATAAACTTCACCAATCTCAAAATCAATCTCTCAAAATAAAATTAAAACTATCAATGCAATATCATTGTCAAGATAAAACTATCAAGCTAAATTGGTTGACTGTTACAACAGATTAACAGTAAACAACTTGAAACTCATAAACATCCAAATACTTTTACTGACATAAGTAAAACTTCATTTCATGTTGTTGTCGGTTATCATGACTTATCAAAGTGCATTAAGTAGTTAAGAAAATCAACCATAGAAAACATAACCACAAAAACAGTCACCACTTGACACAATTTTTTTGACATGGAAACCCAAATGGGAAAAGCCATGGTGAGATGAGACTCACGAGATAACTATCTGAACTCTTCTGAAGTTTGCCCTGTTAGGATCCAAGCCTGTTAAAGCATTTACAAAAATTCATGTTAAGAATAGATCTTGTTAGGGACCACCTAGTTAAGGGATTGACTATAATGTCTTGTTAGAAGCAATACCCTGTGAGGAGTAACCTTTGTAAATGAATTAGAATCCAAGCTAATGGATCACCTTGTTAGAGGATTTGAATAACACCAAGCTTGTTAGAGCTTGCCCAGTTAGGGGATTTAACTGTTGTAATTGTTAGAAAACAATAAGAGTTTGTTGATCTATTTGAATAGCACTACACTTGCTTGTTCAATTCTTTTTCATTCTCCTATCTGCCTTTACTCAAATTGCAGATACATCATCTGGTTTGGCAACCACACACTCAACTAAACTTTGCCAACTTTGAAACTAAACAACTCATCGACCTTATAAACAAATCAAATAGGTCAGTAACACAACAAAAACCTAATTCACATAGAGATTACAAACAAGTCGGTTCAAGTATGATCGTTGGATTACATAACAATCTCTACACATCATTCAAGAAAGCCTCAACTGCTCCTTGAACACCACTTCATTGAACTTAGTAACTCATCACGCACTTTGCATTACATGCAATATACTTGCTCATTCCCAAGACAAAAACCGCTACCTCAACATGCCAAAAACACTTTGAAACTCTTCATACAATATGCATATGTGTTATAATCATTACCGCTCATCATTAGATCATAAACCAATATAATGAATTCACCAGACTTAATTGGTTAGGGTTTATCATTTCAACAGGTAGGGTTTACCGGTTCAACTCTCCAATACTTATCAATACCAGTTCACTCCAAAAAATTACCTAGTAGTTACAGTTTCCTATCACTAGATCTTCCTAGTGGTTACAAAACAAGATTACAACAATATCATTACCGTTTAATTGACATCAATGACAATATAACATTTCATTAATGCAATCTTCATGTAAATGCCAACAATCTCCCCTTAATGCAATCTTCATGCAAATGCCAATAGTCCAACACTCAAGAGGTTATGTTTTAGTCCTTCAACCCAAAAGACATCATCTACATTACTCTTGCCATTTAATGAAATTGATCCTTTACCTTTAACCATGCAGGGAGAGTTATTACCAAATCTTACAACACCTCCATCAAAATATTCAAGGGATAAGAACTTACTTTTGTCACTGGTCATGTGGTGTGAGCAACCACTATCTATTATCCATTCATCGATGTTATCCATGTGAGACACAAAAGCCTTCTTATCAGTCAAATATTCCTTCACAGCAATAAATACTATCTCCTCATTGTCATCTTCTTATGATTCATCATCGGTCACACCTTCATCCACTACAACATAACAATATTTCTTGCCTTTTCCTTTGAATCACCTAAACTTGTCTTTCTTATCAGTGTTAGGGAAGTTAGCAGCTATGTGTCCAATCTTACTACAAGAGAAATACTTCAAAGGTAATTTACCTTTATATTTACATTTTCCTCTAGGGAATCTTCTAACCAGTAATGTCTCGAGTTCCATCAGATGATCGTCATCATCACCATCACCTCTTCTACCACAATGACTAAACCTGTAGTCATGATTATGACAAACATATTTTCCTTTCCTTGTTGTTGTACCAGTTACAGAAGCCTTAAATGCAAATTGAGAAGGTTTGGAAACACTATTATCAAAATTGTTAAGTTCAAATGCAGTTCACTTTCCAATTAAAGAATCAATAATAACTTTATCTTTTGAAATGGATCTCAATTTTTTAATAGCAGACACTCTGATAGAATATTGCAGTAAAAGAGTTCTAAGCATTTTACTAACAATGGTATCATCTTCAATCTTACCTCTGACACTCTTTGTTCCACCTTCAACTTCCTTAATCCTTTGTCCATATTGAGTTATGCTCTCACTATCAACCATTTTGCATATCATCAAATTTTCCTCTCAGACTCTCTTCCTTTTCCCTTTGTACATGTTCATCTCCTCCAAAGATTAAATTTAATTTCTCCCATACCTCATTAGTACTTTCTAATCCATGAACATCAATATACTCAGAGTCAGACAAAGTACTTACAATTGCTTCAAGAGCTTGAATGTTTTCTTGTTGTTCTTTAAGCTCATCCAGTGTCAAGGGACTGGTAGTAGGAGTAACATACTTGGTTATCACATGATTCTAGTACTATGAACCCATTCCTTTAATGTATATCTTCATCCGATCACTCCATATCTGATAGTTGTCCTTGGTAAACTTGGGACCCTCCTTCTTCATCATCTTTCACAGAATCTTTCCCTCAAGTTGTTAGGCTTTCTGTACACAAAGGACCAATGCTCTGATACCAATTATTATTCCTAGAGGATACAGTTAATACTGAGAGGGGGGTGAATCAGTATTAACAAAAACTGAAACTTTCAACACCAAAACAGACTTATCTCAAATCTGAAAACATTCAACACTTTAACCAATTCTTCATAATAGATTTCCTTATCAGATCATGCAAACACTACTACCAACTTATTAACTGATCAAAATGCTTTAGCAATCATATAATCATCAATATTGGTAACTACTTTAAGATCTTTGATAAACAAACATAAATTGTCTTAATCGGTTATCTGAAATAAAACATGAACATCACAAGAAAATCATCCCACACATGAACACCATGATTTTCACATGGAAACCCAAATAAGGAGAAACCATGGTGGGAATTGGTACCCACAAATACTTTGCACTCTTTCGGAATGCGCCCTGTTAGGAGCCAAGCCCAGTTAGAAGCTTAGAATAATGCCCTGCTAGGAGTAGATCCTGTTTGGATTCACCCAGTTAAGGGATTTACCTCAGCCCTGTTAGAAGCTTTGATCTGTAACGATCAACCTTGCAAGAGGATTTAGAACTTAGATATTGAGTCACTCTGTTAGGGGATTTTATAATATGAGGCATGTTCGAACCTACCCGGTTAAGGGATTTTAGTTGCTGTAATTGTTAGAGAACAATAGTGAATGATCTATATATAGCTCAGAACGGCTTGCTTGATCATATCCAATTAAGTTCTAAGTCTGTAGCTCATTGGCAAATCTTCTCACACACATTGGTTCGGCTTCACATACTTCTCAAAATCATCGACACTTCAAAACATCAACCTTACCAACATAAATAACTTTTACAACTAGGTCGGCATCAAAAACCTAAGACTTACTACATAGATCATCAGAGATCTTTACAACTCATTACAGATCATCATATGGATCATTAAAATCAATTACAAATCAATATCGATCGTTGAATAATCATAAATCATCACAGCAAGTTGATATGGTACAAATTCAAACCCTTAGTACATTCTGCTAAGCACTTTGCACATTCCCAAGAAATTCGCTCTCCAAATACGCCAAAACATCTTTCAAACACATCACGCAGTTTTTGTCATGTTATCATCAACACGTGAACTTGATGTAGATCACCGCCAAACCAAAAATCATTACCGGTTAAGAGAATTCTTTACCGGTACTTAAACCCTGGCAAAACTTCATCAGAAATTCAAAACTTGCCTTCCAATAGCCATCATATGATGTAGTTTCGGTTACATACTTAAATCCATCATAAAATATTATGTATCAAACCACAAGTCACCAAACATCGTCAATCATTTGATTCCTTCAAAACTTATCTGCTTTACCAGTTAAGGTCCTAATTCGTAGTCTTGTCGGTAAACTTTGTCATACTATCAAACTCTTACTTTGGTAGACCAAATCACTTAGCAAATAAGTCAATCACCGAAAAATAACTATAAACATCATTAAACATCAGTTGACTTTGGTTGCCATCAATGACAACACAAATAATTGACCATGGCATCTTTCTTCTACCCATACAGTGATCCATCATCATCATCATCATCTCATCTTCATCAATTATGCCAAACATGCCAACAACCTTGTTGTGATCCATTGACTTTGTAGTTCATTAAGTTGTTCAGTATTGATTTAGTTATTATCTTTTGTTACCCTAACCGATCTTTTGAAGTTTCTTTATCAAGTGAAAATACAAAAATACAAAAAAAAAAGGATTTTGTTTGTTTTGTTTCAACCAGCAGGCCCCTTGAGAGGTACAATCACATCAGCCACTGAGTGACTTAACATCGTCGTGACCCAATTATAGAGACATTGGAGTAATTAGTCTTTTAAGATTGATTGCTTTTTAGGAGAGGTGGTATTAATTTCATATTCCACCTAACTGTTGGTAAGTCTGTCAAAACACCTATCATCAGGTAAATGTGTTGAAATGGAAGTAATTATATATAGATAGTGAGCTATAGTTGTTGGACATAACCACAAACCTGGATCTGAAAAATATGTGAGTATTCGGATTTTTTCCCAAAAGGTTGTGAAGAGGTAAAAATGTAGTTCAGTGGTTAGTTGCATAAATCATATATGAAACACTTAAAAAGCATTCAAAAGATAAAAGAAGTAACCATTATACCTAAATCTTCACTTCTTCCTCTGATTGAGATTCATGAAGTAGAGGCGCCCTAATGCTCCACTTGAATTTCTCCTTTTATAGATGATAAGTGGGTTGCTCTCCACTACACAATAAGATAGGATGATGAGTTGGCTAAGTGTGGCAAGATTTTGGCATTAGGATGGTATGATGGAGGATTTTAATTCTCAAATGAGTAGCAAGACTATGCATGAAAGATGGATGGATTGTGAGGAAAGGAGAATCCAATTTATAGATTGGAGAGGCTCAAAATGAAGGGCAAGATTGAATGGGAATTGAAGGCTAGGATTGAAACAAGGTGGGAGAAGATTGAGAGGACAAGGTGTGGGATCCAAGAGGTATTCTATAAAGACATTTCTTGTCTCCACGCCCCACAAGTACATGGGGAAGAGAAATAGGAATATTAAATTCCTTGGGGGAAGGGAGGAGGAATTAAAAATTCTAAAATAGAAGATTGTGTGGAAATAATAAAAGGATAAAGGAATCAAGAATTTCTTGGGAAGAGGAGACATAGGAAAGTGCAAGGATTTGACATTCCTTGGAAGAGACAAATTTGGTGCATTTAAGGTTTGGAGGGTGAGATGGGAAATCCATTTATGGCAAAGAGTTGACCCATCCCTAATCAAGGTGATTAGGGATGTAAAAATTATTAAGAGAATAAATTAGGTGGCTTGATGAGGTATTAGAATGCAAGTGAGAAAGCTAGGAGGATGTGACATGAGGAGAGATTATGAGTGGAGGAATATATAATTAGAGGAAATCATAAGTAGGATTAATTAGGTTAGATGATAGGATTAGGAAGGGTGATTTGTAGGAATCAAGGCATTACTTAATTAATTGGAATTAATTAGCTAAATAGGATTAGATGAGAATATTAGCTAAGGTTGGGAATTGAATTTGTTGGCATTTGCATGAAGATTGCATTAATGATATGTTATGTTGTCATTGATGTCAATTGAAACAGTAATGATATTAGTGATATTGTTGATATTGTTGTTATTGTTGATATTGTCTTATAACCGGTTGCCAGAGCTTTGTGAAGGTTATTATAAACTGGTATGTAAGTTTGTGAGTTGAATCGGAAATCGGAGTAAAAGGTTAAACCCTTTCTATGTTATGTAATCGGTAAACCCTACCAATTGTTTTTGCAACCCTAACCGATTAAGGTTGATAAATTGGTTATGTTGGTTTATGATCTGATGTTGAGTGGTAATGATGGTGACACGTAAGTTCATTATATGAAGAGAAGTTCAAAATGTTTTGGTGTGTTTTTTTTCCTAGGGAATGAGCAAAATGTATTGCATCTAATGCAAAATGTGTGATGAGTTACTAAGCTCGATGAAGTGGTAATCAAGGAGAGGTTGAGGTTTTCTTGATTGATGTGTAGAGATTGCTATAAAATCCAATGGTCATGTTGATGAATACTAAGAGGAGGGGTGAATTAGTATACCACAAAATACTGTAAACAAACTTTTAAACAGTTTAGCAGATAACCGGTACAGAAGATTCACTAATAAACCAGTTAAGATAAATACAAACCAAATAGAAAACAAAGCATTCACCCACAAGAGCACAATCACCATAACACAAGATATTTGATGTGGAAACCCAAATGGGAAAAACCACGATGAGTAGAAACTCACAAGTAACTATCTGCAGAATAGAAACTAGACCAGTTAAGGTCATACAATGTTCTTCACCAGAACAGATCCTGTTAGGAATCTAGATCTCTGTTAGGAGATAAGTCCTGTTAAAGACTACCTTGTTAAAGGATTTCAGATCCACAGTTGTGAACCACCTTGTTAGAGGATTTACAAAGCCTTCGTTGGGCCTACCCGGTTAAGGGTTTTAGACTTGTCGAAGATATTAGTAATCAACAAGTGAGTGATCTAGATACTAGCACAGTATGCTTGGTTAGATCCTTGATAGCTCATTGTTAATACATTTCAGCATTACTTCAGTCTTCAATATCTCTGCACTCTATCTCTTCATACAGACTTAATCTTCTCTTCAATGATCGCACATAACCTTTTCTATCACACACCTCTCATACATCATACATGCAAACCCTAGACATGATGTCCTTATAAAGGAATTTGATTTCATGTCGGTCCAATAGGATTAGACTAAAAGTTCCTAGGTTCAGTGCATCTGGACACATTTGGTAACATGATACAAAATCACTGCCAAAGTGTCGGTAGATGATAACTCATCACACATTACAGAAATACCGGTTGGTAACTCATCACAGAGTAATATCGGTTAATATAATATACTGATTATCGGTTGTCAAAAATGAAGACTAGTAGATCAAAGTGTTTCAATCAAAAGTTAACTACTACTTGGTTCCTTCATACCACTTGTGATCCTCGAACCACTTGGGGTCTCCATACCGCTTGAGCTCTTAAGTCAATCTGTGACCGGTAAACATCTTCTACAAAATATCAAGTCTAAAGACTATACATACAATAATACACAATACTGATTGGAGCAATTACCGGTTGAGCATAACTCATACATCAAGAAAGTGTGTGTCCATCAATGACAATCAAAACATCATCAAAGTGCCAACAATCTCCCCCTTTGGCATTGATGGAAACACTTAGGAAAATTTTGACATCTAAGTGTTTTTACAACAAAAAATGTCATAATCAAAATTACTCCCCCTAAGCATATACACTATCCCTTTTGCAGAAATTACAATATACACTACTCCCTAAAGTGGTAAAATGAAAGTATATGAAATGGTAACATTCACCAAAATTTTAAATACTACTCCCCCTTTGCCAACAATGACAAAGTAATGCAGAATAACCCCTGTTCTCATTATCATTAAAAATAGAGTATATGTTCATGACAATAAGGAATGAAACTTATCAAAAACATATTTAAAGTCCTGCATAAAAGTTTTCATGGCCAATATCTATGACTCAAGTAATGAGGTAGCAACCTCACTTTCAGTCTTCATCTGGAATACCAGTTCTTCCATTGCATCAATGTTACTCATCTCTTAAGTTACCGTGATAGCTTCCAGATTGAGAAAACATTTCTGAAGAATCTGCAGTCTTGGCAATAAGACCAGTTGAAGCTCCCGCAAATCTCTAGTCCAGTTGTTGATCTCTGAGTCCATCTTGGCTGTCTGCTACTGATAATGATGAACCATTTGCCCATATGTAGTGAAGAGATCATAGGGCATCTTGAAGGTGCTGATGTATGCCTGGAACTCTGATTGGAGTTTATCTTTCTATTTAAGTACATCATCACAAAATAGATGGGGTTGGTAGATTTTACTCAAAAGTAATTTGCCCTCATCCATAGCAACATTGATATCCTTCTGTTGTTTCATTAGTTGTGTCTGGAGCTCATTCATGTGCTTGACTAACGTAGTGTTGAGTGTCTTTTCATGATTCTTCTTTGCAGTGGCTTCAGCAACATCTTCCAAGCATTGTACCTAGTCCTCCACTACGGTACACAAAAGTTTAAGCTTGGACAGAGAGGAATCGGTACTAGAGAGGTTGGTACCAGGAATCAGACTGGCAAGGGTGTTGACCGCAGTTTGTATGACATCCTATTCCTTCTTCCTCCGCAATGCTTCCAGTCTCTCCTGTGCAAGTTTGATGCTTTGAAGAAGCTCTGACTCATCTACTGATTGAAGATCAATAGGACTAGTGGTATCAACCTGTTTGGTTTGACCACTGGTTGCCTTAGGAGTCTCTGCTTGTTTTTTCTTCTCTGCTTCCTTCTCCTCTTTTGCTTTTTTCTTATTCTCTTCTTTCTTCTTTTTCTCCTCTTCTTGTTTATTCTTCGGTTCTTCCTTCTTCTTGTCATCTTCCTTCTTTTTCTTCTCTTCCTCCTTCTTCCTTTCTTCTTCCTTCCTCTTGTCTTCTTCTTTCTTATTATCCTCTTCTTTCCTCTTCTCCTCTTCTTTTCTCTTCTCCTCTTCTTTCCTCTTCTCCTCTTCTTTTCTCTTCTCCTCTTCTTTTCTCTTATCTTCCTCTTTCTTTTTCTCTTCCTCTTTTCTCTTGTTTTCTTCCTGCCTTGCTTTTTCTTCTTGCTCTTTCTTTGTTTGTTCTTTGTCCTGCTTTTCTTTCTCAGCTTGTTCCTTATCAAGAGTGGCATCCTCATTATCTAAGGCATCAACATCAATAGTGTCAATTTTCTTTGTCACTCTTTCACCTTCACTATCAAATGCTTAATCTGGTTTGCTTGATGATAGGTCAAGTTCTTGTTCAGCCTTCTTATTGGCTTCAAATACTTGGTGTATTCTGACAACAGCTTTGACATGTATGTAAGTATCCTTTTCCACCTCAGAAGTTTTACCTTCTAGTAGCCTGAGCCTTCTCCTTCTCATGAAGAAGATGCCTTTGTTCTCATCCATTATCTCAAATAATTCAGAATTAGAAGCATCGGGAAAATATTGTGCAAAAAAATTATCTTTGATCTCCTGTTCTCTCTCAATGGAAATGCGCCATTTGTTATCTAAAGAATTGTACAAAGAATCTATTGTAACCGATCTAATCTCTGATGGCAACCAGTCATTTACACATAAATATTTGATGACTTCCTGTTCTACCTTCTCTTTTTCATTATCATTAAAATCATCAAAATACTCCTTTAAATCATCAAGCACTTTTCTCCTAATATTCTTAATTGTCCTCTGACAATGTGTCATTGGTTTATAAGAGGAAATATCTATATTTACTGGTGCTGAAGTTGCTAGATAATTATTGGTAGACTTTGTCTTCTTTCTTGATTGCCTTGTCTTCTTTGGTTGAATTTTCGATTCAGTATCCTTTGATTCCAGTGAGCTAGTTTTGGTTTTCCGCTTCCTCTCAAAGACTTTGGCTAGAACAACCTTGAGTTTCTTCTTAGCTGGTAATCGCTTGGTCACTTTCAGACTAACAAAGGTAACTGGTGCAGATACTGATGGCACTTCTTTGCCCTTTTTCTATTTTGGGTCTTCAACCGGTGTGACCCTCTCCAAGTAGGTATCGGTTCTCTTTTTCTTAGCATCCAGTGGTGAGGCAAGTAGGGTAGAGGCATACCCAATCAATAGGTCATTCACCACTTCATAACCCATAGGTTCAATTGCTTCCTTTCTCAGTTCCACCGCTTCCATTATGCATTCATCTACCTTAATTGTGAAGCAGATGTCATCTTTATATTCCTTCACAATATCATCATATATCCTCATTCTTTGGTTCATTTTCCGCTTGAATTCATTGAAATATTTGTTTAGAACCTTAGGATATCTAGTTCCCACTACTTGTAGACTCTCCTTGATTTGTCTAGAAACCGGTAGGTCAGCAGACCATTGCACATCAACTACTCCAGGAAAATAGCCTTGAAAGTAGAAGAATAAACCGACTAGAAGTTGTCCAAACCTGAACCTTAGAGAATTGTCTTGTTTGATGGAATTCAGGTTCAGTAGCAATTGCTTCTTTAGATAGGTACATAGGTCAAATGTAGTGTCTTCCTTAATCATTTTGTAAGCGACATTTACTACAGCAATAGGGACATAATTCATTCTACTGGCATAGAATATCCGGTAACCAATCACCATGCAAGCATATTTCACCAGATCATCTTTGATGGTGTTGACGGTCATCTCCCATTAGTCACTCACAGAACCGGTGAGCTTTGTCATTTCCGTTTTGGTGACCTTCTGTAGAGCTAGTACCTCTCCAGTATTGCAGAAACCGATGATGGTATGAATTGCTTTCGATGTGATGTCATGTGTCCGCTTGAGATATATCTTATCACCATGTACTCTACTAAGGATGTTGTGAATGTTAGGTCCCAGAGACAACTAAGAGGGGGGGTGAATCAGTTGTCAAATAAATTCAAACAAAAAACAACTTAACCAACTTAATGCTTAATACTGGTAAACCAATTAAGTATGTCTGTAGACAATGTTAACAGTTAATTGCTATACTGGTAAAGATTAATGCATGAAACATAAACTTAAAGTCATCCACAACACATAACACCAATATTTGTATGTGGAAACCCTATAAGGGGAAAAACCACGGTGGGAAACCTTACCCACAATCAGATGATACTACTACGAATAGTAAGTGTACATAAATGGAGTCTGCACATGCAGAAAGGCCAATAGCCTAGAGCTCACTGCTCAATCACAAAAGGGAGTCACACTGACTAAAGTTGGATGGTTAAATCCAATAAGAATGTACTGAACAAAATAGCATCTTCATATGCTGGATCCAGTATCGGTGTAATGTTGATATGCTTTCACAAAAACCTAGCTTTACCTTCAAATGATGTCTTCGTGTATAGCTCTGCTTAATCTCACATATACCTTCACACAATTATTTTTTCGCATTCCATAATCGATCTTACAAATAAGATCTCACATTTATACCATAACCTAAGACCAATTTTAGTAGGTCGGCTCTACAAGATATTACAATAAAACATTTTACAAACAATATAATATCCGATGCAATAACCGATTAAACATGTCGGCTTAAAGAATTTACAACAATAATTAATCATCTCCATAGCATGTCATGCTGATCTGGAAAAGATAAACCTATTGGTGTAACCCTAGGTAACCCTGGACCTATTTGTCGGTAAAAGCAAATATGCAAATAAGAATGTACCAATGATTAATTCTTCAAAACAAAGTGTCCAAATGATGTCTTTGACATTACCAAGTGTCTTCCATATCATTCCAAGTGCCGGTGATCATTATATCCTACCGGTGAACCATATACCAGTAACTGTGCAATAGTTACTTGCTTGCCAGTGAATGTTGTTGGATCTCCAAAGTGCTAGTGTTTTAGTAGGTGTTGACATCAATGACAAAACCATACCAAAATACCAACAGCGGATATGTTCTTCTGTGAACTCTTTCAGAAAGTACACCACATTGTGCAATTTCATCTTCTCAAGGACACTATACTCATGTTTCATCTTCTTATCATCCCCATAGAATAGACTTAGCTGGGAATGAATCACTAGGGATCCTAGGTCTTCCAATTTGCAATCAATATACCCTGAAATATCTCCCTCAACAATAACTCCAGTGGGTATTTGTGATAGGGCATTATATTTCATTTTCTTTTTAAGGAATTCAACTGAATCTACAGGTGCACTAGAACTAGAGTGCGATGCAGAAGCCATGATAAGAAATAAATTCGAGAAATACCTTCACAATTCAAAATTTAGGGTTTGGCAATGTTGCCCACAATACACCACTTCGATTGCAAGATTATTGATTAGTGTTCTTCAATGATAGATTGAAAAAGACCTCTGGATTCCTTTGCAAGATTTTTGAATTTACTCTAAATCGCTAGACGAATCGCTCTTTCTCACTCTGCTCTTCAAAAATTCTTCTCTCAAAAATAGATAAGTGTAAATGATGACAAAAAATCCCTTTTAAACAAACTTTCACCTAACATAATAAATGCATCAGCGTTAGGGCACAAACCCTAATTTTGCCTTTTACTGCTTCAAGTCTTCTGCTGACTGATAGGTAACATATATCGATTAAGGTCTTTACCAATATAAACCAGTGGTCCAAAATATTTCACCGATATGTTCCTCCTAAGCTTTTCTGAAGCTCAGTTTGCCAGTTCAGAGACTTCTACACTAGGTGCAGAAACCGGTTCATCTTGTGACACTTCTTCTGGTTTCTTTTTCCAAGTTTTATTAATTTCTGTTTGAACGGTTTCAACATCAATCTTCCCTTCTGGAGTGACCAGTATATCATCTGATAGGTTCTTTCTCAGTCTGCAAGTTCTGGCAGTGTGTCCCGGTTTGTTGCAATGATAGCATACCATTCCAAGTGTTCTCCATGGTCCATTATTCATACTTCCATTCTTCCTTCTGCATGTTGTAGCAGTGTGACCGCTACCACGACAGATCAAATAGGTTGCTCTCTGTTGGTGTAAATAATTATTCATCTTGGATATTATTACACTTACTTAAGTTTACTTAGGAAATGCATTTCATAGTAGTTTGGGTATGAGACACTTGGGTGTTTGTGCCACATTGGGATAGTGTGTGTAGGAGAAATTCCACCTTTTATGGTGTTGATCTTGTTGTTACACTCCACATTCAGTGGGTGATCCACCTCATGTCGACTATTATATTATTTCTCCTACCTACCGACACCTATTTCCTACCTACCCTTGTTTCTTATTGAGCCACATGTCATGTTTGTGTGCTCACATATCCCTAGCCTTGCCTATATAAGCAAGCTCATCTACATTGTATGTAATTGATATTATTGATCATTTTCTATTGATGAGAATACTATTTATTCTTGTCCTATATTGTGTCTCTATTTTGTACATTTCATTGAGCTCTTGATCTTGGCAAAATCTCACATGGTATCAGAGCCATTGGGGCTTCATTGATTCATCTTGAAGAGGCATTATTGCGACATCAAGAGGCAGATCTGAGGAGCAGCATCTTTTGGAGGCATCCTAGACCATATCCGACCCCGCCATTGCGTCCAGAAGGCTGTTTCCATGAATTTTGGTTATAAAGTCGGCCTATTTTGGTGAGAAAAAAAATTTCGCCAATTTTACTATTATTGTATGAATTTCGAAAAAAAATTTATATTTTCCAAAAAATAAAAATAAAAAAAAAAGAAAAATTTTCATCAAAAAAAATAATATAAAAATTTCGGAAAATTTTTCAAAAAAAAAAAATTTTGTGTTTGGGGGTCCGCAGACCCCCCATACCTGCGTGTTCCACATGTTGTAGGACATACCTGCTGTCATCGCCGCCCGTACCTGCCAGTCTCTACGTAGTGTACCGCCCGAGTAGTCACCGCTGTCGGCCATCCCATCCTCCCGGCTCCGCATGCTCGCCCACCGCCGCCCGAGCGCCCAGGTCTCCCCGTCGCTCAGCGACCGCTCGCCCGCCGGTCTCTGCACGCCGCCACTGGCTTCCCTCGGCTTTGGCCGCTTCCTCCGCCGGTGACCACCAAAGACAAGCGGCCCCACGTCCACCACGTGGCAGGCCGCCATTGGCCTGCGGGCTAAACCGTACCTTCGTACGCAAATTGCCACGTCATCCGTATGGCCTGCACAGTCACCTACCCAGTCAGCAGTCCGTACAGTACGGATGCCCAGTCAGCAGGGAGGCAAAGTTTTTGCGATGATCATACGGCCGTCAAATTTAACACAGTGAATTGCTAATGTCAGCACCACATCAGCATTTTTCAAAAATTTTGCAAGCCCCTCTCATTGAGCTTTTTTATTTTGCAGTTCAACTTCAAATGGCCATAACTTGCTCATTTTTGCTCCTTTTTGGGTGCAATTTTTTTTGAAATGGGCTAGAATTTCATTTAATTTCACGTGGTGGAATTATTTTCTAATTTTTATGGACATATTTTTCATAATTATCATTTTTTGGTGACTGTACCTGTCCAATCCCCGTTTCTGCAACTTCTAGGTCTTCATTCAGGCTCATACGAACTCCTTT
Source organism: Cryptomeria japonica (assembly GCF_030272615.1). Taxonomy (NCBI): domain Eukaryota; kingdom Viridiplantae; phylum Streptophyta; class Pinopsida; order Cupressales; family Cupressaceae; genus Cryptomeria; species Cryptomeria japonica. Next base: position 946,053,015 of record NC_081407.1, on the reverse strand, counting down.
TTAGGTGCCATTTTTTTTGAAAGTGTGTTATTTTTTGTCTACTCTCAGAATATGCTATCAGTTTGTAGCAATTGTGGGTATAAATTGTACTTTCATCATATGGTCTTATTTGGCCAATTTGGCATTTGTATTGCATAGATCTATCTTCTAATCTTTTGCTTTGTAGTTCTCAGCCTATTGGGGAAGTTGTAAAATAAAATCAAAAGTCCACCTTGCAATTGTTTGCAAGTGGCCTATTGTACACGCACTACATATAAAGTGCCAAAATCATCATTTTTGGGGGGGTACTTTGATTGAGTGAATTTGGGGGGGTGTCTCTTGTGCTTTTGTGCTCTTGTGTTCCTTTCTTTTTGCTGCTATGGGTTCTTCTAAGTTTCCTCTCTTAACTCCTCATAATTATGCTACTTGGAAAATTGATGCATAGAGTAAACTTATGGAAAAAGGACTCACTCATTACATTGATGGAACTATTGTTGCTCTCGCTGATCCTAAGGTTGATACAATTGGTCAGTTGGATTGGCTCACTAAAAATATCATGGCAATTGGTACCTTAAGAAAGTATGTATCAAAGGATCTCATTTTTCATATTGAGAAATGTACTCTAATCAAGGATGCTTGGCAAAAGTTTCAAGACTTGTATGGTCAAGTTGATGAGATTAGGGGATATCAAATTGATAGTGATCTCACCATGTTAGATCCCAAGAACTTTGATACTATACAAGATTATGTCACTAAGGCAAATGAGTTGAGGGCACAACTCAAAGATTGTGGCATTGATAAGAAGGATACTCAATTGATATTCAACTTGATAGGCAAGCTTCCACAAGAATATGCAGCATTTGTTTCTAGTTTCCAAACCCATAGGATGACAATGGGTTCATGCTACACAATGCCTACATTTGATGCTTTCAATGAAATGTTGATGATGGAACAAACTAAGTTGATAAGCATGGGCATTCTTAAGACTTCTAAGTCTCAAGCATTAGTGGCAAATTAAGGGAACAAAGGAAATCAAGGAAAGGACAACTCAAACAAGAAGAAATGGCAATCAAAGCCTAAAGAAAAAGCACCATCTTCTCCACAACAAGGAGATTCATCCTCTTCCAAGAGAGATAATTCACCAAAGAGGGAGAGACCTACTTGTGCTTATTGTAAAAAGATTGGTCATGAGGAGCATCGTTGCCATTCTAAGAAGATTGATGAGCTCACACATATCATCAAAAAGCATAACATTGATTTGCCTAAAGTCTACAAGAAGGATGATTCATCAACTTCCACTTCCTCACATTCAAAAGGAAAAGGGCAAGCATTCATGGCTTCTACAAGTGGGAAGACTCACTCTTTTGGAACAAGAAAAGGAAAAGCTCTATGTGCTACTATTAGTCATAATTTATAGAGATGGCTTCTAGATTCAGGGGCTTCTCATCATATGGCATCTTCGTAGTCTATGTTCTCTACATTTGAGCCTTGCACCATGCCACAAATTTTGATGGGCAATCATACATACATGGATGTGATTGGGAAAGGATCTATTGACATTGGGGATAACTCCTTCAATGATGTGTTGTGTGTACCCCACTTGACAAACAATCTCCTTTCTATTTATCAAATCACACATGGCGCAACTAAGAGAGTTGTGGAGTTCACACCTGACTCAGTTTTCATTAGAGACTTGGAGACTAGAGCTATCATTGCGACTGGGGTGGTTGATCATGCATCTCAGTTATACTCCTTTTCAGATTTTGTTGATGATGATGATTTCACATTTGATGATTCTACACATGATGATCACACTTCTTGTGATGGTTCAGATTTTGAGGAGAACTTTGGGCACTTGAACATGGGGATTCTCACATGTGACCCCATTCTTGAGCCTTGTATTTCATCTCCTCATATTGATATCACATCACCTATTGCACCTGATGATGCAGATAGTGCGACAGTTTTGCCTTCATGTGATTCAATGCAGCAGGATATTCATTGTCTTCCATCTTCAGACTCATGGGATGATTACTTAACAGATATTATAGGTTTGTTTGTGGAATCCTACATTGCAGATTTGGGAGACATCATTGATGACATTCCTCTTCTCTTTGATGAAGGTGATCTTTCTTCGATTGTTGCGAGGGCACACTCTGACCCTCTTGTTCATTCTCTACATGATCATTCTTTCGAGGTTGACATGATTGTGGATACTTATGTACAGCAGTTGGAGGAGGTCTCTTTATGTTTTGAGGAGACATGTGAGTCTTTGGGACATGTTCTACATCCATCTCCACTAGATCTTGGAGTGCCTTTTTCAGTAATGTGGCATAGTTTACCACCTTTGGAGGGGGTATCTTTCAAAATCGACATGGGGACACTTGAGCAATTTTCAGAGATTCCTTTCATCATGAGTTTTCTTCATACATCTTCCCTTCATGATTGGGGAGACTTCATGGATACACCTTTGGTTTTGTTTCTTCCTAAGGGGAGGAATGTTGTTCGACGTTCATGGAGCAGTTTCTTCATACATCGAGCTTCTATCATTGGTGCAAATTCCACATTGAGGGGGGGCTTCCTAGCTTCTCTTCTTCTCTCATATGGGGGGGACTTTTTCCTCACATGGGGTTTTGTCCTTCACATTCTTCTATGAGAGTTCTCTTGTATGTTTTTCATCTCTCTTTTGGGGGAGGGTTTTTTTACATTGGGTTTTTCTCTCTTTCCCCACTTTGTGAGAGTTTTCATTGCATTGGTTTTCAGACATTTGCATTTGTACATGGGTACCTAACATGGCCTCGTAGTCGAGACCCATCTTGCATTGCTTAGTTGCATTGTTGACTTAAGTGCATTCCCCTAAGTTGCACAAATAATTATTCATCTTGGATATTATTACACTTACTTAAGTTTACTTAGGAAATGCATTTAATATTAGTTTGGGTATGAGACACTTGGGTGTTTGTGCCACATTGGGTGTTTGTGCCACATTGGGATAGTGTGTGTAGGAGAAATTCCACCTTTTATGGTGTTGATCTTGTTGTTACACTCCACATTCAGTGGGTGATCCACCTCATGTGGACTATTATATTATTTCTCCTACCTACCTACACCTATTTCCTACCTACCCTTGTTTCTTATTGAGTCACATGTCATGTTTGTGTGCTCACATATCCCTAGCCTTGCCTATATAAGCAAGCTCATCTACATTGTATGTAATTGATATTATTGATCATTTTCTATTGATGAGAATACAGTTTATTCTTGTCCTATATTGTGTCTCTATTTTGTACATTTCATTGAGCTCTTGATCTTGGCAAAATCTCACACTCTCCAACTAGTTGCCACTTGATAACCAACTGACCGATGGTCATAGGTATTGTACTGGTTGGGATTCCAGTTCACAGAAGGTTCTGGGATAACTCCTTGAGTCCTTGGAGGGTATCTCCCAGTGTTGTTCCAAATAGACTTGCATTCAAATTCTCTATGCCCAAACTTGTTGCATGCATAACAGTTTCCATTGATCTATTGGATCTAGGCTTATTGTTTAGAAAATAAGGAAAATTGTTGTAGGCCTTGCTTCTACACACATTAGTAGTATGTCCTTCTTTGAGACAATTAAAACAAATAGGTTTAAACTTTTTCTTACCTTTATTCTTGGATGTCGGTTTCTTCTTTGATGCTTCAGCTTTTGTTCCAGAGGTCTCACCTTCCTCGATTCTAGCTTTTCTCTAGCTTAGCAGTACTCTGATTGAATTTGGCAAGTATCTCCTTTGACTCAGTAAGTTCCTTGGAAATAGTAGCATTGGATTCCATCAAAGTTGCATTCTCAGAAATAGCCATGTTTAGTTCACCTTGTATTTCTTCTTTTTCCACTTTACTCACTTGGAGATGAGTGGTAAGGGTATTGTTTTCTTGCTTCAGCTTGGAGATCTCATGATCTTTGTCTTTTACTAGATCTTCAGGTTTCCTTTTGTTCTCGATCTCTTGACACATTCTGATAGTTAGTCCTTCCAACTCTTTTCTCAAATTGGCTTTGGATTCATTTAGTTTTTCAACTTCTTCAACTAGGACATCCATGTCAACTTCATCGGAAGAGCTATTTTCAGTAAGTTCCATCAGTTTCTCAGCATGCTCTCTTCTTTTGGCCAAAGAGGTTTTATACTTGACTTTGAGTTCATCATAGGCTCTCTTAGTCTGAGTGAGACGATGAGTAAGTTCCCTCACACTATATTCCCCTATATCTCCTTCCAAGTGGTTCAACTTATAGAAAGGTTGGCTCTGATACCAATTGATGAATACTAAGAGAGGGGGGTGAATTAGTATACCAAAAAATACTATATACAAACTTCTAAACAGTTTAGCAGATAACCGGTATAGAAGATTCACTAATAAATCGGTTAAGATAAATGCAAATCAAATAGAAAACAAAGCATTCACCCACAAGAGAACAATCACCATAACACAAGATATTTGACGTGGAAACCCAAATGGGAAAAACCACGGTGAGCAAAAACTCACAAGTAACTATCTGGAAAAGAGAAACCAGACCGATTAAGGTCAGACTAGTTAAGGTCATACAACGTTCTTCACCAGAAACAGATCCTGTTAGGAATCTAGATCTTTGTTAGGAGATAAGTCCTGTTAAAGACTACATTGTTAAATGATTTCAGATCCACAGTTATGAGCCACCTTGTTAGAGGATTTACAGAGGCTTTGCTTGACCTACCTAGTTAAGGGTTTCAGACTTGTCGAAGATATTAGTAATCAACAAGTGAGTGATCTAGATACTAGCACAGTATGCTCGGTTATATCCTTGACAGCTCATTGTTAATGCATTTCAGCATTACTTTAGTCTTCAATATCTCCACACTCTATCTCTTCACAGAGACTTAATCTTCTCTTCAATGATCGCACATAACCTTTTCTATCACACACCTCTCATACATCATACATGCAAACCCTAGACATGATGTCCTTATAAAGGAATCTGATTTCATGTCGGTCCAATAGGATTAGACTACAAGTTCCTAGGTTTAGTGCATCTAGACACATTTGGTAACACGGCACAAAATCACCACCAAAGTGTCAGTGGATGATAACTCATCACACATTACAGAAATATCGATTGGTAACTCATCATAGAGTAATACTGATTAATACAATATACCCATTATCGGTTGTCAAAAATGAAGACTGGTAGATTGAAGTGTTCTGATCAAAAGTTAACTATAGCTCAGTTCCTTCGTACCGCTTGTGATCCTCGAACCGCTTGGGGTCTCCATACTGCTTGAGCTCTTCAGTCAATCTGTGACCGGTAAACATCTTCTGCAAAATACCGATAGTCTAAAGACTATACATACAATAATACATAATACCAGTTGGAGCAATTATCGGTTGAGCATAACTCATACATCGAGAAAGTGTGTGTCCATCAATGACAATCAAAACATCATCAAAGTGCCAACACATGCTTGTACCGACTTGTTTGTAATCTCGATGAGAGGATTAGATTTGTGTTGTGATGCTGACCTAATTGATTTGTATTTAAGGTTGTTGAAGTTGTTTTGTTGAGTGTTAGCAAGAGTTGGAAGAAATCAGTTGAGTGTGTGATTGTCAAACCAGAGAATGAGTCTACAGTTTGAGTAAAGGCAGATAGAAGCTTAAATGGATTCGATCAAGCAAATGTAGTAGTTTTCAAACAATTGTAGAAGAATTGAAATCCCCTAACCGGGTAAGCTCTAACAATCTTGGTTACTTATTAAATTCTCTAACAAGGTGGTCCATTAGATTGGATTTTCAAATCCTCTACTGAGGTTACTCCTTACAGGGTATTTGCTTCTAACAAGGCATTTGTAGTCAATCCCTTAACCGGGTGATTTTTATCAGGATCAGTTCTTAATAGGACTTTTGTAAAAGCTTTAATAGGCTTGGCTCCTAATAGGGCGAACTTCAAAAGAGTTCAGATATTATCTTGTGAGTCTCATCTCACCATGGTTTTTACCTATTTGGGTTTTCCATGTATAAACACTTGTTTCATGTGGTGAATGTTTTTGTGGTTATGATCTTATGATTGATTTGATTAACTATTTCTGATAAGGCATGGTAGTCGGATGCATTGAGAAGTGAAGTATTGACATATGATAAAGCATTTGGATGATTACAAGTTAAATGATGTTTATTATTAAGTTGTTGTAACAGTCAACTGATATTCTTATGAGTATTGATCTTGACAGTGGTATTTCATTGATAAGATTACTTTGCATGTTTGAGTTTGAGTTTGGGAAGTTTGTATCAGTTTTTCTAGTTACTGATTCACCCCACCCTCCCCTCAGTAATCTACCGTTATTCTTTCATCATACCATCAATTGGTTTCAGAGAATCTCAGGTCCTCTAAGGTCTAAGCCTAACAGCTTGAGGAAAAGATCTGCTAGATCATGATGAAGGAAGGTCCGAAATTCAACAGAGAAAACTATAGGATATGGAGGGATAGAATGAAAATTTACATCAAGAGTCTGGGAAGTCAGTATTAGGATCATATAGATACTAAGTATATTGCACCTATTGGAATTCTGACCGATGATCAGAAGAAAGAACAACAACAAAATCTTCAAGCATTGGAGGCTATTATCAGTTCCCTGTCTGATGTTGAATATGTAGATGTTCATGGTCTTGAAACTACATATGAAGTATGGAAAAAACTTGAATATATTTATAGTGGTGATGAACATGTTAAGATTGCTAAATAAGAGAGTCTAAGAGGAAAGTTTGATGACATGAGAATGTCTGAAGGTGAGAATATCCAGCTATGGTCAAAGGATAAAAGAGATACTCGATGAAATTAAGAGTGCAGAAGGGAAAGTGGAAGATGCCACAGTAATCAGTAAGGTACTGAGAACCCTGCTACCGGTCTATGCTATTCGAGTTGCAACTATTCAGAAGTTGAAGTCCATTGACAAAAATAAGGTAACTCTTGACTCCATCATTGGCAAGCTTACTACTTTTGAATTAAATAGTTATGATGGTAGTATACAGAAATTTGAGTCTGCATTTACAGCTTTTGTTTCTAACCCATCTGTGAGAAAAAGTAGAGATACTAGTCATGGTTATGAATCTAGATCTAGCAGAGATGTTGATGATGAAAACAGTTTAGTGGAGCTTGAAGCATTATTGGCAAAGTGGTTGCCTAGAGGCACTGGTAAATACATAGGTAAATTACCTTTAAAATGTTTTGCATGCAACAAGATTGGTCACATAGCGGATAATTGTCTTAGTGGTGAAAATGAACACAAGAGAGATAGATTAAAGAAGTATAAGGGTAAAGGCAAGACAGATTGTCTTATTGCTATTGATAATGGTATCACTGATGAAAAATTTGATGATGATGCTAGTGAAGATATTGTGTTTGTAGCTACTAAGGAAGAGATATCAGACCAAAAGGCATCAATATTGAGGATGGATAACTCTGATGATTGGATTATTGATAATGGTTATTCACATCATATGACCGATGATCGGAGCAAATTTCTTTCCTTGAAATAATTTGATGGTGGTGTTGTTAGATTTGGCACTGACTCACCCTGCATGGTTAAAGGTAAAGGAGTTATTTCTCTTAATGGGAAGAGCAGTGTAGATGATGTCTATTGGGTTGAAGGACTAAAGCATAATAATTTGAGTCTGACACAACTTAATGACAAAGGATACCCACTAGAGTTTAAAAATGGTATGTGCAAAATCTTTGACAACAAAGGTGAATTGATTGCAACCGGGAAACAAACTAAAGGTAACATGTTTCATCTTAATTCTAAAGTTAGAAACTTCTTTATTGCAAAAATAGATGATAGCTGGCTTCGGCATAGGAGATTTTGTCATATAAACTTTGATAACATTATTAAAGTGAGCAAGTCCAAGACAGTGAGAGTGTTGGCATATGTGCAGAGTAGGTTGACATGATGATATTATATGTTGTCATTAATGTCAATATTATGAAGAGTCAATCGGTATATTGAAGAAAGCACTTGCAAGAGAACCGGTATATGTGAAAAAGTGAAGCAGTATGGCTATCCAAGTGAACTGGTATGTTGAAATGTGAACCGGTATATGTGAAAAAGTGAAGTGGTATGTTTGTCCAAGTGAACCGATATGTTAGAATGTGAACCAGTATATGGAATGTTTTGTATCAAGGTTTCATATGGTATGACTACCAGTTGGTAGTCTTAGCTTCAGGGTTTTCAGTTGAAGTGTTCTATGCCTATGTGATTCAACTGATGACATTGTGTGATGTGCTAGCATTGTAATGAAGAAAAGATTGTGTTGCCACGTTAGCCTTGTGTGTGTGAAGGATCATACATGAAGGAGATTGATCCTATCTACCTTGGGAATGTGTGAAGTCTATGTAAATGGTGGAGAATGCATGATGGGTTATCAGCCTCTAAGAAGCGGTGAAGAACAAATGATGGAGAACATCTTGAGATCTGTTCAAGACTGTTGTAATCAATGCAATATGATCAATGGTTAGGATTGAACCGACTGAATTGCTTAACTTAAATGTTTAGGGTTTAGGGTTTATGCTACTAACCTATTTGTTTCCTATAAGGTCGATGTTGTTTTTCATGTTGAGGTTGTTGGCAAATATTGTGTATGTATCTAAGTGAAAAAATACGTGATTCTTTCCGGACCAGATAAGAGAATAGATACCTACATAGTGTGAGTGCAGAAGGAAGGAACTAAAGTAGTTCTGCATTGGCATTGAGTGTTGTTACCAGATCATTGTAATACTTGTTGACCTCTAACCACTTCAACAGTTGGAAAATACCTTAATAGGGTAGCTTTAACTAGCTTGTTGTAAATCCTTTAACAGGGTGACTCAAAATCATTGAGTTCTTAAAATCCTCTAACAAGGTAACCTTTAACAGGGTTTAACCCTTAACCAGGTATGTTAGCCATCCCTTAACCAGGTGATCCCTAGCAGGATTGGTTCCTAACAGAACCTATTGTAAAGTCTTTAACTGGACTAGGCTCCTAACAAAGTGGACTTCAAAAGGGTTCAAAGAATAGCTTGTGGGTATTCATCCCCACCGTGGTTTTTCCCAGTTGGGTTTCCACGTGAAAAATATGTGTGTTATGTGTGATGCTTTGTTATTCTCTGTTAAGCAGTAAAGCATGTTGAACCAGTAAGTCTTTACATTTTAGTTGAAGTATTACTAGTGTATGCATATGGGTGAAGTGGAAATAAGATGTTAGATTGTGTGAAAAGTTGAGTTACCAATTTATGTCTTTAACTGTGCTTAACCAGTAGTAATCTAATTTAGACTGGTGTTATTGCTTTCTAGTCAAAGTGCAGGGTTCTCAGTCTAACCGGTTCAAGGAAAAGTGTTTTTATCAATACTGATTCACCCCCCCCCTCTCAGTATCGGTTTGGTACTAACTGTTCATCATTTATTCATCAATTGGTATCAAAGCATCCTCCAGGTCCTCTATGTTGTAAGCCTAATCGCTCGAGGTAAAGATCCTACTCTAATGATGAAGAGGGAAGGTCCAAAGTTCAATAGAGACAACTTTAAAATATGGAAGGATAGAATGAAGATATACATCAAAAGCATGGGTGCTCAACATTGGAGCTATGTTGAGAATGTTTATGTTATCCCTACCAGTACTCTCACCGATGATCAAAAGAGAGAGATTTAGCAGAATGGGCAAGTCATGGAAGCTTTAATTAGCAGTTTATCTGGCATTGAGTTTATTGATGTTCAAGACAAAGAGAATCCCAAAGAAGTATGGGATGCCCTTGAGAATATCTATGGCGGTGATGAGCATATGAAACAAGCTAAGGAAGAAAGCCTTAGGGGAAAGTTTAAAGACATGTAGATGGTTGAAGGAGAGACCATTCAATAATATGGAATAAGAATCAAAACTATTGTTGGAGATATCAAGAGTGCAGGTGGTAAAATGGAGGATTCCACTATTGTTAGTAAAGTTTTGAGATCCTTATTACCGGTCTATGCAATAAGGGTTGTTGTTATTCAAGAGTTGAGGTCTGTAGACAAGACAAAGGTATCCCTGGACTCCATCATTGCAAAGTTAACAGCTTATGAGCTAAATAATTATGATGGTAGTATTCAGAAGATTGAATCAGCCTTCAGAGCATCTGCTGCACCATCTAGAAAAGGCAAAGAAGCTAGTACCAGTGGTGAACCAAGACAAAGTAGAGGAATGGATGATGAGGAGATCCTTATGGAATTTGAAGCTCTTCTTTCCAAGAGACTTCCCAAGGGAACTGATAAATACAGAGGTAAGCTTCCTTTGAAATGCTTTTCTTGTAACTGGATAGGACACATTGTTGTAAACTGCCCTAATGGTGACAACAAGAACAAACTGAAGAGGTTCAAGAAGTTCAAAGGAGGAAACCGGAGAAACTGTTTTGTAGCAGTTGATGAAGGTGTAATTGTTGAGGAATCAGAAGATGAAAAAAATGAAGATATTGTGTTTGTAGCAGTCAAGGAAGATGTGTTAGACAAGAAGGCTCTTGTCTCCCACTTTGATAATTCCAATGAGTGGATTATTGACAATGGTTGTTCTCACCATATGACTGGTGACCGAAGTAAGTTTCTATCTCTAGAAGAGTATGATGGTGGTGTGGTTCATTTTGGTAATGATGCACCATGTATGGTAAAAGGCAGAGGGTCCATCTCTATGAATGGAAGAAGCAGTGCTGACAATGTGTATTGGGTAGAAGGTCTCAAACACAACCTTTTGAGTGTTGCTCAACTGAATGATAATGGACTCCATCTGGAATTCAAAAATGGTGAAATGATGGCTACCAGTATGCAGACCAAAGGTAACCTATTTCAGCTAAATGCTAATGTTAGTACATGTCTAATGGCTAAGTTTGAGGATAGCTGGATATGGCATACGAGACTCTGCCATGTAAACTTTGATAATATTGTGAAGACCAGTAAGATCAAGGCAGTTAGAGGATTGCCTATGCTGAGAAAACCAGAGAATCCTTTATGCAGAGAGTGTCAACTAGGGAAAATGTCTTCCTCAACCTTCAAAGGTAAACCTTTCACTGTAGACAATTTACTTGATCTTGTGCATACTGATTTGTGTGGTCCTATGAAAACTAGGAGTGTGCAGGGAGATAGGTATTTTATGATTCTTACTGATGATTGCTCGAGAATGATGTGGGTCACATTCTTGAAGGATAAATTTGAAGCTTTTGGAAAGTTCAAAGCCTTCAGAGCACTTGTAGAAAAAGAAAGTGGTAAGAGGATTAAGTGCTTAAGAATTGATCAAGGAGGAGAATTCACTTCTGGTGAATTCAACAAATATTGTGAAGAGAATGGCATCAAGAGGCAACTGTTTGCCCCCCGAACTCCATAGCAGAATGGCCTAGCAAAGAGAAACAACTGGATTGTGGTTGAAGCATCTAGAACTATGTTGATCCAAGGAAAGGTTGCTCACACCTTTTGGAGAGAACCGGTGAGCACTGCAGTCTACACAATGAATCGGGTACTCATCAAAAAGGGTAAGGACAAAACACCTTATGATTATTAGACCAGTAAGACACCAGTGGTAAGTTACTTCAAAGTGTTTGGTAGTAGATGTTATATCAAGAGGAGTGAACATCAGAGCAAGTTTGATGCTAAATGTGATGAGGGAATATTCCTAGGGTATTCCACAAAAAGCAAAGCTCTCAAATGTTTCAACAATAGGACTCAGAGAATTGTTGAAAGCATCAATGTTAGAGTTGATGAAACCTCTGAGAAATCTGAGGAAATCGACAGTGAGCAAATAGGAGATGAATCGATAGTAACCTTCTTGGAACTGGTTGCAAAATAGCCAAGCACCAGTAACAGTGCTCCTACACCGGTGGATGTTGATGCTGATGAAGATGAGGATGAAGAAGAAAAGAAAGAGGAAACAACTAAGATCATTCCTAGGTATGTAAAGTTGAATCATGATCCAAAGCAGATCATAGAAGACAAGGATGTAGGAATTCTTACAAGAAGAAAGATCAGAGAAAACTCTTGCATGATCTCTAAATTTGAGCCTAAAACATTCAGAGAGGCACATAAAGATGAAGATTAGATCAAGGCCATGGAAGAGGAACTTGACCAGATAGAAAAGAATGGTACATGGTCTTTGGTACCTAGACCAGAGCATAAAAATGTCATTGGCACCAAATGGGTTTTCAGAAATAAGTTGAATGAAGATGGTTCAGTGGTTAGAAACAAAGCCAGATTGGTGTGTAAAGGATATGCCCAAGAAGAAGGAGAAGACTATGGAGAAACCTTTGATCCAGTAGTCAGATTGGAAGGAGTTCGTATGCTTCTTACATATGCAGCATTCAAGGGATTCAAAGTATATAAAATGGATGTAAAGTCTGCATTCCTGAATGGAATACTAGAAGAAGATGTGTATATAGAGCAACCAGAAGGGTTTTCCCTATCAGAAGATAGTGACATGGTGTGTAGGCTACATAAGGCCTTGTATGGACTAAAGCAGGCACCTAGAGCATGGTATGAATGCTTGCACTCTCATCTTGTGAAGATTAGATTTGAGAGAACAAGTGAGGATAGTAATATCTACCTGAAGTCAAAAGGAGATCAGATTCTGATCTATGAGGTATTTTTTGATGACATAATCTTTGGAGGAGATAACAAGATGAGTCATGATTTTGCAGATGAGATGAAAAAGGAGTTTGAGATGTCACTTATAGGGGAGATTAAGTTCTTCATTGGACTACAGATTCAACAAATGAAAGATGGAATCTTTATCACTCAGTCCAAAAATGTCAAAGAGGTGTTGAAGACTTTTGGCATGGAAGATAGCAAACCGGTTGTAAATTATCCAAAGATGATGACTCAAGGTTGGTAAATGAGAAGGAATACCGATCAATGATTGGTAAATTGCACTATGTAGTACATAGCAGACCGGACATTGCACATGCAGTGGGCATTTCTACATGGTTCCAGAAAAGCCCAAGAGAATCCCACTTGGTACCAGTCAAGAGGATTTTGAGATATCTGAAGGGAACTATTGACTATGGATTATGTTATCCATATAGTAATGATTTCAGCCTAAAAGTGTTTACAGATGTTGACTCGGCTGGTAATGTGGATGACCGGAAGAGCACAAGCGGTGGTGCATTCTTTCTTGGTGGAAGACTAGTCTCATGGATGAGTAAGAAATAGAGTTGTATCTCTCAGTCTATAGTAGAAGCAGAGTATGTTGCAACATTTATGAACTGTACCCAGACAATTTGGATGAAGCATGTATTAAATGGCTTCAAAGTTCCTGTATCTGAACTGGTAAGTATATTTTGTGACAACACAAGTGCGAATAACATCTCCAAGAATGTGGTTTTACATTCTAGAACCAAGCACTTTGAGCTTAAGTATCACTTCTTAAGGAAAAAGGTTCAAAACAAAGAAGTTGTACTGGAACATGTTTCCAGTAAGGAGCAGTTAGCAGGCATATTCACCAAGCCTCTACCGAAGGCTACCTTTACCTATTTGAGAGGTGAATTAGGGGTTCTTCCCCTTCAAGAGGTGAACTAAAGGTGTGTGCTCCACATCAGTCAAGACTTACATTGATATATTTTTCTCAGGATTGGTGTGCTGAAGGATGATACTCCTTAGGGGGAGTAGCATAGTAGAACATAGATGGTTATGCCTTCACTTTGGCATTGTTGTCAAAGGGGGAGAAGATGTGAAGTGGAGAAGATATCTATTGTATTGGGAAAGAAGATGTGAAGCTTAGAGATATCTTTGTATATTTCCATCAATGCCAAAGGGGGAGATTGTTGGCATATGTGCAGAGTATGTTGACATGATGATATTGTATGTTATCATTGATGTCAATATGATGAAGAGTGAACCAGTATATTGAAGTAAGCACTTGCAAGAGAACCGGTATATGTGAAAAAGTGAAGTAGTATGGTTGTCCAAGTGAACCGGTATGTTGAAATGTGAACTAGTATATGTGAAAAAGTGAAGCAGTATGTTTGTCCAAGTGAACTGGTATATGGAATGTTTTGTATCAAGGTTTCATATGGTATGACTACCGGTTGGTAGTCTTAGCTTTAGGGTTTCTAGTTGAAGTGTTCTATGCCTATGTAATTCAATCGATGATATTGTGTGATGTGTTACATTGTAATGAAGAACAGATTGTGTTTCCACGTTAGCCTTGTGTGCGTGAAGGATCTTGCATGAAGGAGATTGATCCTATCTACCTCAAGAATGTGTGAAGTCTCTGTAAACAGTGGAGAATGCGTGATGGGTTATCAGCCTCCAAGAAGCGGTGAAGAACGAACAATGGAGAATGTCTTGAGATATGTTCAAGACTGTTGTAATCAATGCAATATGATCAACAGTTAGGATTGAACCAACTGAATTGCTTAACCTAAATGTTTAGGATTTAGGGTTTATGCTACCGACCTATCTGTTTCCTATAAAGTTGATGTTGTTTTTCATGTTGAGGTTGTTGGCAAATGTTGTGCATGTATCTAAGTGCAAAGATATGTGATTCTTGCCAGACCAGATAAGAGAATAGATACCTGCAAAGTGTGAGTGTAGAAGGAAGTAACTAAAGCGGATCTGCATTGGCATTGAGTGTTGTTACCAAATCATTGTAATACTTGTTGACCTCTAACCACTTCAATAGTTGGAAAATCCCTTAATAGGGTAGCTTGAACCAGCTTTTTGTAAATCCTTTAACAAGGTGACTCAAAATCATTGAGTTCTTAAAATCCTCTAACAAGGTAACCTTTAACAAGGTTTAACCCTTAACCGGGTATGTTAGCCATCCCTCAACTGGGTGATCCCTAGCAAGATTGGTTCCTAACAGAACCTATTGTAAAGTCTTTAACCGGACTAGGCTCTTAACATAGCGGACTTCAAAAGGGTTCAAAGAACAGCTTGTGGGTATTCATCCCCACCATGGTTTTTCCCAGTTGGGTTTCCACATGAAAAATATGTGTGTTATGTGTGATGCTTTGTTATTCTCTAATAAACAATAAAGCATGTTGACCTAGTAAGTCTTTACATTTTAGTTGAAGTATTACTAGTGTATGCATATGGGTGAAGTGGAAATAAGATGTTAGATTGTGTGAAAAGCTGAGTTATCGATTTATGTCTTTCACTGTGCTTAACCGGTAGTAATCCGGTTTACACCGGTGTTATTGCTTGCCAGTCAAAGTGCGGGGTTCTCAGTCTAACCGGTTCAAGGAAAAGTGTTTTTATCAATACTGATTCAACCCCCCCCCCCCCTCTCAGTATCTATTTGGTACTAAGTGTTCATCATTGATTCATCAGAGAGATTTGCCTTAGTTAGACAAACCAGTTAATGCTCTTTGCAAATAATGTTAGTTAGGAAAGATGAATACTCCAACTTTCAAAAGAAAATCCTTCTTAGTGGAGAACTTGTTATATTTGGTTCATACAGATCTTTGTGGACCAATAAGAACAAAAAGCATTCAAGGTGATGGATATTTTATGATTCTCACTAATGATTGCTCAAGGATGATGTGGGTCACATTCTTGAAGGATAAGACTAAAGCTTTTGGTAAGTTCAAGGCATTCAAGGCCTTAGCTGAGAAAGAGATTGGTAAGAAGATAAAAATTTTGAGGATAGATCAAGGCGGTGAATTTACTTATGAGGGATTCACTAGGTACTATGAAGAGAATGGTGTCAAACGATAGCTTTCTACACCAAGGACACCATAGCAGAATGGTATTGCAAAAAGAAACAACCGGTCACTTGTTGAAGCTGCTAGGATAATGTTGATACAAGGAGGTTTAGCGAAAAAATTTTGGAGAGAATCTGTCAACACAGCTGTCTACACAATGAACCAGGTGTTGGTAAAGAGAGGTAAGGAAAATACTCCTTATGAATATCGGTATTGAAGATCACCTGATGTTAGTTATTTTAAGATATTTGGAAGAAATGTTTTATTAACAGAGGTGATTACATTAGAAAATTTGAGGCTAAGAGTGGTGAAGGCATATTTCTTGGCTATTCCACCAAGAGTAAGGCCTACAAATGTTTTAACAATTAGACACAAAGAATTGTTGAGAGTGTTGATGTTCAAGTGGATGAATTTCTTGAAGTCTCAGAAGGAACCAGTTCAAAGAAGAAGGATGATGATCCTTGAATTTTGTTTTTGGAACCAGAAACTATGAAATCTGAAACCAGCAAAGCAAATTCTAATGCACCAATTCAACCAGAACAAATAAATTCATAAGAAGATGATGACAACAAAGAAGCTAAACCTAAAGATTATAATCATGTTATTCCTATATATGTGAGACTGAATCACAATCCTGAGTAGATTATTGGAGATAAGGATGTTGGAGTACTAACCAGGAGAAGAATAAGAGAGAATTCTTGCATGATCTCCACCATTGAACCAAGAACTGCTAAGGGGGCATTTGGTGATGATCATTGGGTTAAAGCTATGGAGGAGGAATTGGATTAAATTGAGAAGAACAACACTTGGACCCTAGTACCCTGACCGATAAATAAGAATTTTATAGGTACTAAATGGGTATACAGGAACAAATTGAATGAAGATGGTGTTGTAGTTCACAACAAGGCAAGATTAGTCTGCAAGGGTTATGCACAAAAAGAAGGAGAAGATTATGGAGAAACTTTTGCACCAGTAGCAAGACTAGAAGGTGTCAGAACTTTACTTGCATTTGTAGCCCATAAAAAGTTCAAGGTATATCAAATGGATGTTAAGTCTGCATTTTTTAATGGGATATTGGAAGAAGAGGTATACATAGAGCATCCAAATGGTTATGCTTTGACTGATGAAAAAGACATGGTATGCAGATTGCATAAGGCTTTATATGGATTAAAGCAAGCACCCAGAGCATGGTATGAAAGGATTCATACACATCTAATGAAAATAGGCTTCTGAGAACCAGTGAAGATAGTAATATATATCTCAAGTCTGAAGGAGATGAAACACTGGTTAGTGAAGTATTTGTTGATGATATTATATTTGGATGTAATGATGTCATGAGCAATAGTTTTGCAAATGAAATGAAAAATAAGTTTGAAATATCTTTAGTAGGGGAAATAAAAAATTTCATAGGCTTGCAGATACATCAAACAAAGAATGGTATTTTTATTACACAATCTAAGTATGTGAAAGAGGTTTTGAGGACATTTGGCATGAGTGACTGTAAACTAGTTGGGACACCAATGGTTACAGGTTGTAAGTTGTCCAAGGAAGATGAATCTAAGTCTGTTGATGAGAAGGAATACAAGTCAATTATTGGCAAATTGCACTATGTTATTTACAGCAGACCGGACAGAGCCCATGCGGTTGGCATAGTTGCTAGATCCGGAAGAATCCTAAGGAGACACACCTGATAGAAACCAAGAGAATCTTTAGATACCTAAAAGGTATTGTTGACTATGGATTATGGTATCCATATGGTAGAAATTTTGATTTGAAGGCATACACAGATGCTGATTGGGCAGGAAATGTTGATGACCGGAATAGCACAACCGTTGGAGCATTTTTTCTTGGAGGAAGGCTTGTTTCATGGAGTAGTAAAAAGAAAAGTTGTACTTCACAATCTACTACTGAAGTTGAGTATGTTGCAGCTTATATGAATTGCACACAGGCTATTTGGATGAGGCACATTTTGGAAGGTTTTAAGATGGAGATTTCAGAACCTATAAAGATTTTATGTGATAACACAAGTGCCATAAATATTTCCAAGAACATTTTTTTGCACACACGAACCAAGCACACTGAATTGAAGTATCATCTCTTGAGGGAAAATGTTCAGAGCAAAGATGTTATCTTAGAGAATGTTTCTACCAAGGAGCAGCTTGCAGATATTTTTACCAAACCTCTTCCTAAGACTACTTTTGAGTACCTTAGAAGTCAGTTAGGGGTTGTCCCTCTTCATGAAGTCAGTTGAACATGATGTTTACTATATCAGTCCCTGAATCACTTGCAAAATTTTACAAGGGTTGATGTAGATGTGGATGTATTCCACAGGGGGAGCATCAAGTTGCAGTATGTTGTTGATGCATAGTGTAAATTTGGCATTACATTTTTTACTTTCTGTAGTCACACAAATCTCTCCAGCTTAATTAAATAAATATTCAATATTTATTTGATTAAAAATCCACTAGCCATCAATTAATTAAATTAATATTTAATTAATTCATCCCCAAACATTCTTCTATTAATTAAATAAATTATTCAATTTATTTTAATTAATTCATTAAATCAAATTCAAATCAATTAAATAAATAAAATCTATTTATTTAATTAAATCCCCCTATTCTTCTTTTAAATAAATTAAATAAAAACATTTATTTAAATCATTATCCCCCCCCTCCACTTGCATTTTCCTACAAATGCAACTTGCACACATTTATTGAAATAAATAAATTTTTATTTTAATAAAATCCTATTTTCCCTCACCCACCAAATCCACTTGCAAAATCTAATCCCCTTCTAGATTCTTCTAACCCCTTCCTAATTAACCTAATCCATCCCCTAATTATTGTCACATTCCTAAGCAAAATGAAGTCACTTCTCAAAGACTCCAAAGTCTTTGAAAAGCATTTAATGCTTTGTGTGTTCAACAGATTAACCCCCAAAGTCTTCCAAGACCACTAATGGCTCTTACATAACCATTTATGGCTCTTACATAACCATTTATGGTTATTTCAAACTTGTCCCCCCAAACATTTATTGTTTTGACCATATTCATCCATTTCACATTTGCACAAGAGTTTATCCATTGGATAAAAGCTTTATTCTTTGAATAAAGAGTTTATTCATTCAACCAACCTTGACTTTAGCTCCCAAGGTCATATCAAGCATTTAATGCTTATTCCCTCCCCTCTCAACCTATCTCACATTGACACTTGTCATCCTGGGATTGGGTTGAAAGCCCTCACATGGATTTGAAATCATTCAATCCTGACCATTGTTGAGATTGCTCAATCTCAACCATCCATTGCTCCATTTTTCCTATAAATAGAGCCCATTTCTTCATAATCCAAATCCTGAAAACTTGTATGCATTTAAGCTATAGCCATTTTAAGAGAGCATTTAGCATAGCAAACTCATGTATTATCATTTTGGTTAAAATAAATCATTTTAGCATCATAATCCAGATCCTATAAATAGAGCCCATTTCTTCATAATCCAGATCTTGAAAACTTGTATGCATTTAAGCTATAGCCATTTTAAGAGAGCATTTAGCATAGCAAACTCATGTATTATAATTTTGGTTAAAATAAATCATTTTAGCATCAATAGCTTAATATTAGCTTTTCATTTTACATTTGGGGCACAATACTACAATCTCAATCCTCCATAAGCATCCATAGTGCAAAAAGCTACTGAGAGCTACACTATTTTGGAACTTGGAGAGGAGAGGAAAAAGGGAGAAGGAGCTAAGAGCATGCTAAGAGGCATTTGGAGATGTCTCATTATCTTTGTTTCATTGGTTAGATATATTAGCATGATTTTAGTGTCTCTCTTGATATGCCTGTTTAGATTAGTTTTTGATTGAATAACACTAATGATTTTCTTGTGTGTCTTGTGTTGTTTATCTTAGACTAACCTTGTCCATTTTGCAGGGCATCATTTGGTGAACCTGACGTGAATCAAAACACCAAAAATATCATTTTTTTTTTTTAAACTAACATGTCTGAATGTTGAAAGTGTCACACAGGTTGCGCTTTGGCGCTATTGAACACGTTCTAGTGCTATCGACACTTATGTTTTTAGCACTATTGTTCTTACAATAGCGCTATTGTCCAAATTTCAGCGCTTTTGGACTTGTTTTGGCGCATTTGTCATTATTTTGGCACTATTGCAATCCTTCAGCGCTTTTGCCTCTCTGTCTTTCCCATTCTTTTAGCGCTTTTGTGTTAAATAGCGCCTTTGTTCAAACACAAACTAGCGCTATTGTAACAGAATGTCGTAAAAATCACCTTGTAACCAAAAAAGTGGAAATTTTAGGCTTGTGGAAGCCCCCCCTTGGACATCGATTTTACTA
Organism: Cryptomeria japonica; assembly: GCF_030272615.1. NCBI lineage: Eukaryota > Viridiplantae > Streptophyta > Pinopsida > Cupressales > Cupressaceae > Cryptomeria > Cryptomeria japonica. The sequence continues at coordinate 946,032,994 of NC_081407.1, read as the reverse complement.
ACACATTGTTGTTTGTGCAGGTTAAAACTCACCATTAAAAATCACAAACTTGTCTTTTGGTGCATTAAAACTTGAAAAAACTTGAAAAAAACAAAATTTCATTGCTTTCTAGTTAGGATAACTTGTCTTTTGGTGCTTTTAAAAACTTGAAAAAAAACAAAATTTCATTGCTTTCTAGTTAGGATCACTTGTCTTTTGGTGCTTAAAATCAACAAACAAATTTGATTTCCTTGCATCAAACTAAAAATATTTACAATCCACACTTCCAATTTTGGTGCACATAAAATACACAATCCATTTGTTTTGATTTTTGCAAACAAATTTTACTTCAAGCAAACGTGTTTTTCATTAAGTTGACCAGGATTTCCAAATTCTAGATTACAAAACACATTGCCTTTGAAGTTAAAAAGAACACCATGGTTGTTGGAGCAACATCTCCAAATAGTTAGATCACATTGCAATGGTGGATTAAAAAGAATAAGTGTCTTTCGTGCTTGGCACACTTGTGCAAAAAGTCAGTCGAGTGGTCCTACCTCTAACACACACTATCCTCTCCCTTGGCTTTCGTGGTCCTAGGTGCAAGAGAAAAGTGTTAGTAACACTCAAATTTTATCTTTTTAAGAGAGGCCTGCCAAGGGATCGATACTCTTGGGAATGACCTCGAGCGGTAAATCCTTCGAGCCGCTATAGAAATTAGGTGAGAGCAAAAGTTGTAGCTTTGGGTATAGTTGTTCCTACAGTGTAACTGGCCGAAAGGACAAATGGGCCACACCACCAGTTACAAGGCTCTTAAGTGAGTCACTGCAGAATGAACTTATGTCCAAAAACATCGAACATGACTAAACACCTTTAAGTAGTAGCCCACCTATTCTATTGATTGAGGATATTTGCGATATAATTTAGTGCAAGAGCATAGATGGTTTTGCTCCCAAGATACTCACCATACATATTTCCTTGAGTAGAAACATAGCTTTTTGAAAAGTCACGTGTGGCTTGATAAAAGTGGTGACTCCCCCATCATAGGGATCATCTATTTGTTATGCTCGTGCAAGACTTAGTATATCACATCCTTACCTGCCACGACGGGATTCATAAGGTATGTAGTACCAAAGTCGAAGAAATATCAAGATGTGGGCTAAATTTATCACAACTGGCCATTTGACCTTAGGGATAAAAAGTGTTTGAAGTGTGTTCGTTTTAAAGACCAAGTGCAAATTGAGCCGACTTCAGGCTTTGGAAATACACCTTAAAATACATCTAAAAGGAAGGGTCATATACAAGTCCAAGGATTGGGTTGATCTAGACCCATACTCATTTGTGTCGTTGAGGCTACATTCTTGTGTTTGTGTGCTTGCTTTGTTTTCTTGTCAAAGAAACATCAAAAGAAAATCAATTCCAAAAACAAAGTATTCATCCAACCAAACACATCAAAAACAAAGTGCAAACAACAAAGAGTCAAAATTTTATGACCATTCTTGACATCTTGCGAAAGAAGAAGCGTCATCAGAATATCAACTTGAAAATAAGACCATTAAGCTCAAAGGCTTTGATCAAAAGGAGGAAATTCTTCTATATCAATAGACAAATCTTTTTCTCCCATCGAGTTTTTCTGCGTCACATGCGCCTCTACCTTCAAGGCAAAATGAACGAATTTGATTCAGAGACATTGAACCGCAGAGCTTTTATGCAATATAGAGCTCTAAGTTATCACAAAAACCAAGGAGGTAAGATTAATCCCAACTTTTTCCCAAACATCTGTATCACATACAACACAGCTCGAGAAATACCACTAACACCTGAAAGGGAAGAGGTAGAGTTTGTCCCATTTGTAACACAAAGCTTTTATTGAAGTTGAAAACATTTCATCATCAAACCATTCCAACTCTCAACACATTAGGAGGTTCTTGCTCCAAGTTCTCTTTCTAGATATTGCTTGAAATCAAACACATCACATCACTTTTTAGATTGTTTCTACATCTAGGATAAGCTCATCCTAAGAGACACATCTATGCAGGTTAAAACTAGTTTATGAGTGAATCCTCTCATTACTAGGTAGTTCAATCTGTAACACATCTTAGATTCCTCTACACCTTATCACATCCAACCTTATCAAAACAAACAAGCACTTCAAAGAAGGAATTTCGGTTACATCCACCTTAAAAAGTGCTAGAGATCTACATGCAACACAATTCACCAATCATCAATCTCTCATTTCATCAAAAACTCATCATCATCTTCACTCACCTTCAACAAAAGCTTGTAAGCAAAATGGCTCAAACCTGATCACAGTCAAGGCAACAAGAAATAGAAATAGAAGAAGAAGAAGAGGAAAATCTCAATGAATTTCAAGAAGCACTTGGAGGAAATGCGAATGACGAAAACCCAAGTACTCCTACTCCTGCAACAATAGAAAGGGTTCAGCATAACCCTCTCTTTAACAGACTGTTTGACGAAATACTCAGGAGCAATGCGGATGATCACTTCTTAAAAATCTCTCAAGAAGGAGCAAAACTCTCCTCTGACTTTGATCTTGCCCAATTAAGACAAGCATCCGAAAGACAAAGTCGCCATGAAGAGGAAAGAGGTAGAGATCCCATCAGATATAACATTCCTCGAGGTAACCCACCACCTCCTCCTCCAAATGAAATGGAGATGTTGTGGCAACAAGTCGAGAATCTCACCCAACAGCTTCATAGTGGTGTCAAGACTAACCAATTCTCACTCAATGATATCTGTCCCTATCCTTTTGATCAGAATCTTTATATGCCACCCTTTCCATGAGGATTTGAAACACCCAAATTTGAAAAATATAGAGGAAAGGGAGATCCCCGTGATCATGTCAGAGAATTTCATTCTGCTTGCCTCGAAGTGGCATATGAAGACACATACCTAATGCACCTTTTTCCCCAAAGCTTGGGAGGAACAACCACATCATGGTTTTCCCGACTACCAGGTGGCATTAGAACATTTGAAGAACTCATATAGAAGTTTCTAGCTCATTACTCTCATAACATTGAACGCGACATCACCATGGCCGATCTGTGCAACACCAAACAAAAACCAGGTGAACTTTTCTCAGTATTCCTGCAACGATGGCACGAAATGTCTAGCAGACGTTCTCTTCAGTTACCTGAATGAGAACTAGTGGAAATGTTCATTTCCAACTTAAACGAAGAAATGGAATTTCACCTGGATGTCAAAGACACAGACTCTTTTAATGATATGATCACCAAGGGTTTGAAATGTGAACGGGCCCTCATCAAGAAAGGACTCATCAAAATCTATAATGAACCAAAGGATGGTCCTCGCCCCCACTTCAATAGTGATAAACCAAGCTTCTGGAATAAAAACAAGAATATCATCAATGATGGAGTTGTGGATGCCTGGACTATCCAAAATGCACAACCTATGGTTCGATTTGCAGGACAGAATCCTCCACCTCAGAATAACACAAATATTCCTTCCAATCAAGGTCGCATCACATCTCACGATGAACCTAGACCTCGTCAGCAAAAACAAAAATGAACATACACTCCCTTAGGGGAACCCATTGAAACAGTATTGCGACAACTCATTTCTCAAAATTTGGTCACTCTACCTAAACTATCAAACTATGAGCCTCGGGTCAAACCGGAATGGTGGAGAGATACTGAACACTGTGAAATCCATCAAGGAAGAGGACACAAGACGAGTAATTGTCACCAATTAAAAGATCTTATTCAGGATCTTATTGACCGAGGAGAAATTGAAATTGAAGGACATGACCCAAAAACAACCAATAATGATCATCTGATGTTCAAAAATCCACTTCCATCGCAAGATCAAAGGGGTCCTTCCACTTCTAGGTGAGGCACTGATACCACTGATTATACACAGGCTGCATATAATTACACTATAAATCATCTGTATGATGCCAGTGAACAAGTTGCAACCATAACCTTCAAAAATCCCAACTCAAATTGCAATGTTGTTACACGTCGCGGTAAGGTTACCATAAAGGCAGCTCCACAAGGCACCACCTCCATCCCAAAGCAGTACAATCTTGTGGAACAATTAGATAAAAAGCCTGTGCTTATATCCATTTTAGAGCTATTGCGCCTATCACCCTCTCATAAAACTATCTTGGATCAAGCACTCCAAGAGGCGTTAGTCCCTGCAAATCTGAATACAGACCAATTTCAAGCCATGGTTGGAAGTCTAAAGTCATCACCTTGTCTCACTTTTTCTGAAAGTGACAACTCTTCCTTCCAGCAACCTCATAATGCCTCACTCCACATCGAATGATTTATTAACCAGCATAGGATCAAGCGAGTCTTGATCGATAATGGAGTAGGCCTAAATATTTGTACACTACAGTTGGTCACAGCATTGGGATATGCAGTAGAATCAGTGGATCCTCATAAGAAGATCACAATCAAAGCCTATGACGATGCAGAGCGGTCATCCAAAGGAGCTGTGGTACTACCAATCCGAGTGGGCCCTGTGGTAAAGCACATCATCTGTCAGGTTCTGGACCTTCCTCTGCCATATAATCTATTGTTAGGGAGACCCTGGATACATGCCATGCAAGCCGTTCCATCTACCTACCATCAATGTATCAAGCTCCCACATAACAGTGTAGAGATCATAATCTTGGGCAATGCAAATCCCTTTGCATATTGCCATAATATCAGCCATCAACCAGAGATTACCATTCCTAATAATAGAGAAGCCATTTCTTCCACATCATATATAAGTCCTACCTCTCTTGCCAGTTCAAACACCACTATAGCAAAGCAAGAAAAGCTTAAAATGAAAATAGAAGAGGAAGGTCCTGGGGAATACAACTTGAGTCAACTCTTTTGTGTGGGACAAATGCCCACTTCTCCTAGAACACATGGTAAACCACAACAGGTACTCCAGCAACCACTAGTCACGCCAGCATGTGCTTTGACACCTTTCATCCTTGGAAAGAGTCAAGAAGAAGAAACCCAAGAGGAGGACTTAGCGGACTTGATCTATAAAGATCCCATCACCACTGATATACCACAAGTTAGACTTCCTACAGATCAGTATGGCAAAGGCCTCCTCATTATGCAAAGAATGGGGTATGATGGTCAGAGTGCTTTAGGATATTGCAAACAAGGACGACATGAACCTCTGCTGCCAGAATTAAAGCCCAAAGGTAATACAGGCCTAGGCTTTGAAAAAGAGATTTTTCCTAAATTAAAATTCAAAGGAAAACCCAGCAAACCATTATGTCAGCCTATTGCAAAAAGGACACCTTTCATTATCAAAGAAGCATCAAGCACCATCACAACTACCCCACCGAGGCTCAGAATCCCAACACAACCATCACCAATGCCACTCATCCCACCAAACGAACTCGTAATCCCATCAACAGCACCATTAGCAGTAGCAACTATATCAGAACCCGCAGTAGCATCCATGGCACCAGCAATACCAACAGAAGCCACTGAGTCAATATTACCGATACTCCCTGTACCAAATTCCTTGATCCCCATCAACCTTCCTGCAACACCATTCACTACAAAGGTACATCAACCAATCACACCTGCAGTATTTAACTCAAAAGACATTCCAGTATGGTATAGTAATCGGATGCTGGAAAGTGACTCAGAGACCGACTCACATGAGTGGGAATTCGATTCTATACAGCTTAACACTTCAGATGAGGAAGACACATCACCACCTCCACCACGCAAAGACATCCCTATTTATGGAGAAGCACAGATAAAGACCACTTGGGTTCCTTAACTGGAAACATCTTCCACAAACCCTACGTCTCATCCTATGCCTTATTCTGACAGGGAGAGTACCATCAATGACCTTCACCATAACATCTTAACCCTCACTGATACATCTAACGAACTTAACCTAATCGATGAAGTGATGCCCATTATCCACCCTAAACTCATCGAATGGAACCAACCAAATCCCCCATGTCTTGACCTCTTCCAAAATGATGAGGCCATCATTGACTTTTTGGAATTAAGGGATAACCTACCAAGCAGGGATCACAACGCTGGATTCACCATCGAACTTAATAGCGCAGCATACTTCAGGGCAGATGCCAAACCTTTCAGCTACAAAAATATAACAATAAAACATGAATCTTCCAGTGAAAACCACACTGTGGCACTGTTTGATCCAACAAAAGTAAAAAGAAAGAGTGTATCCAATGGTGAAAACCTCTCTAAGGCGCCTGAGGATGAAGGGTTTGACATTCTCCCTGCTAATGCACAACAGGAACGATCAATGATTCTCATCAAGGAAACCAAAGAATACAATGTGGGGATTCCTGAAAATCCTCATCTCATACATCTAGCATCTCTTCTCACTCCAGAGGAACAGCCTAAATTTATAGAGTTCTTCCAGAAGCGTTAGATCAACTTTGCATGGTCATATGCAAACATGCTTGGGCTTGATCCTGATTTAGTCATGCATCACCTCACCGTCGCAGAAGGAGCCAAACCTATCAAGCAGAAGCTTCGTAAGATGCATCCTCAAATTGCAGTACTAGTCAAAATAAAACTCAAGAAACTCCTAGATGTTGGTTTCATTAGACCAATTGATTATGCAGAATCGATCTCCAATATTGTGCCTATCGGCAAACCAAAAGGGGGCATCCACATTTGTACTGACTTCAGAGATCTAAACAGGGCATGTCCTGAGGATGACTTCCCCCTTCCAAATATTGACATCATAGTGGATCTGATAGCAGGACCTGCCATGCTTTCACTCATGGATGGCTTTTCAGGATACAATCAGATAAAGATCGCACCAGAAGATCAACATAAGATAGCCTTCACCTATCCATGGGGCACATATTGTTGGAATGTGATGCCTTTCGGTCTCAAGAATGCAAGAGCAACCTATCAAAGAGCAATGACCACCATCTTCCATGACATGATGCATACTATGATGGAAGATTATGTTGATGACTTACTAGAAAAATCACTCACCAGAGAAGGGCATCTCCACATCTTAGACAAAATATTTGATAGACTGGAACAATACCATGTTCGACTCAACCCAAAGAAATGTGTCTTTGGAGTAACCTCCGGGAAGCTTCTAGGATACATTGTCTCAAGCAAAGGTATTGAGGTCGACCCAGCAAAGGTAAAAGCAATCATGGACATGCCACCTCCAAAGAATATCAGTCAGCTAAGGACATTACAAGGATGGCTTCAATCCATCCAAAGATTCATTGCACAACTGTCTGATAAGTGTCACCCATTCACACACCTGCTACACAAGAACATCCACTTTCAGTGGATGCCCGATGCCAGCAAGCATTTCAGACGCTTAAAGACTATCTCATGAATCCACCATTGTTGATGCCACCAAATCCAAGTAGACCATTGTTACTCTATATCTCAGCAACAAGTACAGCATTGGGTGTACTACTGGCACAACATAATGCAGAAGGAAAAGAGTGTGTTGTTTACTACATCTCTCGCACACTGGTGGGCTATGAACTCAATTACACGCCTATTGAGCGAGCTTGCCTAGCAGTAATCTTAGTAGCCACTAAACTGAGACACTATCTGTTAAGACACAAAGTACAACTCATTGCAAAGATTGATCCACTCAAGTATTTACTTAGCAAAGCAGCATTGACAGGTCGCTTGGCCAAATGGGTAATGATTCTAAGTGAATTTGACATCGAGTACGTGGATCGTAAAGCTATCAAAGGTCAAGTTATTGTAGATCAGTTGGCCGATGCACCACTCATAGACAAGCATCCTCTCATTTCCAATTTTCCTGACGAAGAGATATTCATGATCACAACAACACAACCATGGAAATTATACTTTGATGATTCATACACTAGGCATGGCTCGGGGGCAGGCATTCTATTTATCACACCTCAAGGTGATAGCATCCCGAAGTCTTACAGGTTCACATTTCCATGCACAAACAACATCGCAGAGTATGAGGCCTTGATCACGGGACTCAAGTTAGCCGTACAATGGAAATTACAAGAACTACAAGTATATGGCGACTCCCAACTAGTCATTCGACAAGCAACCGATGAATATCAGACCAAAGATGATAAACTCATGCCATATAAGCAAATGGTGGACAATCTAAAGGCATCATTTACTACTATCACTTTTGAGCAGATACCAAGAGATCAAAATCGAGCTGCTGACGCTATGGCTACCATCGCATCTCTCTTAGATCTTCCACAGAATTCAATACGCTACGAGTTCTTGGTAGAACAGCTTTGGATCCCCGCTTATGATATCCCAGAATTCGAGATGATATGTCGCCTTGTCGATTCTGAATCCCCATGGTACGGTGAATTCTACACCTATCTCCGCGATCACACCCTTCCTCCCAACCAATCGAATAACCAACATAAAACCTTCATTCGCCAAACTGCTCGATATACCATTATTGCCGAAACCTTATACCGTCGCAGTCTTGATGGTACTCTCCTTCGATGTCTGGAACAAGATGAGATAACAAAGGCTTTGGAAGAAGTCCATGAAGGAATTTGCAGGACTCACTCGAGTGGTCCATCACTAGCCAAGAAACTTCTACGCAATGGATACTATTGGCCATCTATGGAAAAAGACTCCTACTACTTTGTTAGGAAGTGCAAGAAATGCCAAGTTCATGGCAACCTGATACATGCACCAGCCTAGGAACTACAACCAATCACAACACCATGGCCTTTTTGTCAATGGGGCCTTGACCTTGTGGGTAAGATTCATCCATCTTCATCTAATGGCCATAAATTCATTATTACCGCCACCGAATATTTCACAAAGTGGATCGAAGCTGTTCCACTTACCCAGGTCACCGGCAAGCAGATCGCCTCATTCATCCTCAACTACATCATCTGCCGGTATGGTGTGCCCATGTCCATCATCATAGATAACGGTCTTCCTTTCAAAAATCAGGATGTCCGTGAACTTTGTGAGAAATTTCATATCCAACACTGCTTTTCCACTCCCTATTACCCACAAGGCAATGGTCAGGCCGAAGCATCGAATAAAAACATATTGAGGATCCTAAAGAAGACAGTCAGTGATTGGCATGTTCAACTAAATCCAGTGCTATGGGCATATTGAACTAGCATTCGAACCCCTACAGGTGCAACTCCTTATTCGTTGGTCTATGGTGCAGAAGCTATCTTGCCTATTGAGGTCGAGATACCATCATTACGGGTTTCCTTGCACAATCTCATCGATGATGAAGCATACAGAGTCTCACGCCTCCAAGACTTAGAATTACTTGATGAGAAGCGACAAGCTGCATACAATCATCTCAAAGCCTATCAGCAGCGCATGAGCAGAAGCTACAATCACCGAGTTAGACCTCGTACATTTGAGGTAGGTGATCTTGTTCTACGAGAGAATCCTCACAACCAACCAAACAGAGAACATCAGGGCAAGTTTGAATCAAACTGGCGAGGCCAATATGTTGTCACTGCTATGTTCGGGTCTGGGGCATATCAGTTGGCTACATCAGAAGGAGAACCGCTTGCAGATCCAATCAATAGCATGCACCTAAAACGGTTTTATACCTAAGGTGTACAGAGCATCAGGCTCCCCTACATACCAAAAAATACCTAAAACATTCAGAAAAATGTCCTGAAGAAAATACAAAAACATTCACGAAAGTAAAGAAAAATCATGCATCCAAACAGTGAACAACCACTCTGGTGGCACCTTGGGTAAGTGCGATGGTGAAAACCTAGCAAACAGGCACCACTCGTAAAGGCTATGGCTCCATTGTCTTTCAGACTTGTTGTGATCACATCTACTTCATACATACATCCATCCCTCCAAAACCATGGCTTGTTATTCATCTGCAATTATGATAGTACTACATGCATCTTGCATCCCGCTTTTTCATAGTCATGTCTAAAACTGGGGGCAATGCCCTTAACCTATTGATGGAAGTGGATTCTACATTGTCTTATGATTCATTAAGTTCTTCATTCCAAACAATCATCAAAATACCAAAAACATTGGAAAATGTCTCAACAAAATACCAAAAACATTCAAAACAATACAAAATCCAAAAACATCAGAAAACATCGAAAATCACACAAAAACATGGCAACACTTTGTACATATTCATCCATGCAGATACCAAAACAAACATTGACATAATACTCACACGATGACCATTTACCAATCGACCACACAATCAACATCAACACTCAAGAAACTGTCTTCAACAAGGATGCATCCTTCCTTACCAAAACAAAGACAAAAGTGACATTTTCTTTGACAAGAAAATTATGTTAAGCTATCAAATACTTGGTTGATTTGTGAGTACAATCATTCATTTATCTGTATCGGAGTCTTTCAGCATTGTTTTGTATCGTTTGCGCATTATTTCCGATGAAGTTCTGGGGCATGTACTAATGGTGTCTACGTGGGAAGTTCACCAAGCTATGTGATCTTATGCAAAATGGAGTTATAGATCATTACGGCTTGCTGACTATAGCGTATACCTCGACCATATGAGCATGAACCATTACCAAGGATCCTTATTCTTTATTCTTTATGTATATACTGTTTGTTTGCAGGTACCATGCTCTTCCTTTGGGTCCTCCTACCTCATCCAAACTGGATAAAGGTTTTTATCTCTTAGTACGGTATGCACTTGTCTCAGGAAATGATCAGCCTAAGATCAAGGAGGACGATCCAAGTCATGCATGAACGGAGATAATCCTTGTTTGTTCCGCAAGCAATACTCTGGTCGACTTGACCCTTATATCAAGTCATTTGTATTAACTTGCTATATAAAATCCATGAAAGGAATACTCGGGTCATCTCGAATCATTATGTCAAGATGCTTGTATTCTCTTCCAACATTTTAAAGCTCAATGATGAAAATAGAGCAATATGGATCGTCATTACACCTCATCTATTTATATATTGCATTTCGTTGCATATCACCCATTCATTCATTCATATGTAGGTTTTATATGCAAAAGTAACCATTAAAGCTGGTCTTGGATACAATCATGACCAAGTACTCTGATACATCATCAATGCATCATGCAAAGTCTCAAAAACCTTGCATTCCTCATGGTCATATCATCATCACATTTAGTTGCATCTCGCATTAAGAACATTCATGTCATTTTCTTAACATTGCATATAGTTCATTTTTGACATTAGTTTTCATTAAATCATTTGCATCATTGCATCAATCATCAATAATTAGATTCATTCATGGGATCAAATTGTCTTGTGATTATTTTAAAATCATTTACTAGGCATTCATATAGTATCGATTATCCATCATCATTTTATCATCTTTTATCATTTATTATTGCCTACATTCATTTATAGTTAAAAAGTGCATTCATTCATTAACTAAGTATCCTATTATGCTCATTTTAGGATTCATTCACATTGCATTCATTTATCCTCTTTTTAATTGCATTAAGGTGCAGTTATTAAAACATTAGTTATAGTATCATCACATTATCATTTGTACTTAAATCATATTTAAGCATTTAGAATCATAAATCCATTTGTTTACAAAACATTGGTTCTTAACATTTTATATCCATTATGCATATGCATTCATTTAACACATTATCATATAAACATTTGTACTTTACATTTTGTTTATCCATATTACATTCATCTAAAAACATCTAGATGCACATCCATACATAACATCATTCATTCAACCATTACATTAACATCATTGCATACCATTATCTCATCATTATAACAAAATAGGAAACACCAAAATCCTATTCATAAATCATCATAACTATACATCCTCATCATGACATTACATACATAAAGCATTACATCAAAAAATCAAATAAATCATACATATATAAACCTGCATTCATATGTCAGTATCCCACATCATAAATCATCATAAAAACATGCATATAAGAAACATCTCATCAAATGCATACATGTACACATATCCATCTAAGCAATCACTCATCATCCTGCATAAACATCCATATAAATCAACTACATGTCATCAAAATATGGGATCTCCTCATATATCTCATCTCATATATCAGAGTGCAATGAAGTCTACAAAATCGGCTACCAAAAAGCCATCGAAGATACAATCCAAAAAAATAAACAATGATACAATACATATATGCAAAAATGCTCTCTCAAATGCCACTCTGGCCAGATGCTGTACCACCACCACCATCGCCACATGTTCTCCCACTGGTGCCTGCACCACCTGATCCATCTCTCCGTGGAAGCCTCATCGAACCACCACTCACTCCTGCATCCCTTGATCTCTCCCTCCGCAGCGGACCCATCATACCCCCACTGCTCTGCACCCTCTGCGATCGCTCTGATCTAGCCTACCGCATCTGCGAATAGCTAAGAGCTCACTGACTAACTGGCACCACCTGCTCATATAAACCCCTCCAGTAGTCTATCTCCACCTGTGCTCATCGCATCTCCCTCATCACCTCCCCCGTAGGCCCCTGTGCTCCTACTCCAACCCGCACTCTCTCCTGCAACTCTGCTAATCTCTCCACTGCACTATCCCTCTCCCACAGCACCACCACCAGCTCTGACTCCCGTGCAAATAGCTACACATCCCTAGCTGCCACCTCTGCCTCCAAATCTTCTATCCGAGTCTGCAAACGTACTATCATATGATCCCGCAAATCTCCAATGGCTCCCTCCCCGGTATCCATCGTCGCCTCCCCTGCACCACCCTCTCCAGTAATCCCCTCCCCTCTATCCATCAGGATCTCCCTCTCCATCCCCCTCCCACTCAACTAAACTCCTCCCTGTATCAATGGTCCCTGTGATATCGGTAGAGGCAGTCCACCTTTCCCTCTCCGCTGACTCTGCATCCCCAACCCACCACCTCCTCCTCCACCACCTCTTCCTCCTCCATCTCCTCCATCTCCACCACCTCCTCCTCCTCCATCTCCTCGACCTCCTGCCCTCCTCCATCTCCGTCCCCTCTCATCCTCAAAAGTTGGGATCGGCTCTGCTAGATCGGAGATCCGTAAGATCGGGTGCGCTACCTAGTACTGCGTGTACTCATCTGTAACACCTGCATCCACGACCCTTGGTTGTATGTCCCATGGTCTCGCCTGTAGTGTCTAAAACTCTGCCAGTGCCTGATCATATGGTAGCACTGGCCCCCATGCGTACCTCTCCCGAATAACTCGAGCATACTCTCTCGATCCACTGGGCAGTCCCTGCTGCCGTCTAAACTACCTCATCACTCTCCCAGGCACCTATCTCTCCACATGGTATGCGGTCCTCCCAATGAGGAATCGGGTCATAAAATGGTACGGCAGTGCCTCTGCATCATCATCACATGGCTCACACCCCAAGTATGGCCGCCATATAACTGCATCCAGATCATCTAATGCCCGCCGCCACCACTCTAACTTCCCCAGGTGGGGCTGACTCATCATGCCACTATACATAAACATGTACGGCTGATCTACTGCCCAGAATCTTAGACTCACCAGTCGAGTCACTGGTAGGTGCTCCCAAGCCCAAATATGCAGCAGCATCATGCCCACTGCTAAGGAACCCCTCCCCCGGTAAACCACCTCATGGAGCTCCTGGTACAAGTGCACCAACACGCACGGCCCACACGCAAATCGAGTCCCCTCGGTCATCATCATCTTGATAACCTGTCCCCATCCGATGGCCAAACCATGTGATCGCCTATCTGGACAAAGAAGACCTCCCACGATACCTGATAAAACTGCTGGAAGAGGCTCATATAACGCCGCTATCTCCTCCCAGGCAATAGAACCATCATCAATGAAAATGTCCTCATCAAATATCCTCTGCACTGCAAGAGTCCCCTAGGATCTATCATATGTGACCAGCTCCCCCCGAATCGGAATCTGTAGGATGCGCCACACATCCTCTAGGGTCACTATCATCTCCCCCTGTGCCAGATGGAAGGTGCACGTCTCGTTGTGCCACCGCTCTGCTAGTGCTATGATCAATCTGTGATTCATACAAATCAGGGGCATGTGCATCACCTCATATAGTCCCATCACGGCAATACAGTCTATCTCCGCCTGTGTCAATCGATCCTGCAACCCCTGTGTTGCAGGATGTCGCTCACGTAACTACAACACGCGTAGCTCCTCCTGCACATGGACATTCATCAATCACCATCAGTTGTTTTGTTTTCAAACTTTCTTAAGTTTAAACCTAGACTATCAACAGATACTTTGATCAAGTATCTTCGGGTCTCAATAGGTAAGCAATCATGGCCACCTAGACTTCAACGGGCATTTTATCCTAACAAATGACCTAAGTCTCATCAGGCTGCTATGGTTCAAAACAACTCCCACTTCACCTCATCATCCATCAATCATTGGCATCGGGATATTTTCTTCATCCAAACTGGGGCATCTCTTTATCCTAAGACAAAAGCGCTATTATACCAACAAAAGCACTAGTTTCCAAACAATAGCACTATAACCCTAGCAAAAGCGCTCAATTAACTATCCCATAGCGCTCAAACTACAAATGTGCTCAAACAACTATACAGTAGAGCTATTAAAGTTCAATCGTGCTCAAACATGCCCTCAATAGCGCTTATTCATCAAAAGCGCTTAAACTTGCATACAATAGCGCTATATCAAAATAAAAGCACTCAAACAATGGGGCAATAGTGCCATTGCGACGCAGTAGCGCTAGTTTATGGAGCAAAAGCGTCAAAACCGTAGTTCCAATGCTCTTGCTCCGACTCAACTTGGACTCAGCTAAAAACGTATCAAAAATGCATACAAATTAAAATTTTGAATTTGCGTACTGCTGGTCCGTAGTCGTCTGGGCGATGGAACCATCGGACTCGCTCCAATCTGTGCTCTGCAATCGGTATCGGCATCCTAACTGCTGCTCACTTCTCCAAAAGTCACTCTCAAAGCTCTGGTTTCACACTGGTCGCGGTCACAAATGATCTTGTTTTCATTTCTTTCACCCCATTTATACCCTTCGCCGTCACCATAACTTCCCCCCGCTCATCGCCATGGTCCCCGTACACTTCCCGAGCCCCCCATTTCTCCATTTTCCCCCCGATTTCTTCTATTTTTCACCCGTAAGGCTAACTCCTCTTCTACCACCCTGCCAATTTTCATTCTTTTTCGAGAGATCACCCGATTTTTTTAAAAAATTCGGCCCATCTCTCGAGGGGGCATACCACCCACTAAATTTACATTTTATGGGGCATTTCTTCACACCAATTTTTCTTTCTTTGAAATGACGCGATAAACCGCACCATCTCAAAGAGGGGCAAATGTAGTCACACAAATCTGTCCAGCTTAATTAAATAAATATTCGATATTTATTTGATTAAAAATCCACTAGCCATCAATTAATTAAATTAATATTTAATTAATTCATCTCCAAACATTCTTCTATTAATTAAATAAATTATTCAATTTATTTTAATTAATTCATTAAATCAAATTCAAATCAATTAAATAAATAAAATCTATTTATTTAATTAAATCCCCCTATTCCTCTTTTAAATAAATTAAATAAAAACATTTATTTAAATCATTATCCCCCCCCCCACTTGCATTTTCCTACAAATACAACTTGCACACATTTATTGAAATAAATAAATTTTTATTTTAATAAAATCCTATTTTCCCTCACCCACCAAATCCACTTGCAAAATCTAATCCCCTTCTAGATTTTTCTAACCCCTTCCTAATTAGCCTACTCCATCCCCTAATTATTGTCACATTCCTAAGCAAAATGAAGTCACTTCTCAAAGACTCCAAAGTCTTTGAAAAGCATTTAATGCTTTGTGTGTTCAACAGATTAACCCCCAAAGTCTTCCAAGACCACTAATGGCTCTTACATAACCATTTATGGTTATTTCAAACTTGTCCCCCCAAACATTTATTATTTTGACCATATTCATCCATTTCACATTTGCACAAGAGTTTATCCATTGGATAAAAGCTTTATTCTTTGAATAAAGAGTGTATTCATTCAACCAACCTTGACTTTAGCTCCCAAGGTCATATCAAGCATTTAATGCTTATTCCCTCCCCTCTCAACCTATCTCACATTGACACTTGTCATCCTGGGATTAGGTTGAAAGCTCTCACATGGATTTGAAATCATTCAATCCTGACCATTGTTGAGATTGCTCAATCTCAACCATCCATTGCTCCATTTTTCCTATAAATAGAGCCCATTTCTTGATAATCCAGATCCTGAAAACTTGTATGCATTTAAGCTATAGGCATTTTAAGAGAGCATTTAGCATAGCAAACTCATGTATTGTCATTTTGGTTAAAATAAATCATTTTAGCATCAATAGCTTAATATTAGCTTTTCATTTTACATTTGGGGCACAATACTACAATCTCAATCCTCCATAAGCATCCATAGTGCAAAAAGCTGCTGAGAGCTACACTATTTTGGAACTTGGAGAGGAGAGGAAGAAGGGAGAAGGAGCTAAGAGCATGCTAAGAGGCATTTGGAGATGTCTCATTATCTTTGTTTCATTGGTTAGATATATTAGCATGATTTTAGTGTCTCTCTTGATATGTCTGTTTAGATTAGTTTTTGATTGAATAACACTAATGATTTTCTTGTGTGTCTTGTGTTGTTTATCTTAGACTAACCTTGTCCATTTTGCAGGGCATCACTTTCAATTTGGAATTGCTATGAAAGGGGGAGAAGAATTATGTGATTATGGAAAAGAAAACCAATGACAGACTAAAGACAGAGAGAGCATGTGAATACTTGGTAATGTAAACCAGGATTCCTATTCACAATCACAGCAGCAAAGCAATGGTGTTGATATTTTGTATTGTCATCAATGCCAAAGGGGGAGATTGTTGGCATTTGCATGAAGATTGCATTAATGATATGTTATGTTGTCATTGATGTCAATTGAACTGATAATGATATTAATGATATTGTTGATATTGCTTTTATTATTGATATTGTCTTATAACCGGTAGGAATAGCTTTGTGAAGGTTATTGTAAACCGGTATGTAAGTTTGTGAGTTGAACCGGTAATCAGAGTAAAATGTTAAACCCTTTCTATGTTATGTAACTGGTAAACCCTTCCAGTTGTTTTTGTTAAACCCTAACTAATTAAGGTTGATGAATTGGTTATGTTGGTTTATGATCTGATGTTGAGCGGTAATGATGGTGACACGTAAGGTCATTGTATGAA
The DNA here is from genome assembly GCF_030272615.1 of Cryptomeria japonica. NCBI lineage: Eukaryota > Viridiplantae > Streptophyta > Pinopsida > Cupressales > Cupressaceae > Cryptomeria > Cryptomeria japonica. The sequence continues at coordinate 946,015,827 of NC_081407.1, read as the reverse complement.
GACAAGTTCAAAATGTTTTGGCACGTTTGTTTGTCTAGGGAATGAGCAAAATGTATTGAATCTAATGCAAAATGTGTGATGAGTTACTGAGCATGATGAAGCGGTAATCAAGGAGCGATTGAGGTTTTCTTGATTGATGTGTAGAGATTGCTATGAAATCTAATGGTCATGCTTGTATCGACTTGTTTGTAATCTCAATGAGAGGATTAGGTTTTTGTTGTGTTACCAACCTAATTGATTTGTATTTAAGGTCGATGAATTTGTTTTGTTGAGTGTTAGCAAGAGTTGGCAGAAATTAGTTGAGTGTGTGATTGTCGAACTGGAGAATGAGTCTGCAGTTTGAGTAAAGGTAGATAGAAGCTTAAATGGATCTAATCAGGCAAATGTAGTGTTATTCAAATATATCAAGAAACTCCTATTGTTTTCTAACAATTACAGCAGAATTGAAATCCCCTGACCGGGTAAACTCTAACAAGCTTGGTTACTTATTAAATCCTCTAACAAGGTGGTCCATTAGATTGGATTTTCAAATCATCTACTGAGGTTACTCCTTACAGGGTATTTGCTTCTAACAAGGCATTAGCAATCAATCCCTTAACCGGGTGATTCCTAGCAGGATCAGTTCTTAATAGGACTTTTGTAAAATCTTTAACAGGCTTGGCTCCTAACAAGATGAACTTCAGAAGAATTCAGATATTATCTTGTGAGTCTCATCTCACTGTGGTTTTTACCTATTTGGGTTTTCCACGTATAAATACTTGTGTCATGTGGTGAATGTTTTTGTTGTTATGACCTTATGATTGATTTGATTAACTATTTTTGATAAGGCATGGTAATCGGATGCATTGAGAAGTGAAGTATTGACATATGATAAAGTGTTTTGATGATTACAAGTTCAATGATGTTTACTATTAAGTTGTTGTAACAGTCAACCGGTATTCTTATGAGTATTGATCTTGAAAGTGGTATTTCATTTATAAGATTACTTTGCATGTTTGAGTTTGAGTTTGGGAAGTTTGTATCAGTTTTTCTAGTTACTGATTCACCCCCCCCCCCCTCTCAGTAATCTACTGGATACTTATTCTTTCATCATACCATCAAAAATGATTTTAGAAGAATGGGAATTTTATATAATCAATTAATAAATTAATTATATGGATGAGAGATAAAATTGATCAAATATAATTTAACTAATTTCAAGAAGAATAAAAGCTAACATAATTAATGCAATTAATTATGCAAGATGGGATAAATTAATTAAATATTAATTTAATTAATTTTGGATGTCTATAGGTTGTCTTGAATTGTCGAAACCAAAATGCTCATCCCTCTGGTCCTCCATACTTTTCATCATCCAAGGGGGAACCCGTTCATCTTTATGAATTACATCGATCCTAAAAGTTACAGCTTCACACTTGTTCCTACACATAATAGAGAAGGGAAAATGGTTGGGAATTTTACCTAAGTCAAACCCTGATTTAGGAATTCACCTTGAATGTATTTTTGTAAATAATGAAATAAATGATGTAAATATATACCTCAGATCTACAATTGTTAATAATGATGCTTTTATTCTTGAATATAATCACATATATTGTATGAAATGGCATGAACATGACAAAACCCTAATCACACACACATGTTTGTATATATATGATGTAATTTTGCTCCATAATGGTTGAATAGATAATATGTATACTTGAAGATCTCTAAAAATTCTTGATGATGAATGCTTCACCGATGCAAAAGTGCTAGATATGTGAACTTATGATGCTTGGATAAAATTAGGTTGATCAAATGTCTTTATATAGGGGTTTCTAGGTCATTTATCGATTAGGCAAACCTCCAACAGTCATGCAGAGCCACAAAATTAAATTCATATCAGAGGGATAGGTCCCTTCTCCCATTTCAAAATAGGGCCCAACTAAGAGGGACCAGAGTGCTAGCACATTGGTCCTTCTAAGTTAGGGACCTCAATTTAGCCCCAAGGAGAAGGATATTCATCCAGGAAATCAATTAGTGGCTATACATGGCATCAAAATTGGAGATAAGGCACTAGACGGACCTAAATAGGAGATGAGGGGGAGAGACATTAAAGTAGGGGCACAAATATGAGGTGTAAATTGGCCCGATGACAATTTATGACACCACATTAAATTTGGTTTCCTACATATTTCCATGACCAAATCCAAAATATCAAACTCAACTACAACACCAAACACGAGATAAAAATAAGAACATATTCAAACTAGAATGCATCTGGACAACCAAGTTTGACATCAATGACAACAAATCAAACTCATGTTTCCAACAATTTCCCCCTCTGTCATTGACATTAACACTTGAACGCATCAAATCATCTCTCCCCCTAACAATAAGTTATATCCCCTTTGACATCAAAGGTAAAGGGCATAACACAATATATTGATCATCCAACACATACTCCATTGCTTCCACTCAGAGTGACAAGAACATCAATCTAAGAGATAAAGGATAAGATTTGAGTCTCTCCTAAAAAGATGCGCCTCTGCTATGCACCTACATAGAGAAAGGAGGGGAAATAACCCCTAGTTTCTACCTGATATTCTCAAAAGTATCCTTCCCCAATTCCTTAGTAAAAATGTTTGCAACCTGTTCTTTGGTAGAAATATACTGCAATTTGACTTTCATTTCTACAACCTTCTCCCTTAAGAAATGATATCAGATTGAAATATGTTTAGTTCTTGAATGCATTACCAGATTCTTTTAAATGTTTCTAGCACTAGTATTATCACACATAATAAAAATAACTTCATCATATACCACTTCAAGATACCTTTAAGAGTCTATTTCATCCACATAATCTGAGTACAACAAGATGTTGACGCAATATATTATGCTTTTGCAATAGATAGAGATATTCAATCTTGCTTCTTAACCAAGAAATCAACCTATCACCCAAGAAAAAAATATGCTTTCAGCATGAAATATCCACTCCTCTTATACCAAATACCACAATCCAAAGTCCCTTCCAAATACCTAAAAAATCCTTATAACTACTTTCTCATACGATTGTTTCAGATTAGCCTGAAACCTCACAACCAAATAGACAACCTGCATGATATCTAGTCTAGAGGTAGTTAAATATAATATTCCTCCAATCATAGATGTTTACTTCTTTTAATCAACTTTTAGAGATGTGTCATCTTTTCTCGATTTATAACCAACAACCAAAGAAGTTGCAATCCGTTTACAATTCTCCATTTCAAACTTCTTTAGCATCTCTTTGACATATTTAACTTGAGAAATAAAAATCTCATCCTCTAATTGAGTAACTTGTAGACCAAGAAAGAATGACAACTCACCAATCATTGATTCAGTTCTTCTTCCATTGATTTTACCCAACTCTCTTCTTTGATTTCTTCCTTGTATGATTTAGGTTGCACTAGTGAAAAAAACTAGTAGTTTGATTTCTTATTTCTTCCACAACTCTTCTTCTTGTTTGAACTCCTTTGTTTTTATCTCCAATTACCTGATCTTCTAAATGATTATTTTGTACATATCTGGCTGGGGTTTTAGTAACTTTCTCAAGTTCTTCTTCTTCTTCTTCATCTTCATTTGTCTCTTTCTCTTTGTTATCTCCCGAATTAGTCTTCTTTTCTGAACAGGAACGAGGATAATCTCAAAATCAGTCTCTTGTACGCTCTTAGGGGAAGTTTAGTCACATTCTTCACATACTTGCACATTTATTCTTTCCACTATCTTGTTTAGTCTCTTGTTATAACATAGGTAATCTTTTTTGTTTGTAGAATATCCCAAAAATATTCCTTCATCTGCTCTATTTTCCTAGAATTGGTGCAAAATCATTTTATCAAATCAAGCAATATTTAAAAATATGTTGTTTGTCTATTTTCCTAGCTAATATTCCCTACACGTAGTATCAGTAGGTTTGATAATCCTTGGTAAATCTCTCACGACTTTAGTATTACTTATCTTTATCATGTTATGAAAATTGACATCTCCCAACCTCTTGTATCATAACCAACATGCATTGCTCTGTGTTAGAAAATACCTGCTTCCACTCTTATCATTTATGTAGTATACGTTTCCACTTGTCCTAATACCTTTTGCTACCATTCTTCCAATTTTTCCTTTTCCAATTGCACATCTAGTCTTACTGAATAAAACTTCATAGCCTTTATTGCATATCTAACTAACAATCAATAAACTGTTTCATACCTTCAACATAATAAACATCATCAATTTTATGCTTATCATCCATCAAGATACTTCCTATCCCACAAATAGGTGCAGCTTCCTCTCCTACAAATTTCACTGATCCTCCATCATACTTCCTAAGATTAATTAACTTCTCACTATTACCAGTCATATGATCTGAACATCCAAAGTCAATGATCCAAGCTCTTGGTTCCACTTTAGCATGCAATGTGGTCTTCTCTCTTGCTAACTTTTTGTAAATTCTAGTCTTTCAGACATACCCTTATTCTTCTCCTTTATAGCCAAAAATAGAGATTCTTCATTTGATTCATCACCATCTTCATCCTTAAATGAATGTGTCTTCATAGAACATAGGCTCTTTTTCTCTTTATCTCTATCATCTATCCTTTTCTTAAAGTCATGTCTTATATATCTACATTTCTTCTCATCATCATCAGATCTTTTGTAATCTTATTTATAATTATATTTAGAAGCATAATGACAAATTCTAACATAATTAAAGCATTTTGGGGGTAACTTACCTTTTTACTTTCCATTTCCTCTCTTTAGTATTCTTACAAATTTTTCTTCGATCTCATCCAAGTTTTCACTTGCTTCCAGTTCATCTTTTGCTAGATTTGAAACATTAAATGCAACCTCTTTCCTTTCTCTTTTTATATTTTCCATCTCTACAATTTCATAAGCAGATAATGTTCCAAGGAGTTGATCAATTGTATACTTATCCAAATCATGGCATTCTTCAATCACACATTTATTAGGTTTGTAGGTTTTAGGTAGTGTCAATAAGATCTTTCTTATAGCATCACCTTCTTCAAAATTTCCACCAACAAGCTCTAATAGCATCTACAATATTCTTCACACTGTGTATGTAGTTCTCAACACCTTCATCATCAACCATCCTTAAACACTCATATTTTTGTTTTAGATTCATTAACCTAGCTTGCTTTGTCTTGGGATGACCTTCATATGATTGACATAATTTATTTAAAACTTCCTTAGCTTCTTTCAATCCCTTAACCTTACTATATACTGCATCACTCAAGAAATTGAGTATTATTGTTCTAGATTTTGTATTAGTTTTATGATTCTTGAGTTCATCCAGAGTCTGAGGTCCATCTGGTGAAGGTGTATAACTAGACTAGACATTATCCCATATTCCATTCTACATAATTTCCAAATATGATTCCATCCTTACCTTATAGTAAGGAAAATTGGTACCATTAAACAATAGAGCTTAAGATGAAGTTCCTATGCCATTCCAGATCTACCTCAAGTGGTTAAGCTTTTAAAATAGGAACCTCACTTTGATACTAATTGTTGAACCCATGGCAGGATTGAGAGGGGGGTGAATTAGTCCAAAACATCAAAAAAAATTAATTATAAATTGCACTGAATCATTCTACAACAATATTGAAAACACATGATCAACCATCAACACATGCACATCAGATTTACATGGAAAACCCAAACAAGGAAAAACCACAGTGAGAATTAAACTCACAATATGAATAAAATGATTACAATATTTTAGGATTACTACCACAGAGAAACCTGCACCTACTACCATAGAGCAGCCTGCACCTAAAATACTTGCAAGACTAAGGTACACTACCTTAGGGAAAGATACAAGGACTTGCACAACTAAGGCACGCTGATTTAGGGAAAGATACAAGATGTTGTTGAAGGACTCACTATCAATCAATAACAAATAAAATATTAGAATTGAAATGAGAAGGATCTCCTAATCATGAAATTATCCTTGAACGTCTATATCAAGTAAACAACATCATGAAAAACATCTTTGACAACCATCATTGTCTCAACACACTGTCTCACAATATATATCACCTCCAAAGCTCTTTACAAACTTACTTTTGCACATTTGTAATCTCAAATATGTTTGCACATCATTCAAATTCACCTCTCATCAATTCTCACATAATCCCATGCACACCATTACTTAACCACACAAATACACTCCATAAACATAAGGTACAACCAAATTAAACATTATTGCATAAAATTTGTCACCCATACCAAAAATACTCAAGGGGTGCACTCTAGGAGAAAGAGGGGACCCAAATACATTACACCACATCCTTCCAAGATGAATCCAATTATCCACACATGCTAACACATCCTCCAAAGTTAGTACCAAATTTAATGTGTAGATAGGCAATAAAGCTTGTCAATTAGTTAGCAAAAAAGACATCTTCCAAAGCAAATTATACCATGCAAATCTCCACACATAATGGTGAAACCCAAATATAACATTCTAACTCAACCTCTAATACATATCCAGACCAGAAAGCATGATCCAAACAAGATAATTCAACTGGACACACCATACCATAACATAATAGAATATACCAAATATAAATCAACATAACTCTCTCGTGGAATAAAAACATCACCAAAGCAACACACTAAAAATACTACACGAACCACATAATCATGTCCACTAAACCAAAACATAAAATTCAACATATACATAGGCCATCAAAGACTTTCCAGACCAGTCTAACTACACCCTTATTGTTATAGAAAATAACAACTAAATTTTGCAATTGAAAACCATTTAAATAGTGTTTCCTAGCATACATTAAAAAATCTTTCCTTCATATTTCCAACCAACAACAAACACGAGACAAAAATAGGAACATATCTGAACCAAAATCCATCCAGACAACCAAGTTTGAAATCAATGACAACCACACAAAGTCATATTTCCAACAATCTCCCCCTTTGTCATTGATTCTAACACTTGAACACATCAAATCATCTCTCTCTCTAACAACAATTTCTCTCCCCCTTTGACATCAAAGATAAAGGGCACGACATAATATATTGATCATCCAATAGATACGCCATTGCTAGCACTGAGAGAAGCAACAACATCAATCTAGGAGATAAAGGATAAGCTCTCAGCCTCCCTCTAGAAAGATCCACATCTATTATGCATCTAGTTAGAGAAAGGAGGGACAATAGCCCCTAGTTTCTGCATAAAATACTCAATAGTATCCTTCACCAATTCCTTAGTGAAAATGTCTGCAACTTGTTCTTTTGTAGAAATATAATCCAATTTGACTTCCTTTTCTACAACCTTCTCCCATAAGAAATGATATTGGATTGAGATGTGTTTAGTTATTAAATACATTATCGAATTCTTTGAAATGTTAATAGCACTAGTATTATCACACATAATAGGAATAAATTCATCATATACCACTCTAATATCTTTAAGAGTATGTTTCATCCACATAACCTAAGTACAACTAGATGTTGTTGTAATGTATTCCGCTTCTGCAGACGTAGATAGAGATATTGAATCTTGCTTTTTACTTAACCAAGAAACCAACCTATCACCTAAGAAAAATGCACCACCACTAGTACTTTTCCTATCATTAATACTTTCATCCAAATTAGTATCTACATAAGCTTTAACATGAAATCTCCACTCTTCTTATACCAAACCAAAATTTAGAGTCCCTTTTCAATGCCTGAAAATCCTTTTAACTGCTTGCTCATGTGATTGTTTTGGATTAGCTTAAAAGTTCGCGACCAAACAGATAGCCTACATGATATCCAATCTAGAGGCAAATAAATATAACAGTCCTCGAATCATAGATCTATACTTCTTTTGATCAACTTTTGGAGATGCACCATCTTTGCTCATTTTATAACCAACAACCAAAGGAGGTGCGACAAGTTTACAATTCTCCATTTCAAACTTCTTTAGCATCTCTTTGACATATTTATCTTTAGAAATAAAAATTTGATCCTCTAATTGAGTAACTCGTAGACCAAGAAAGAATGGTAAATCTCCAATCACTGACATTTTTAATTCCTTATGCATGTCTTCTACAAACTCTTTACATAGATCATCACTTCCTCCAAATACAATATCATCAACATATACCACATGAGGTATTAAAAAAGCATCATGATAAATTATGCAATCATGAATAATACAATACATAACATACATTTATCATTATTACAAGGTGTATCATAATCAAAGGATCATGGACTCGTTTTAATAGATGTATAACTATTAAGACATGTGAAATACATCATTGCAAGGTGTGGCAATGATCACAAGTAAAATATACATGATAATACAATGAATCGCAAATGCTATGTGAGTCTAAAATAAAAGTTATTATTGGAAAATCAAGTCAAAAATGTAAAATTCTAAGTGTTAAATCGAGGGTGGGTAAGGTGATTGAAAGAAAAATTTCAAAACAAATCACAAACCATCTATAAAGGTAAAAATATGAACCATGAAAACAAGAAAAGGGGATCCTATTTATATTTGAGAAATGATAAAGTAATAAAAAAAATATAGGTTTAGTATCCTAAAAAAAGATAAACCTAAATGTAAAACCCTGGAGTGTTGTAAGAGTAGACAAATTCATAAGAAATATAGAGAAATAAATTAATTCATTTACTAAAATCAGCCTTTAATGAATATAAACTTTAATTAACCTAATTTAGAGCTATGACAAATCATTTAATTTTTTTAAAATCTATAAATAAATAGGAATAAAAACACTTAGCTAATTTTGGTGATTAATAGATAGAAATATATTAGTTTAGTCAAATGCTTGAATCATATCTCAAAATTTCATCTTCTTATTTGTGTCGAGGGCATTATTATAAAATTTGAATTGGAATACTCTTAGAATTCAACAAATTAATCTCACATCTTATAGATTTGAGCTCAAGTGCCATGGATTTAATCTTTAGTATAAATGTAGTATCATAAATTATAACCCCTTACAATTTTACACTCATGTTTTTGTGTAGTGTCATAAATTCTGCTCCTTTAATTATAAGTCCAATTTCACACTCTCCTTGCACTCATTTTAATTTCACCATTCCTCTAAGTATTTTTGGACCTATTATTGTTTTCTCAATTCAATAATATGAGTCCTATTTTACTTTAATCCTTCAACACATTCTTATTTTGGCCCTTATTTTAAGTGTACCCTTTATCTTATATCATTTTAAGCTTAAATATGGGTCATATCTCATTTTAAAGTTCAATGCACCTTTACCCCCACTTAAATATTGTCAATTTTCATATAAATTACAGATTTGGTATCAAGATCCTATTATCTCGTGACCCTTAAAATCCATACCTATTTTGTCGAGACACTGGGGTACCCCAATGTCCTACACTTTTTAACTGAAATTTCATGAGGATAATATAACAACCTTGGCATTTCCAAATATATCCTCGAAGTTGGAAAATGATTATTTTGAGTTGGACAAAAGGTGAACTTATGTTGATAACCCTATATAATACATCACTACTTAAAATATTTCATCATCTCGTTATCATCCACAAGTTTCATTTCAAGGGAAATTATTATTCTTTAAGGGTAGATATGAGTTTAAGTAGAATAAAGTTGCATCAAGGCATATTCAAGTATATTTTCATGATAGATTTTGTGATAATTTATCATGTTATTGCATCAACATAGAGGACTTATCCTAAAAGCATTGCAACATCAATTGAAGGTAAAATCATTTCAATTCAATTTTTCACCCAAGCATTTCATTTCAGATTTAGCCTCTACTCTCCAAGGGTAATATTTATTTTCTATCAATTCATCATTATAATGTCAATTCTGAATGTGGGGTTTGACCTAGGCAATCCCCTATAAACTGAAAACCATTTTCTTCTCCTTTTCTAAATTTGCAAGTTTAGGAATAAGTTATAGGTTTAGATTGAAGGTACAAGAGCACTCAAGACATAAAGACAAAGCTTCTCAAAAAATTCAGCAAAAAATTATTGGACTATGTCAACTACCACCACAGTCCTTATGCCATGGTCCTCCATGTTTGTGTTGAAATCTAGCAGGAAGATAGTCCAAAGTTCTTACATCCCACTTATCCAGTCAATTCAATTCAACAAAAGAGAACAATCAACCATTGTGCCTAGCAATCCCAAGGGTTTGTAGTTGGGCCAATTGGTTGTTCTCGAAGGTAATTTATGGGATTGGGTTTGATTGCTAATTTGCATGAATAGACTAATGAACCCCATTTCCACTATATTACATTTGGACGCTTGCCTTATCATGTTTATTCATAGCTCTTTCCAAGCCTATTTCTAGCCCCTTTACTGTGAAACTATTATCATATGCTAATTTGGTGATCTGATCATGTGCTATGAGCTTGTGCATATCAAATATGACTTTGTTCCTTCACTTTTTGGGTGGACTATGGGGTTAGGTGCCATATTCCTGGTGGACTAGGGTTCTAGGTGCCATAGTTGTCCCACATTGGGCCCAAATTTGAACTTGTTAGTTTTTGAATTCCCAACAATTGTTATTAGATCTCAAAATTTTAATATGATTATCAGAGATTCGCCTAATTTATGAAATACCTTGTAAACCCTATATAAGAGCATATTTCCTAATTTAATTTTCATGCCTAAGAATTCAATCACTTCCTAGAGAAAACACTACGAGTGAATTTCTTCATATCTAAGCATTTTGGAGCAACAAGTTATAGTGATCTTCATGAAAGTGGGCTTTAACGATCAGTTTTGCCTTGCCATGTCATTACATCAACACTTGGGTCCCATCCCAAGAGCATTGCATCATCATCAATATTATCAAGTTTAAGGTATAATCTTAACAATTTAGTATTTTACTTCAGGTGTAGCCTCTACCTTGCAACGTTAAGCTCTACATCATTGTTGTAGAGTTAATTCCAACCCAAGGTTTGACTTAGACAAAGTATAGATAGAGACTAAGATATTAGACTTTTGAAAGGCATAAATCCCTAGGCACTGTTTAAAAGTATGAAGTGTCCGACACTTTTCTAATGAAACTTCAGGGAGATAATTTGTGCAACATCTTGATTTGAAATTTATTCATGATATCTACATCAGACACCTTTAGGACTAAGATGCCTAGCTACATAGTCCAACACTTTCAAGCTCAAATTACAAACATAGGTTCCTTTATGATCCTTGCTTCCATATTTGCTCCTAGAGTTTGCATATCTATTATGTAGCTTACTATTTATGTTGATTGTTGCCAAATTTGCATTTCTATACATAGTTCTTGTATTGTATTATACTATATTATCCAATTATATCAATCAATCAAGAAAGAAAAAATAATTATTGTTCCCAGCTCTTCCAAGGGTTTGAAGTTGGGCCTATTGACCATTCTTGAATGTATTGTTGGTGCGAATAGGTTTGATTCCTATTTTGCATATTTAGACTAGTGAACCACATTCTACGACTTTATAATAAATTTTATCTATAACATTTATATTTAAACCAGTTGACCATGGACTACTAAAAACTAGATTGTCCCTACTTCAAATGTCTCTTGTTGTATAAGGACTAGCAATGTTAAGAAATAACTTGGGAAGATTGCCTAATCCCAATGGTTACATTATCTTAGCTCGACCCACTTGATTATAGCGACTTTATGATCATGAATGAATATCAAAAGCAACACTCCCACACATGTAGATGTAGACGTATAAAAATGACTGTATTCCTAAATGAATATTTAATGTTCATTTTATTCCCATTCCTCTATTTAGTTAAATTTAATTTAACTAAATCACCCACATTCGGCTATTCAATTTATTTAGTTAAATTCACTTAAAGCCCTTTCCATCATTTAATTAAATAAATCATTTTATTTAATTAAATCCCTTCTTCTTACTTTTAATAAAATTTACATTTAATTAATAGTTTATCCCAAATTGAATAAATCTAATTTATTCAATTTCCCAAATTGCAACCAAATTAAAATAAAACAATTTATTTTAATTAAATCTATTTTCCCTCACCCACTTGCATTTTCCTATATCTCCCACTTGCATCCTAAACCCTATTCCTAATTTCTTCTAGAATCCATCTAATCCTAATCAATTAGCCCAAACCCATTTATTATCCCCTTTCCCTAAATTTGAGGAGGTCACTTCTCAAATTTGGATTAAAGTCTTCAAAAGGCATTAAAGCCTTTATCCATTCAACAAGCTAACTTATTGAATACCCCCAAATTTGGAAGGACTCTTACAAATTTGTCCCCAAAGTCTTCAAACCATTAATGGTTAACTAACACTTAGTGGTATGGTTAGAGACTTTTTGACTAACTTAACCTCCATCTAACCCAGGGGTCTCATCAAGCATTCATTGCTTTGACCATGGTTATCCCTTTAACCTTTGCACAAGATTTAACCCCTTGGATAAAAGCTTTATCCATTGGATAAACCTAACCTAACCTTAACCCTTACCTCGTAAGGTAACCATGAGGTCTTCTCAAGCATTTAATGCTTCTTACATCCCCTCTCAACCAGTCTTATGTTGACAATTGTCACCATTTCATTGGTGAAAATTGTAAACATGGATTGATAACTTTCAATCCTGACCTTTGAATAACTCCTTCAATCTTGACCATCCATTGCCCTATTTTCACTATAAATAGAGCTCTCATTTCTCCATTTTGAGGATCCATGCAAGCTTTTAGTGTCTCATTTATGCTCAAATTTATCAATACATCTAGCTTCTCTTTGTAATAGGAATTAATCTAATAAGAATTTTAGACTATTCCCTTTACCATTAGCTTAAATAATTAACTAGTATATCATGTTAGGATAGTTTTGTTACTAATATTGTCATCTTATAATCTAGTTTATTGCATTTGTAGGATCATGCATGGATAGGATGCATTTCATAATTTAAATCAATCATAAGCATCCCTTGTTCTTGTATTCGTCATCCATAAGTCACTTTGCTCAGTAATCTAAGAGCAAAGGCATTGGCTTGAGGGACCTTGTGAGATAGAGAACCATGGAACCAACCTTGGGATGTTGAGTCAATCTTCATGACTCCATAACTTGCACCAAGAAGTCCCGTGGGTGTGTGAACAAGCCTCTCTGAGACCACATTTTCACTTTTTAAGTTTCATTGACCCGCTTTTCCCGCACACATTTCTGGTGCCCACCGTGGGGCACTACCCCATTAATCAAATCAGTTTTTAAAAATAAACACTTTTGCAGGTACGCGGGAAACAAGAATCAGTGCATAGGGAACATCCCTTAGTGCATCTGCTGGATCTTTTAGTGCATCCAGCTTACTGTTTGGTGCATGGGACTCATTCCCTAGTGTGTGCAGATCATATCTTAGTGCATCATACTCACTAACAGTTTCTTGTAGGTATCGGCGCGGAAGAGTAATAGAGTAGCGCATTTGGAAAATAGCTTAGCGCATTGGGTCTGTCCGATAGCGCATCCTAACTATACAGTAGCGCGTACAGTTTGTTCTGTAGTGCATCACAGACAAAGGCAAAACTAAAAACTATAACCGAATGTGAAATTAGACTTGTTGAAGTCCACCAAACCCACAGATTTTCTAACAATTTTACTTGGTATCTTGCAGGTTTTTAACAAGTTTCTTGCAGATGGGAGCTTAATTTTAGGATCAAATAGTTTAAATTTTTCCTAACTTAGTTAAGTTAGTCAAAATATAAAGCTTTTTGATTTTTTTGTTAGATAAAATTGAACTCATTTTGTTTGGGCCTTAAAAAGAACCACAAAACAATTTTTCCCTGCTTTTCTAGGAGAGAAAATTTTCAAATTGGGTCTTAAAAAGAACAAGTCAATCTTTCAATTTTTGCAAATAAATAGATTAAAAAGAACTTCACCATCCTTTGGTGTATAAAAGGATCCATTTCAAGTTTTAGCAAAGTAAAGAATCACACAAAGTCCAAAAGTCTTTTGCAACTAAAGAGGGAAGATCTTCCCCTTTCAATCGATTTCTTTTGTTGACAAAACATCGCATTTATTTTGTTGACCAAGTTCTTTTATAGATCAAAAAATCATTACCTTGAAAGGTTAAAAAGAACACCATGTTTTCATGGAGCAACATCTTCAAATAGGATTAGCAAATCATTGCTTTGAAGGGCTAAAAGAAACTTGTGTGCTTTGTTTTGAAAGTGGAAAGTATATGCTCTCCCCTTAATTGGGTGATCAAAAAGCCAAACCACTCTTAAAAGCTTTCTTTACTTCAAGCATTTACATCCTTTAGTAGGCTTGCCTTCCCGAGGGGTTGAAAAACTCTTAAAGCTATTTTTGGCCAGTGTGAAAGGAACGACCTAAGTGGGAAAAGACTTTGAAGCCAAGTGTTCCAAACCACTATAATCAAAAGTGGAAAGTGACGAAAGCCCTTTTCAACAGTTGCACTTAGTGATTAGCCTTCCCCCGAAATCCTTGAGATACGTAAAGCCTTTTTTCTAAAGTTTGGGAAGCCTCCTGAGGAAGTTTATCACTGATGGCCAAACGGGAAGCCTGATTATGAACCTTAGCATAGAAACTTTGAGCCAAGTCAGTATTCAGATATTTGCAATATCATAGTACAAGGGTGGGGAAGAATCCGCCCCTAAGATTGCTCACCATATATCTCCCAAGATGACTACTCAATTGTGAAGCAATTCACTTTGAGTTAATTTCTGGCAAAAGGCAAAAAAATGGGCACCCCCTAGGGGGTGACACAGCTGTTTGAGTTGACGGAGTATCGAGACTAGTGGACTATTATATTGCTTATGACCTTTGAATAAAGAGTCTGACTGAAGTGCATGTTGTATCTAAACCTGTCAAAACATTGGGGATTTGAACACATCCTCGCAGAACATACACTTATTGTTTAGATTAAGAAAAATGGTTGTATCTTTGGTGTCGTGCTTTCATTTGTTACTTCAGAAAATCATCTATCAATACTAAAAAATCAAAGCAAAATTCCAAAAATCACAAAAAATCAACCAAGTCAAAACTATCAGGGCAGTTTAGCACATGAGAGAAACTTCTTAGCACGTGGAAACCATCTTTTAGCGCATAAAACCTTCACCTTAGCACATCAAGTGTAAACATTAGCACTTCATCAAAAACCAAAACTAGCAATATTAAGTAGCGCGTTTTGAAAATAATTTAGCGCATTGAAGCATCAGCTTAGCGTGTGGAAACTGAATCTTAGCGCATAGGGTTTAACAGTTAGAGCATAGGCGGCCCATATTGGTGCATAACCTTTTGAACCAAGGCAAAATCAAGATAAACCAGTTAGCGCGTATCAGGTGGCAGCATAGGTTCTTTTCTCTAGCGTGTTGAGCACTTTTTCTAGCACATTGAGTCTTTGTTTTAGTGCATAACCAAAACCATAAAAACAGGGGGCAAAACAAAGGACAATTTTAAAAATTTTAAAAATAATTTCGAAAGCTTTCCTTCATCAGTCGGAACTTCATCAAGCAGAAAACCAAAAACAGAGTATCAAAAGTTATTTCTAGAGCAAAATTTCCATTAAACAAAGTTGTCCAAAATTTGAAACTAGTCGCAAGGTAAACATATCTCTCCTATCAAAATCAGGAAACATCATCACATGTATCAAACAGGTCCTTCCATCAAACGGTTTTTTATCCCAAAACACACTTGTTTTAAACACTCCAAGTTGTCAAATCGAGTTTCCATATTAGGAAACCTCATATTCCATATCATTTGACACACTTTGTTGTGAGGGGGCATCTAAACCTTCATTTTGATAAAGTAAAACTTGAGTTTCCAAAAAAAGCTAAACTAAATCCAAAACAACTCAAAGGAAACCATTGATCGCTTGTGCATGACTAGTCCTCATATTTTGAGAAGAAAAGAATATTTATCATAACACTAAGTTGAAGAAATAGCAACCGAGTTCTTCAAAATTTGCCAAAAGAAATAAATTGTTATACATCATTTGCCAACTCTTCAAATCTCATCACACATTCCTTCATCATATACGCTTGTATCTTCAAAACAAAACAAATGAATTTGACAAGGAACCCTTGAGGAGTAGGGCATTCTGTCAAAAATCAGCATTCAGTCAACGCATAAATCAAGGAGGGAAGATCAATTCGGCCTTCTTTCCTAAAGAGTGCATCACTTATAACATACCCCGATTTGAACCACCAACCCCTAAGCAAAACATTGAAGAAGAGTTCATTCCTTTTGTCATAGAGAGCTTCTACTAGATGCCCGTTGTTACTCGCTCTCAATGAAACAAACAAAGCGAAATGCAACCAGAGTCCAGCATGAATCGGACATTATCAAATCCTTTTGACGGTCCGCATCTAGAGGACACTGATATTACTAAAGAACTTTTTCAAGAGTGTCAAGAAAGCGCTTCATTTCAAAGGCTTGTGGAAAGGCTCATGGAAAATGACAAAGAAAAATATCTGCTCATGCTCACAAGCAAAGAACTTAAACTTCCTGAAGATTTGGACACAGACATTTTTAGAACAAGATCTCGACATTATGAATATCAAGATTGATAAAGAGAGAAAGAAACATGTGACCCTGAGCAAGATATCCCTGAGAAAAATATCCCTGAGCAAAACATCCCGAAGCAAAACATACCATTCCACACACCATTTCAGCCTAGAACTATTACAAGGGAAGAACTCTTCCCTCAGCAACACAATGAACCTTTGATTGCTCTCACTCAACAAATGCAAATGTTACAAAGACAAATGCAAGACATACAACAAGGCACAACAGTACGATACTCCTTAACTGAAATTTATCCTTATCCTTTTGACAGATGATTAAACATGGTAGCTTTTCCTCCAAACTCAGACGTTCCCAAATTTGACAAATATGATGGGAAAAGTGATCCCCGTGATCATGTTCAAGAATTCTATACAATTAGTCTTGAATTCACCCATGATGACACCTATTTGATGAGGTTATTCCCAAGAAGCTTGGGAGGGCAAACAATGGAATGGTTATCTAAAATCACACCTCCCTTCAGATCATTCGGTGAACTAGTCAACAAATTCATAACTCAATATTCCTATAACATTCAACATGCTATCACTATGCTAGATGTTTGTAATACCAAGCAGAAAAACAATGAAACATTCATGATATTCCTTCAACATTGGTGACATATGGTTTTGAGATATCCTCGTGATGTACCCAAAAAGGAAAAGATGGAAATTTTCATCGACAACTTGAATAGTGAGATGAGTTACAGATTCAAACTCCAATGCATACCATCTTTTTCCAAGTTGATTAAGAATGGCATCCAAGTAGAAGAGGCATGTGTCAAGAAAGGAACGTTAAAATTATTCAAAGAAGGAACAAGTTCATCCAACTATAACAACCAAAACAACAATAACTTAGACAAATCCAGATTCTAGACTAGAAACAAAAACAATGGAAATGAAGGAGGAAATGAATCAAATGATCCAAAATCAAAGTAGCCCGTGCTCACATTATCCGGCAATCCTCAAGCTACAAAGAATCCCAAAGGTGCTAACCCAGACACTAACACTTATACACCAAATACCAATCAAGATCAATTCAACACAAACAATACCCAAAACAATAACACCAATCGAGGACCTAATCCAAACTCACAAGGCAACGCAAACAACTTTCAAAAATGCATTTACATACCATTGGGGTAATCGTTAGAGTTAGCATTCAGAGAACTCCTGGCAAACAAAATTATCTCCTTACCAGCAATCAGCAACTTTGAACCACAAATCAAACCAACCTGGTGGAATGAATCACACTTGTGATTTTCATCGTAACAAAGGTCATCAAACAAATGATTGCATGAGACTGAAAAACATTGTTCAGGACATGATTGATAGAGGTGATTTAATAGTCGATGATCTCAAGAAAAATAGCGACCATGGAGCCTTTAAAAATCCTCTTCCAAACTATAACAAGGATGGAGCTTCAACCTCAAATGACACACGTGAAGCTCGTATCAATCACATAAACAATAACACCATCAATCATATATCAGTTGAAGACAAACAAGTAAACGTCATCACCATCAGAGATAAGTGTGAACATGAATCTATCAACATAACAACTAGAGCTCAAAAATATGTCATGAAAGGGCATATGCCAACAGCAAACATCGTACCCAAAATTCAATATGATCTAGTCAGTCAACTACGTAAGACTCCTGCTCAAATATCCATACTAGAATTGCTGAAACTTTCACCAAAACACAAAGACATATTGGAGCAAGCATTATTGGAAACAAATGTACCTCAAGATCTGGATGTTGACAAATTCCAAGCCATGGTGGCTCATATGACAAGGCCTCATAACCTCACTTTTTCTGAGCATGATAATATCTCATTGAGCCATCCACACAATACTCCACTCCACATTAAAGTCTTGGTCTATAAACACCAAGTTAAAAGAGTATTAATAGATGGAGGAGCGGGACTCAATATCTGTACCTTAAAAATTATCCATGCATTAGGCTTCTCTGAGTAATCTATTGATCCACGTAAAAAGATCACTATCAAAGCATATGATGATGAAGAAAGATCATCTAAAGGAACAGTAATGTTGCCATTACAAGTAGCACCAATACAAAAGGACACTATGTGCCAACTCTTCAACATAGACCTCACATACAATATCTTATTAGGTCAACCTTGGATACATGAAATGAAAGTGGTACCCTCCACTTATCACCAGTGTGTTAAATTCCCCTACAATGGGCAGGAGGTTTCTATATCAACTGATCATAATCCATTTCAGCATTGTAATGCTATGGGGGTAGCCCAAGACAGCTTGGTTCCACATAATAGATAAAAACAAAGTTACTCAACACTAGCTCCTCAGCAAAAAAAGTCTACATCATTGTCTATGGATTTCAAGCAGAAAATGAAGATCCAAGAGCAAGGCATGGGAAAGTACTCTTTAGCACCCATGTATTTGACCAACTTACCAACATCACCTAAATCTCATGGATCACCTATAGCATCAACACATCAAGCAACCCAGCCCATCACCAAGTTTGATGGCACATTTATCCAACTAGACACTCTAGCACATGAATCTGAGGAAAAGGACATCCTTATTTGGTTATACAAAGATGAAGAAGAAGATAGAGCAGCTACTGTGGAGATAGCTATACCCACACACCTGTATGGAAAAGGCTACTTAATCATGCAACAAATGGGATACAATGGCAAAGGACCTATTGGTAAGTGAAAGGAAGGCATCACAAAACCATTGGATCCTCCTTCACAATTTAGTAAAGACAAAAAGGGACTGGGCTTTGAACTCACTCTACTACTAAAGAGGACACCACGCAAATATCAAAAACCTCAGTGGAAAGAAAAGAAGAAATACAAAGAAGACTCCTGGCAAGAGGCACTTGTTGAAATGTGGTGACTGATCAGCAAAGTACTGTCGGTTGCCCTAAAAAAGGCCGACTTTGTTGGTTGCCCTAAAAACGCATGTTATAAGCGGCTGGGATGCTTAAGGCATTGTAAGGTTGATGTACTATTTTTGCTAGATAATAAGAAAGATTGGACGGCTGTGTATGGTGGACGTAACCCATTCTGGGTGAACCACGTTAAATCTCTATGTTATCTGTGTCCTATTTTATTTCTTTATCATTTGTATTTAAATCTGCATATAATTGTTAGTTCATATTTGCTTCGGATCTGCTTGAAACCCTAACAATTGGTATTAGAGCGAGGTTTTTTTGTAAATTGGCAGGACTTTCAAATTTGAGTGGGAGCAATGGAGGATTCCAAATTCAAGGTTGAAAAGTTTAACGGCCAGAATTATCAGTTATGGAAAATGCAGATGGAGGATTACCTGTATCAAAAGGATTTGTGGCGGCCATTGGAAGGAAAGGCAAAGAAACCGACCACAATATCAGATGAAGAGTGGGACATTTTAGATAGAAAGGCACTGGGATCCATTCGATTGTGCCTTGCATCGTCTGTAGCATTCAATATAACAGAAGCAAAAACGACTGTAGATTTGATGGCGACATTGGCAAAGTTGTATGAGAAACCCTCGGCTCCGAATAAGGTATTTCTTATGAAGCGTTTGTTTAATTAGAAAATGAGTGAGGGAGGATATGTAGCAGAGCACTTAAATGAATTTAATACAATTACCAGTCAACTGTCTTCGGTAAAAATTACCTTTGCAGAAGAGGTAAGGGCTCTTTTGATTTTATGTTCTTTGCCAGAAAGCTGGAATAGCTTGGTTATGGTTGTAAGTAACTCTGTCTCTGGTAAAAATACTTTGGTATTTGATGATATTGTTGGTGTTATCCTAAGTGAGGAAATGCAAAGGAAAAGCATAGGTGAGACTCCAACATCATCGGGTAGTGTTTTGAATGTGGAGAACAGAGGAAGATCAAAGGAAAGAGGAAAAGGCCCTGGGAATGAGAAGTCATGAGGGAAGTCAAATGAATGACACTCTCAATCTAGAGGAAAGAAAGATTGCTGGTACTGCGGAAAGCCTGGTCATCTAAAGAAAGACTGTTGGTCTCGAAAAAACAAAGAAGGAGACAAAAATGAAAATGACAGTAAGAAAGCTAATATTGCAAGTAATACTTTACAAGATGCTTTAATCTTATGTTTGGATAATGTTAATGATTCTTGGGTAATAGATTCTGGGGCTTCATTTCATGCTACACCCCATAGAAAATATTTTCTAGATTATGTTCAAGTTGAGTTTAGACAGGTATATTTGGGTGATGATGAGCCCTGTCAAATTGTTGGAAAAGGAAAGATAAAGATCAAGTTGCAAAATAGAAATGACTGGTTTCTGCAGGAGGTAAGACATGTTCCTAATTTAAGAAGAAATTTAATTTCTGCAGGGCAACTAGGTAGTGAAGGTTGCATAGTTACCTTCTCAGATAGTATGTGGAAGGTCACTAAAGGATCATTAGTAGTAGCTAAAGGTGCGAAGGTAGGCACATTATATCTGTGTACTGGTAATGCTTACTCTACCCTAGCTGCTACAAATAAAGTTACTACAGGGACAACAACAATAGATGTTGCAAGAACAGATTCGATAATGTGGCACCATAGGCTTGGGAAAATGAGTGAGAAAGGGATGAAAATCCTTCACTCCAAAAATCTATCACCATGACTAAAGAAGATTGATTTAGAGTTCTATGAAAACTGTGTTTATGGTAAACAGAAAAGAGTCAAATTTCTCAAGGTTGGGAAAGAGAAGAAGAGTGAGAAGTTAGAGCTTGTACATTCAGATGTATGGGGACCAGCTCAGGTATCATCTCTTGGTGGCTCTTGTTATTATGTTATTTTTATTGATGACTCAACCAGAAAAACATGGGTATATTTCCTAAAACAAAAATCAGATATTTTTGAAACTTTTAAGAAATGGAAAGCTTTGGTTGAGAATGAGACAGGAAAAAAGTTGAAGTGTCTCAGATCGGATAATGGAGGTGAGTATTGCAACAAAGCATTTGAAGATTACTATTCTTTAAATGGGATTTGAAAGCAGAAAATAGTTCCAGGAACTCCACAAGAAAATGGTGTGTTAGAGAGAATGAATAGGACCATCATGGAACGTGCGAGGAGCATGAGATTGCATGCTGGATTGCCCTTACATTTTTGGGCAGATGTGGTACATACTGTTGTCTATTTGATAAATAGAGGACCTTCAACCCCTTTGGATGGTGGTATTCCAGAGGAGGCATGGACTGGTAAAAAGGTAAATTATTCTTTTCTAAAAACTTTTGGTTGCGAAGCTTTTGTCCATGTTGATAAAGAAAATAGAACCAAGCTTGATGCTAAATCTCAGAAATGTACCTTCATTGGATATGGGATAGATGAATATGGCTATCAGTTATGGGATTTTGAAAATAAGAAAATAATTAGAAGTAGAGATGTTATATTCAATGAGAAGGTTATGTATAAAGAACAGATGCAGGAAAAGAAGCATGAACAGGATAAACAAGAATATGTGGTGTTGGATGAGATTCCTGAAAATGAAATGCCACAAGTACTTGATGCTCAGCAACAATAGATTGTCCCACAAACTCTTGCAAGTGTTAGACGTTCTACGAGGACAAGTAGACCCCCTAAAAGATTTTCTCCTTTTTTGTATTCTATTTTATTAACGGATTCTGGTGAGCCAAAAGAATATGAAGAAGCAATGCAGGTGGATGCCAAACAACAGTGGCAACTAGGCATGAAAGAGGAGATGGACTCCTTGATGAAAAATAAGACTTGGGACTTAGTCCCTTTACCTGTAGAAAAAAGATAGAGGAGGAGGAATGTTCGCGTGCAGAACGATTACGTCTAGTCTTAGTAGGAAGTGTAGAAGATAGAGGAGGAGGAATGTTCTCATCCTTATCACTTGGGTGTTTAGGTTGTGGTCTCTTAGGCTGGATAATAGGAGAAGAAGAAGGTCTCTTTTCTCTATAAAAGGCAGGAGGAGGAACTGCTCCATATAAAGGAGGAATTTCTGGTTTAGGGAGAAGACCAAGTCCATCATGACGAGGAGGTATAGATCTACTCTTAGAAGATTTATCAGGCATAGACATAGTCACATCCATGGGGACGGGTTGGGAATCTTCTTGAGGAAAGACATTAGTTTTATCTTTCAAAGGAAGAATTTCCTTCTCAAGAATGATAGGAATGTCAAGTTTAGGTGTTCTAAGTTCACTTAGAGATAGGATCATATCTGTTTTCCACTTTTGATAAGATTTAAAAAGATGATCACTTCGCGGAGGAAGAGATTGGAATTGTTTAGGCCAAAAGTAATCAATAGGAACACTAGAGGTTCTTTCAGCTGGTTTAAAGAGACTATGATTGACAGTAACAACTTCACCATTATGGGGAAATTTCAAACACTTATGTATAGGAGAAGCAATAGCCTTCATGGAAGATAGCCAAGGATAGCCAAGCTTCACACGAAATTGTTCGGAAGATGGAATAATAGCAAAGTTCACATCAAGAGATTTATTATGGACCTCAATAGGCAATGTAATAGAACCAATTGCAGGAGAAGAAAATGCATCAAATAGTTTCACAATCACATCTGTTTTGTCATAGATCACTTGATTCAATTGCAAAGTAAAAAGAAATTCTTCAGTAATAACATTAACCATGCACGAAGGATCAATAAGCACTCCACGGCAAGGTGTATTTTTGACTTTTGCAACTATGTATAAAGGACCATCAGGTGCTCTAATGGTTTCACTAGAATCAAATGTGATGGAAGGTTCTTCAGGGATTTCTTGTTGCTCTACAAAGTTAATCACATTCGGAGTCATCGACACAAGACCATCAGATGAAAGAGAGGAATCATTAGCCTCAATTGCATTAGAGGTATGAGAAGGCAATGGATCAGTGAAAATCTGAAGATTTTGGTTAGGAGGAGCTACAGATGTGTTGCCTTTATCATTCACTCCAGAAACAGAAATAGTATTATTATCAATCAAATCCTGAATTTTACCCTTTAAAGAAAAACATTTTTCAGTATCATGACCAGGCTGACGATGAAAATGACAAAAAGCTTTGTGATCAAAATAAGGTGAAGTAATCTTTGCAGGATCAATTTGTCGTACAGGAGGAAGAGTAAGCACATTTTGTCCCAATAACTTATTCATAATATCATGCAATGATTCATTCAAAGGAGTATACTTTCTTTCTTTCCTGAAAAATTTAGAAATAGGAGGCACACCTGATGCTGCATTCACATTGTTGTTGATGATGTTTTCATTGAATTTGATGGAATCTCTGTTTGGTTTAAACTTCCCAAATGGTTGTTGACTGCTATCACCCTTATCACTCGGAGCCATAGGATGTGATTGTTCCATTTGACTCACAGTCAGTTGATAATTGTGAAGAGTGGCACACAACTGTTGGAAAGAAGTAAACTCAGAAAACAGAAGTTTGTCTCGAATATCTTTTTGTAAATTAGAAATAAAGATTCTTTGAATATCATTATCAGGCACTGGAAAAGAAATTTGAGCATACAAATGCTTATATCTACCAATGAAATCAGTCACTTTTTCTTTAACACCTTGTTTACAATGCATTAAATCAATCAAAGTAACTTTAGGACTTATATTGTTTTGAAATTGTTGAATGAAAGCATTTGCAAGTTGTTCGAAAGAAGTAATAGAATAAGAAGGCAACGAGCAATACCATTGTAGGGCTTTGTCTCTTAATGTTCTAGTGAACAGTTTTGCAAGCAACCTTTGGTCATAAGCAAAATCAGTACATATTGTTTGAAAAGTCTTAACATGTGTTAGAGGATCTCCTTTACCATTATAAAGCTCCAAATGCGGGATTTCAACATGTTTAGGAGGGATAGCTCGAACAATATCAAGAGAAAGTGGGCTCGCAACATCAAATGTAGGCACACTAAACTTAGATTGATTCATAGAGGCAATTTGTTGCTGTAAAGAAGAGACAGTTTGTGCAAGATTGTTAATGGTCGCTTCAGTCGAAGAGTTCATATTAGGTGTGTTAGATTGAGATGGAGGTGTGATGTTATTGAAAGAAGGTAAAGGTGGTGGGACCCTATGATAGTCAACCATAGGGGATGATTGGATAGGAGGAACACTACAAGGAGGAATGGAATGGTTAAATGAATTGCCCCCTTGCGTCATGTTCATTTGTGAAGATGTAATAGGAACATTCATTGAAGGAATGTACGAAGAAGTTGGATTGAATGAAGGAAGAGGATTAATTGAAGAAGAGGGAGGATTGCCCCCATGACTAGTGATCACAGGAGGAATGTCTTGTATAGAGGTAGCCATGATGTTTGATGTAAAGGTAGGTATACTAGCAATAGGAGTGGTCAAAGGAATAGAATGATTGACTTGTGTAGGAGGTTGTGTATAACCTAAAGATTCAGCACAACTCTTCATAGGCATCATATTCGAATCCACAATATGTGCGATACCACATAAAACATCAATTCCATTCTTATCACTTTGAAGCATGCATTTTAGACCCTCAATTAAAGGAAGAGCTTGACTATCGGGATACTCATGAGACATCCATTGGTGAAAATCGTCAAATTGGTTGTCCAATTTGGAAAGTTGTTCAACGGAAACTTCATGGAGAGCTTCTTCATCATTAGGAGGATTAGAGGAATTACCCATGTCCTCGTTAAAAAGGCTACTCAAATTAGGTTCCATCTCCTCGGTAGTTAAACCTCGGAAGGACTTAATTCTACGGCTTCGTCTAACGGGAATAGTGTAAGTAGGGCTTACTGTTGTAAAACTCATGCACTAGAGAGAGAGAAAAGATTTTGATCTTAGAGGTAGCAATTTTCAGTAAAACCATCCAATCTTCCAGATTTAAGCTGTTAAATACAATCACAACAGTCTCCCGAAATTTCGGAAAAAATGTCCAGGACCGTGGCGCTCGGAGTGCAACACGATCCTTGCAACTTTTTTCGAAATTTGCAGGGATGAAAGGTATGATGATTTTAGAGCTAATCTAAAAAAATTGAGGGATTTTACGATCTGTAGATAGGCCAAATTTAAAGTTGCAATCTCGAAATTGAACCCTACCAAGATTGTCGAAAAATGCAAAATTTGAATTTTGAAAAAGAGAGGGAAACTAAAATTTTGAATTTTATGATTTTAGAGGGAATGTCAAGAGCAATGCAAATTTTGAAATTTTAAAAATTGACTCAATTTCACGCAAAATTCAATTTTGAAAGCGGAAATCAAAGTTGTTGTAATTAAGCACTTAATTTCAAAAGTCACAAAATGCAAGAATTTGAATAAAGCACTGAAATTTTTAATGAATGTTAACACACTTTTCAGATTTAGGACAGTAAGAACACAATTTTGACACAAAATTTCAGTTTCAATGATTTTTGAATGTTTAAAAGCCTTAATCCAAGCAATCACAAGACCAACTTTGACTGTAATTTTGAAGGTGTTAAAATTGATAAAATCAGCCAAAATTCTGGATTTTAGCAGGAAAATATAGTAAGATCTCGCTCCCGAAATTTCGGAAAAAATGTCGGGGACGATGGCGCTCGGAGTACACACGGTCCTCGCAACTTTTTTCCAAATTTTCAGGGATGAAAGATATTGTGATTTTATTGCAGAATCCAAAGTTACGACTGATTTGGAGATGTTTTGATTGGTCAAATTGTCGGACAAAGGTTGAATTAAGAGGGTTTCAAAAATTAGGGTTTTGACACTTAACCACTTAATTTTCAAAATTAAAGTACAGACATGAATTGATAATTTGTAATAGAAAAGCAGATCTGAAGCAAGCATTAATAATTAAACATTTCGCAAGTTCAATGTTCAAAAAGAAAATTTAGGGTTTTTATGCAATCATCTCTAAAATTTTGCAAAAGATCAAACATGGAAATGTAATCAACTTTTCAGATCTAAGCATGAAAAATCAGAAAGGATGTTCACGTCGGGTTCACCAAAATGTAAAGCGGAAAATCGCGGTCGAACCCTAGTTGTTCTCCCCTCTTCCGACTCCGAGGAGAGAGAAGGGAGGTTCGCTAGGATTCGATGGGTTTTCACTTAAGGGGAAGACTTTACATTCAAAAGAGGGGTTGAAACTCATAAGATTCAATCCCACACAATGTAAGATTGGATGCTAAATGAATTTCAAGGGTTAGGAAAGCAAGGCTACCCTCTTTTGTAAAGAATGTTGATTAAGGGAATTAAGCTAAGCATGCATAGAAAGTCATAAAGATTCGCTTATAAACTGAGTTCGGGTTATAGGATGAAGCTGCGGACCTGGAATTAGCAGTAGAATGTCGATACGGCGCTGTCCTGCAAATTTGAGCAAAAGTTGTCGGGACGATGGCGCCCGGCGCCACGGTCCTCCGAAAAATCCGTCAAACGAAGGGGGATCGGTTCGTCTCTGCACAAGGATTCCAGATCTTCAATCTCAGCCGCGTACCTGCAACCTACACATAGAAAAGCGAAGACGATGGGGGGTTAGGGATTAGGGGTTTGCCTTTAGGTCAAACCCCGGTTTTGGAATTAACCAAGAAATGAGCAAGTGTTGTAAATGTAAATGACTGTAATGTAAAACAAGTACTAATACCTTGTTCTAAGGATGTTTGTATCCTTATGTGCAAAGGTTTAGATGTTGTATGTTGTAGTATGTAGCATGTAATAAGTGATCTCCTCTTCAATGGTTGAATCCTTGTCTTGAATGCAACACTTAGCCTTGAATGGAGACTTGGAATGATCAATTGCTTAAATGCTTGAATGCTTGAATGCTTGAATGCTTGAATGCTTGAATCTTGCTTTCGCCTTTTCTCCATCTACCCAAATGAGAGAGGAAAATGTAGTTTATATACTTGTCAATTAGGGCTGATAGACTGATTTTCCCGACCTTAGGCCGACCAGGGAAGTATATTTCCAAATTGCAATCAAAAAGACCCGATATCACTTAGGAAACCGGGCCCAAAATAGGACCCAGGGACCAGGGCGCTGGGCGCCCTGGTCCTGAGGGACCAGGGCGCTGGGCGCTCTGGTCCCACCTCCGGGACAGCGGGGTGCAAGGAGGTTCAGGCCAAGGTGCTTGAAAAATGTAGTTTTTGGTGTTGTGAGCAAGTTTTGGGGTCTCCATTCAGGTTGCGTGTTGCGTCACCATCGTGAAGACCGAAATGCAGTCGAAATTGCAAGTGTCGCAATTTTAGGACGCTACAGATACCATCAAAGACCTTGACAAAATCCTTAACTTCTTTAACACCTCAACCAATCACGATGATACCTCCATCCTAACACTTACAGCAACAAAACTTGATCGACCAAACGACTCCTTACCACTTGTTTTTCCTGACCTCATAGATTGGGATGAGCCTGAAACTCATGATATACCAATTTTCCCAAATAACGAATCCATTATCCATTACTTATGTATCATCAACCTGGAGACAGACTCTACCAATGAACAAAATAACGACATCTACAATCAGGGGATTGCCAAGTCCCTCAGTCGCAAAAATCAATGAAATAAAGGATCTAATGCTGAAAACCAGTCAATGGCAGCAATAGATCACAAAAAAGTAAAAATAAAGGACGCATCTAAGGGTGAAAACCTTTTTAAGGTGCCTAAGGATGGGCGAATTGACACTCTTCCTGAGCATTATCATGAGCGATCACCCATATTGATTGAGCCCACTCAATCAATCAACATTGATACTACAGAAGCAGCCAAAACTATACACCTTGCAGAATCTTTGACAGAAGACGAAAAATCAGAGTTTATCAATTTTTTTAAAGAAAAGCAAATCAACTTCGCTTGGTCATATGCAAATATGTCTGAGATTGATCCACAATTGATCATGCATCACCTATCCATTACTCCAGGAGCTAAGTCAATCAAGCAAAAACTGCGAAAGATGAATCCACATGTGGCCCTCATGGTTAAAGCTGAATTAAAGAAACTATTAGATGTCAGGTTCATTCAGCCTATCGACTATACTAAATGGATTTCCAACATTGTCCCAGTATCAAAACTAGATGGCAGTATCAGAATATGCACTGATTTTAGAGATGTCAACAAAGTCTGCCCCAAGGATGACTTTCCTTTACCTAGTATCGACATAATTGTAGACCTCATAGTAGGCCATGCAATGTTATCACTAATGTACGGTTTTTCAGGCTATAATCAAATCAAAAAAGGCCTGAAGGATCAAGATAGAAAAACATTTACCTATCCCTGGGGAGCATACTGTTGGAATGTCATGCCTTTTGGCTTAAAGAATGCAGGAGCAACTTATCAACAAGCTATGACAACTATCTTTCATGAAATGATACATACCTTCATGGAAAACTATGTGGATGATTTACTACCTAAATCCTTCACTAGAACAGATCATTTAAGCATCTTAGAAAAGATTTTTGACAGATTGGATAAATTCCTAGTCAGGCTCAACCCTAAGAAGTGTGTCTTTGGGGTTACATCAGATAAGTTACTAGGTTATATAGTTTCAACTAAGGGTATTGAAGTGGATCCAGCAAAGGTACAAGCCATTATGGAGATGCCACCACCAAAGAACATCAATCAACTTAGATCTCTACAAGGACGGCTCTAATCAATCATGTAATTCATAACTCAATTAGTAGATAAAAGTCTCTCGTTCAATCATTTGTTATATAAAAATGTACCATTCAGATGGGAAGCCAAATGTGTAAAATCATTTTATCAAACCAAGCAGTATTTAATGAACCCACCAGTTCTAGTACCACCAATAGTAGAGAAGCCACTTATTCTCTACATTTCAACAATAGACATATCACTGAGGGCATTATTAGCACAAGAAGATCAACAGGGCAAAGAATGAGCTATATACTACATCAGCAGGACATTGAACGGATATGAACTCAACTATACATTCATTGAGAAGGCTTGTCTAACAGTGGTATTTGCCTCTCAAAAGTTTCGACACTACATGCTAGCTCACACAATTAAGCTAGTTGCAAAAATTGATCCTCTCAAATATTTACTCAACAAGGCAGCTCTTACAAGCAGATTGGCTAAATGGGTCATGATTCTCAGTGAGTTTGATATCCACTACATAGAACGACGAGCTATCAAAGGACAAGCAATTACAGATCAACTGGCTGAAGCACCCCTACCTAGAAAACAACCTATGGAGATCAAATTTCTAGACACAGACGTTCTTACTATCTATACCAAACAATGGACCCTATACTTTGATGGATCCTATACTCAACATGGCTCGGGTGTTGGTATTCTGTTCATCACTCCTGAAGTGCACACCATACCAAGATCATATCGGCTTATGTTTTCATACACAAATAACATTGTTGAATATGAGGCACTGGTTATAGGCATCAAAATGGTTGTAGAATGGAAAATCATAAAATTAAAAGTCTATGGAGATTCACAACTAGTCATCAATCAAATCAACAATGACTATCAGACAAAGGACGACAAGCTGCTAACATACAAGCGAATGGTGGATGATTTTAAACAATATTTTGTACACATCACCTTCAAGCAAATACCAAGGTTGGATAACAGAGTAGCTGATGCAATGGCTACTATCACTTCACTACTACAAATTCTAGAGCAACAAAATCATTACGAGTTTCTGGTAGAGCAACTGTTCTCCCCAGCCTATGACCATTCTGATTCCCACGTTATCTATGCCTTGACTGGTTTAGACTCTCCATTATATGGACTGATATACAACTATCATAAGAGCAATATCCTACCCATTGACCTATCCCGAAACCAAAAACGCAACTTTATCCGGCAAGTCGCCCGTTATACTCTTATCGCTGATACTTTGTACTGTCGAGGTCTAGATGGTACTCTTCTTCGTTCCCTTGATCATAATGAATCTGACTCCACTTTACAAGAGCTTCACAAAGGTATATGTGGCACACATTCAAGTGGTCCTACTCTTGCTAAAAAGCTTCTAAGAATGGGATATTACTAGCTGACAATGGAAAAAGACTCTTACCACTTTGCAAAGAAGTGTCCTAAATGTCAAATCCATGGAAATCTTATACATGCACCAGCACAGGAACTGTAGCCATTCACAACATCCTAGCCCTTTTTCTAATGGGGACTGAACTTGCTTAGGAAAATTCATCCTTCATCTTCAAATGGACACAAGTTCATTATAACTACAATAGAATACTTTACCAAGTGGATTGAAGTGGTCCCCATGACCATAGTAACTGGAAAACAAATAGCCTCTTTTATCCTTAATTATCTGATCTGCAAATATGGCATTCCAAACTCCATCATCACAAATAATGGATGACCTTTCAAGAACCAAGATGTCCAAGAACTATGTGAAAAATTCAAAATCCAACATCATTTTTCTACACCTTACTACCCGCAGGGAAATGGTCAAGCAGAAGCATCCAACAAGACAATATTGAAAATCCTAAAGAAAATAGTGAATGATGCAGGCAAAGATTGGCATGTACATTTCAATCCAGCACTTTGGGCATACAAAACTAGCATCCGCACACCAATGGGAGCTAAACTATATTCATTGGTATATGGATCTGAAGCAATTTTACCCTTAGAGGTAGAAATTCCATCTCTCAGAGTCTCTTTAAAAGGCCTAATTCCAGATGAAGAGTATTGAGTTAACTTAATGTAAGAGCTCAAGCTTCTAGATAAAAGACATCAACATGCCTACACTCATCTCAAAGCATATCAGTAACGTATGTGCAAGAGCTACAACCACAAGGTCATTCCCAGAATTTTTAAAATTGGTGACCTAGTACTCAAGGAAAATCCTAGGAATCAGCAAGATCAGGAAAAGAAAGGGAAATTTGAACCTAATTGGTTAGGTCCCTATGTCATCATATTAGCCTATGGATCAGGTGCCTATCAACTAACAAATTCAGAGGGAGATGTGCTCGACGAACCAACTAACAACATCCATCTGAAGAAATACTACACTTGAGTAATCTAATGCATGGAAAAGTCAAAAAATCAAAAACATATCAAAAAATCAGGAAAAGACAAATAAAAAGGTATAATAAAAGCAACTGGTGAAAACCTGGCAAATAGGCGCTATTGTGAGAGGATGGCTCCTCTATCTATATCCATACCATTATATCCATAGTAAAGCACTCTTGACCATTGCCCGACATTTTTATCATAATATCCATCCAGGACATACTTAGCGTAGTCACTATCCTGGTTTATTATCATATCCTTTCACCACATCTCACCATGGCTTGGTAATCCCTGTACATATCTACATTAAGAGGAACACCCAGCTAGGGGTAGTATTAATCACAACTTGAAGAACACTCAAGCCATCAAAAACTTTTCACAAACTCAGAACATCATATCCAGCAAACAAAACTCAGCAATCACAAAAACGACACATTGATCACTTAACGAGATTCACAAAATATGATGGATGATTTTCTGAAGTATCAAATGTTGCATCTTGCATAAAGTTTTGACTATTCTTGCACTTAAAATTTTTTGAACTATTGGATCTTCTACATTCTCTCTACGATGCATCAAGCTAGAGAAAGTCATGGGGACTCCAATATTTTTTTAGTTTTCTGTCTGTGAGGCGATCATTTGTACTATGTAAATACTTGTCTCGAGACGTGATTCACAGCATATCACTGAAGACATGATTCCACTTTACACATACAAAATGGTTTCATCTTGTCTATTTATATGCAATCCGCACTCAGGTCGTTCTAGTTCAATTATACCTTGACGCTTGTGTTATCTTGCAAAATCAAAAATCATGTAAATTTTTCTCAAGTCATTATGGTTCAACTATACCATTATGCTTGTATAAATTTTCAACATATCCCAAAACAAATCAATGCTCAATGATGATACCTATCAAGAAAGCAAACAAACAAGTGGCTATACAGGGATGACAAATGCAGAATGAGGATGCTCAAAGTAATTAGTTGCATATCATTATCATACATCTCATTTTCAAGATACATCTCGCAGCATATCATTATCATACATCTCATTTTCAAGATACATCTCACAGCATATCATTATCATACATCTCATTTTCAAAATACATCTCACAGCATATCATTATCTTACATCTCATTTTCCAGATACATCTCACAGCATATCATTATCATACATCTCATTTTCAAGATACATCTCACAACTTCATGCATTATCACATCATATTCATCACATATCACATCACATACATCCATCTAAGTATTGCATCATCATAAAATAATCACAAGCATATAGAAAACACCATCCATAACACATCACATGAGGATCAAAGAAAATGGTGTCATGTCTAGGAGGCCCTGTCACGCCTCTGCTCTCTGTCCTCGACCTATTCTCTTGAGATCAACTTGATCTCGATGCTCCCTGGGCACTACATCCTCATAATGACACCGGTAGTACTTTGCCTCCTTAGCTCTCTCAAGGTGTCTCTCATCGGGCTACCTGTTGCAGCTCTTTGCAAACTCGCTGCGAGCTCCTCTGCTTGACCCCGATGCTCTATCTCAGTATCATGCTCTGTGGTCAGTTGAGTAATCTGATGCTGATGTGCCAATAATTATGTCTACAACTATTGCACTGACAACTATAGAGATCTAATCTACGCATCCTCCAGATACGTTGGAATCCACATCTGCAGGCGTACCTGTGAAGGGGTACCCCTATCCCTCTGCCTGCTCTCAGTGTTAGTGGAGGTAGTACATCTAACCTCCTCCTCTAGACCGATCGTCTGATGTCGTCATACCCTCCCACTGCCGCTATCACCTCCCCAACCCTCTCCTCACCCCCAACTCTGATAGCCAAACCTCCTCTCCCTCTATCCATCGCAACCTGCCGCACTGCTCTCTCCACCTGTGACCCTCTATCGCCACCATCTCCACCCCTATCTCCTCTCCTCCCCTGATATAATCTCCCCCTATCCCCTCGCCGACCTCGGCCTCCTCCTCCACCATCTCCTCCATCATCTCCTCCTCCATCACCACCTCCCCCATCAACCTCCTCACCTACCTCTCCCTGTCTCCCTAGCCTCTCAGGCTAATCATCCTCATCATCATCAAAAGTGAGAATCATCTCTGTTGGATCCGATATCCTAGCCACTGCACGCGCTGCAAAAAGTCCTGCGAACTCGTCAGTCATCCCTGCATCCACTATCTCAGGGGCATAATCCCAAATCCAGCCGACTAAATGAAAGAACTCCTCCATGGTCGTAGCGCTATCAATCGTAGGTCCCCAATCTGGAATGTCCTATCTCCATTGAGCATATAGGTATGCTCCCTGTGGAATCCCTTGTTGTCAACCATACTGCTGTAGCACCTGGCTATGAAGAAACCTCTCAATAACAAAGGGTGTTCGCCCTATCAGATACCTGGACATGTAAACATAAGGCATCTCCATCCTGTCCTCTACCCATACCTCACAACCTGTATATGGTTGCCAGACGACCGTATCAATATCATCCAATACTCTCCTCCAGTGCTCTAGTTTTCCCAGCTTACATTAGACAACTATCCCTCAATATCCGTATGCGTACGCACACCCAACGGGCCTATCTTTGTCTGCCAGTGGCCTTGTTGCGGGAATATGCTCCCATGCCCATACCTGTAGTAGTGTCACTCTAGCTAATAAACTGTTATAGCCCAGGTATACTACCTGATGTAAATCCCTATATAAGTGAGCCAGCATAGCCGACCCCCATGCAAAGCAGCAACCCTGCGTCACCATGTCCTCCAGAACTAACCCCCACCCCACTGCCAGTCCCTTCGACCTACAGTTGGGACATAAGAAACCACCTATGAAACCTACCAGCACTGATGGTAGGGGAGCATAATCCAAATCTAAGAACTCCTGCAAGGGGATCTCATATCCGCAAACTCTGTCATCCTGCAGAATTTGGTGCAGTGCCTCTGTACCACCCTCCTTAGTCTGCTCATAGGGTAATAGCGCCCCTACCATAGGAATCCGCAGAATCCGGTAGCAATCCTCATGCATGACTATGATCTCACCTATCGCCAAATGAAAGGTATTCGTATCACTGTGCCACCTCTCAGCTAATGCTATCAATAAACCCCGATTCATGATAAACCGAGGCATCTCTAACAATGAGGACAAACCACACCTCTCAATAATATCTATGTCCACATATGTCAATCATGGTATCAATGACCACAGTCTCAGAAATCGCTCTCATGACTGAACCACTCCAATGCACTCCTGTCACACAGCAAAACAAGTCCAATATCAGTTTCCTCATCAAAACATAGATATCAAAATCAAATTCATATCAAAACTTGAAACTTTGAACATCTAATCAAGTTCCACATCATATCAATCCATTTTCATATCAACTCATATCAGCTTGTAACACAACTCAAGTTTCACAATCATATCAGCTTGTAACACAAATCAAGTTTCACAATCATATCAGCTTGTAACACAACTCAAGTTTCACAATCATATCAGCTTGTAACACAAATCAAGTTTCACATTCATTGCAGCTTGTAAAACAACTCAAGTTTCACATCCATATCAACTTGTAACACAACTCAAGTTCCACAATCATTGCAGCTTGTAAAACAACTCAAGTTCAACATATATATCAACTTGAAACAATTCCTATCAAATCAAGTTCATATCCACCACCCCTATCAAAAACCACATCATATCAAATCAGCATCAAAACAATATTAACTTGAAACAGTGCAAATCAAATTAAGTTATATCAAAACTCCTATTGGACAAACTTATCAAAACAAAGACAGCAGGCACGCAGACTGACAATTTGCACCTATCTCGGTAGAACTGGCATCAACACTACAACTTTTCTTCATCCAAAAAACCCCCTTTACCAAAAAAAAATTTCCCATGCACTAAACAAACATGTCTACGCACTAAACTACTTACTATGCACTATCCTATTCTCTCAAAGTGCTACCCAATCCATCCTATGCGCTAGCCAGAACCTACGCGCTATCCTTGTAAATAAGATGAGAGGGGGGGGTGAATCATACAAACTTAATCTTCAATATATTCAACAGATTCAACGTCAATAGCTTTAACAGATATATGTAACCAAAACTGTAAAACATGTAAACTCATAAACAGATAACACCACAAAACATATAACACCAGATTTAACGTGGAAACCCAAATAGGGAAAAACCATTGTGGGATTTCAGACCCACTAAGAAATATACTCTTCTAGAGTATGCTCAGTTAAAAGAAAATCATGTTAAAGATTACAAACACATTGCTAGATGTGACCCGGTTAAGGGATTTCCCTCAGATCTATTAGGATCTTCACCTTGTTAGAAGTGACCTTGTTAAAGGGTTTCAAACACTCAATCAGAATGTCACCTTGCTAGAGGATTTTCAAATAAGACTGTTAAGTCCACTCGGTTAAGAGATTTTTTGTCACTTACAAATAAATAATAGTAATTAAATCTATCTGCAACTTCACATCTAAAATGCTAAAGCAGATTCTTATTTTCTCAATACAATCTAGTCATAGGACTTATCTTGTCCCTCTGTTGGGCTCCTTGTAGACACCTAAAATTGTCATGTCTAATTAAATAAATATTTTATTTATTTAATTATCTAAGCTTAATTCTTCTATTAATTAAATAAATCTTTATTTATTTAATTAATTTATTTATCCTCTTCTAGCTTTATTTCTCATTTAAATAAATACATTTTATTTAATTAATTAATTCATTTATCCTCTTCTAGCTTTATTTCTCATTTAAATAAATACATTTATTTATTTAAATTATCCTTTTCCTAAATTAAATAAATATCTTATTTATTTAATTATCCCACTTCTTCTATTAATTAAATAAATCTTTATTTATTTAATTAATTCATTAACCTTTTCTACCCATAACACATGTCATTTATCTCTTAATTCATACACTACCTACCCCTTTCATTATTTTATTATTTCTTTTACCTACCCTCTAATCATAGCTGACCTCCTTTTACACCTCTCAATCTTATCCCTCCATTTCATATAGTGTCTTCTATATAAGGAGATGCTTCCTTCATTATCTAGCCCTAACGTTCTATGCATTCTAATCAATCATCTTAAGGACTTGACTACACTATGATCCTACTTGCAACCACATTCCATTCTTTGTTGAGCTCTTGTGCACATAAAATCTGAGAGCAAATATATCAAGCAAGATCAATGGAGATAGGAAGAATGGAGATCCAAACCCTATTGGACATGTGATGGTATAATCTTTGTGATTTCATTTAATTTGCATTGTCTTAGGTAATCTTCATATGTTATGGTGGATCTTTGTTGTTGTTAGGCTAGGGTTTTGTGGTTGAATTCATTTAGCCTTTCAATATCGTTATTATTGTTATCCATTTTCACCATATACATTTTGGCACGCCCGGTGGGACTCTTGTCCCTTTTGCATTTAACATTTTGTTGCAGATTTTGTGTTTGAAGTTGCAGATCCGACGTTTTCGGCAGCATTTTGATATTTCCACGTCTGCGTTCTTTTGGATCACGTTTTTTATTTTCTAGCGCATCTGCGACATCTAGATCCGCGTCTGTGTATTGGCAATATTTTATTTTTGCAGGTTCAGGAAAATGCGTCTGTGTTGTAAAGTCGCGTCTGTGTCCAGAAGACGCGTCTGTGTTCTGTAACCGCGTCTGTGTCTCACAGAACCGCATCTGTGTCTCACAGAACTGCGTCTGTGTTATCCAATCGCGTCTGTGCTGAGGGTAACCGTGTCTATGTTCATCAGTTTCAAAATTTTGGGTTTTCATTTTTTTTCGGATTTTGCATTTAGGGTTTCAGATCTGGTTTATTTTGAGCTAACATTTTCAGATCTAGCTAACAAAATTGGTGCAGCTTGTCTTGAAGGCTAAATCATTTGGTTGAAGGCCCCTATTTTCACAAAGTCTTTTGGGTTTAAAATTTACCTAACTTGTGTGCTTGCAGAAAGGGGTGATTATTTGAAACAATCCAAACTACTAACAACTCTTTATTGCAGGTCCTTGGCAAGGGTTTTTGGATTTTTATTGTGTGTCTTGTTTTCATAGACTAGCAAATACTTCCATTGCTGCACTAAAATTGAATCATTGTCTTTTGTGTCTTGAGCAATAGGCTTTTTTTGTTTAATCTTTAGAGGGTCTGTCTTCCCGTGTGGTCATTAGGACTACTAGTGAGAAGAGAACGACCCAAGTGGTAGCAAGGAAAACCCACCTCTTCCGAACCACTATAAACAAATGTATTCATGGTGAAAACTATGAATAACGTGTGCTGATTAGTTCATACCGACACTATGTCTCCCCATAAACCTGTTTGATCAAATTTATTTGATCTATTATAGGGCGTAACCCCTACCGGCTGGGAGCCTTCTATATTTACAGAGCTGAAAGTGCCACATGTATGGCCACACGAGCAGATGCCCTTACTAGCACCATTTTGTTTTAGAAGCCCAAATCCTTCTAGTTGTTGGGGCAGGAGGTCAGACCTCTGGTAGCGGCCCACACACATACAGTTCTTAGTAGAGATACAAAGTTCGCCATGGAGCGTTTTCATGGGGACTGATGCTTGGCTGACCCGAGAAGTGAGTGCCGAGGGTGGAGCCAGTGAGGTCAAGCATCTAAGTATCCACTCTGAATAGCGTAGCCTCGGGGGTAAAACCCCATGTGGGATCAACAACTATTGTCTTGGCCAGCCATAAGAATTGTGCTTGACTTATGTTAAACATCCAAAACATTCAAGACCAAACAACAAAACATTGTGTCTTTTGTATCTTCAAGTGTATGCAAAACATTTTTACATCAAACAACATTGGAGTCATTTTTTTGAGTCTAGACACTTGCAAACATTGGGTCTTCATCTACACTGTGTCCTCTTGTCATGAAAAACAGTCAAACAGTCAGATTTGGTCACAACAAAATGACTTCACAGATTGGAAAAAATTGCACAAAATTTTCAAAAACGCGTCTATGTCGGGCATAATAGCGTCTGTGTTGTCTAGACGCGTCTGTGAAGGGCAAAATCGTGTCTGTGTTCCAACAGTCAACATTACATTTGGCAAAAAAAAAAAAAAATCTTAGAAGCGTGTCTGTGTCGGGAAACTGCGTCTATGAAGTATACAGGCACGTTTGTGTCCAGAATTAAAAAACTGTTACAGTCCAGCAAACAAACACAGTCAGTTTCGGAATTCTTGAGCTTCCTAGGTCATTTCTCCAGGGTTTCATCTAGCATTCAACCTGTCCTTGGGTCTTACAAAGTCCATCATTGCTTTACATCTCTCATTACATTCACATTTGTCTAAACTTGAGTCAAAAGGTCACTTGCTTGTCCTCATCATACTTTGTCAACACACTACATACAACAACACTTTGCTAAGTGGTCCTTCATCAAGGTTTCTTACCTTTGGGTCTCATTTGGTCCTACTTAAAGTCAAGGTCAACTTACCTCATCAAGAGAAACTATCCTCTCTTTGGAAGTCACACCTACTCTACTACATACATACTTGGTCTTATACTTTGGACATTGCAAGTACACTTCAGATTCATTTACATTTCATCCAACTCTTGGTCTTCCATACTTTTTCCATTTTTCATCTAGTCTCACACAACTTGGTCAATACCTAGTTCATGGTTGAAACCCGTCTTCAAAAATCTAGGAGAGAAACTAAAGAGGCTCAAGAGTCCGCAAACATGAGTTCTAATGAGTATGATAATGATATCTTTTTCAATTCTGATCATACTACATTACTTGACATGGATGCCTATAGAAACATTCCAAATGTTGAGAAGATGGACACTATAAACAACAATGCTACACACAATGACAATGTGGACAACTTTTCAGTACATTCAGCAGATGTGGAAGAATCCATTATGAATCCCCATTTCAATCGATTGGTTGAGGAAATAATGAGGAGGGATAGACAATACTTCTTACACATGATAGCACAAAGTGGAGCCAAGATACCTCATGATTTTGACATGTCTCAAATAATGGAAAATCAACCTTTGCAACAACTTCACTCCAACATGGATCAAAGGAGACCTAATAGTGGAGGAAATAGAGAACCACATATGGTACCTGAATCACCATCGGCTTTGCTTCAAAAACCAGAGGTCCCACATACACGTGGTCAAACATATGATACTCACCTTCGCAGACCATTATGGAAGTCTTATGGAGAAAAATATGCTCAATCACATATCAATGCTAAGGATCAACCACCAAAGCAATGGGATATTCAAAGGCATGCTCAAAATTTGGACACAAAGAAACCTCGTGTCAAATTTGGGGGCAATACAATAGAACATGATATGCCTGTAGAGTATGGTATACATGCATAAAATAGATATGGTATTCCTCAATATGAATCTATACCAAGTGGTCCATATACGCAGCATCATTATAGACCTCCTCCATATGAA
The DNA here is from genome assembly GCF_030272615.1 of Cryptomeria japonica. NCBI lineage: Eukaryota > Viridiplantae > Streptophyta > Pinopsida > Cupressales > Cupressaceae > Cryptomeria > Cryptomeria japonica. The sequence continues at coordinate 945,975,918 of NC_081407.1, read as the reverse complement.
CATGTGTATGATCAATATCATCCATATATGCAACATGCTCCTCCTCCAATGGGTACCTCAAACATAGGATATGGTCCAAGAAGTCGATCTCCACCTAAGAGCAATTTGGAGCAACAAATCAGAGACTTACAAAAGAAAATGGAGGACATAAATACACCAAAGCCAACATACACAATGAGAGACATATGTCCTTATCCATTTGACAAAAGCATTCCAATGCCTCCTTTTCCTACACATTTTGTGACGCCTAAATTTGATAAGTATAGAGGAAAAGGGGACCCTAAGGCACACATAAGACATTTTTTCATAGCTTGCATTGAGGTAGCAGCAGAAGAGACATATTTGATGAGATTAATCCCACAAAGCCTAGGTGATCAAGCTATGGAATGGTTCTCCCAACTTCCACCTGGAATTAAGTCATGGGGTGACTTAGCAGAGGTATTTATCCAACATTTCTCCTACAACATAGAGACAGACATATCAGTCACTACTTTGTGCAACACTAAGCAAAAAGAGGGAGAATCTTTTGCATCATTCTTACAAAGATGGAGAAATCTAGCCAGCAGATGCTCTTGTGAAATTCCACAAAAACAAATGGTAGAGATGTTCACACAAAATGTTAACAAAGACATTGGCTATGATCTAAGAAAATCTTGTTTGTCCACCTTTAAGGATGTTATTGAAAAATTCTTAGCGATAGAAAAGGTCCTAATTGAACAAGGAGTCATCAAGATATTCAAGGAAAACAAAGATGACTTTAAAGGAAAAGACAAGCCGAGATTTTGGAATAAAAACAAGAACACAGTCAATGATGGTGTTGTTGATGCCAACACAGTGCGACCCAAATTCATTTTTTCTGGATCAAGTTCTACAAACAATCAAGTGAATACTCAAACAACTTCCAGATCACGAAGGAAGTACACTCCATTGGGAGAACCACTTGAGTCAGTCTTCAAGAAGCTAGTGGCAAACAAGGTAATCACAGTTTCAGATTTTCCTCCATATGAACCAAAGGTCAAACCAAATTGGTGGAATGATGATGAGTATTGTGAATTTCATAAGAGCAAAGGTCATAAGACAAGAAATTGTCATCGACTAAAGAACATCATACAAGATCTCATTGATAGAGGTGACATTGAGATTGAGGGACATTCGTCTAATCAAGAACATGAGATGTTTAAGGAACCATTCCCAAAACATGACAAGGGAAAAGCTAAAGCCATAGAAGATCAAACCAATTATACCAGAGCATCCTACAACTATGATTCAACTATCAATCACATTTCAATGGACAATTACGTCTCTACCATTATCATCAAGGACAAGACGTCTGAGAATTTCACCCAGAGACCCAAGATTGTCCTAAAAGGCATTGGATCTTCTTCCGAACCTACCTCTGAATGTCATGTTACAACCCGTCAAGGTAAATTCACTTTGCAAGGTGCTCCAACAAAAAACACTGCTGCCTCATCAACCAAACCTGAGTATGACCTTGTAGAACAACTAGGGAAGACACCCGCGCTCATCTCGATCCTTGAGCTCCTACGCATATCCCCTGCTCATAAAGCCATTCTTGACAAAACCTTGAGAGATACCACCATCCCTACTGATCTAAACGTGGACCAGTTTCAAGCCATGGTGGGATACCTTTCCATTCCACATTCACTTACTTTCACAGAAGCCGATGACGCCTCCGTAAGTCAGCCACATAATGCACCACTACACATTGAAGCTTTCATACACAAACATCGAATAAAAAGAGTCCTGATAGATGGAGGATCAAGTCTAAACATTTTCACATTAAGCACTATCACACAATTGGGATATTCTGATAAAACTGTGAATTCTACAAACAAAATCACCATTAAAGCATATGATGATGAAGAGCGTTCATCCAAGGGCACAACCACCTTACCTCTCAGAGTTGGGCCAGTTACAAAGGATGTGGTCTGTCAAGTCCTAGATTTAAATCTCACTTATAACATATTGCTAGGACGTCCTTGGATCCATGAAATGAGGGTAGTCCCATCCACATATCACCAATGCATTAAGTTTCCTCATAATGGAGTGGAAGTAATAGTTAACAGGGATCCTAATCCATTCATATATTGCAATAACCTGAAATCAAAGACTGAGACCATCATCCCCAGTAATCGTGAGGCTATTCCTTCGTCAGCATACATTGATCCTGAGTCATTAAAACCTTCAACATCAAAACAAGGTGAGCTTAAAGGCAAGTTTCAAGACAAAGGCATGGGGGAATATACTTTCAATCAGACAATGTACTTACGACAAGTCGTGAGTTCCCCAAAAGAATATGGAAGACCACATCCTAACAAACAAATCTCCATCATGATGCTCAAATGGGACCCTACTACCTTTCAAAGATGGGGTGAACTAGAAGAGGAAGATTTATACCAAATGCTTTTCAGGGACAATGAAGAAGAAACACAAGACCACATCAATCTACCATGTCAGAAATATGGCAAAGGCTTCAAAATTCTACAAAAATTCAGGTATGATGGAAAAAGTCCTCTGGGATTACGAAAGGATGGCATCATTGAACCTTTACAACCTGATCTGACTCTTAAGAAGAAACGCTTGAAAGGACTTGGTTTCTTAACTTCCAAGGTCCACGCCCAAAGGACGGAAGAAGCCTTACAAATCAAAGCTGCCAAAATTCAACAAGAGAATCGCTATTCCACATATTCCAACGAATGGGAATGGGGTTCCGACAAGTCTTCCAGTGACTATGAGCTCACCGAGACATTCAGAGAGCCAGATGAACCCACAGAAGAAGAGGAGTTTTATAACGAGTTCAAAGTTGGTCAAGAAACAACCCATGAGGAGTCTACACAGTCCTTGTCTCAAGGTTCTAGGTTGAAATCACATAGGATGAGAACACCTATCCCGGAATGCGCTACTAGTGATGATAATTTGGATTCGCTCATGATCGAGACTGATGAGGAGAGTGCCATCGATGACCTCGATAATTACCTTGACATACCTGAATATAACCACATCTTCTCTCTTAGCCCCGCTAACTTCGAAGACATTAACGGCCTTCCCCTTGTTCACCACCAACTCATTGACTGGGATCATGAAGGACCTGCACAGTTTGATACATTCCAAAATGATGAAGCTTTTATAGACTATCTGGGCATAAGAGATGATCTTCCCCCTGGAGATCATAAAGCGGGATACACTATAGAACTCAATAGCATGGCATATTTTGGTGAGGGTGTCGGACCTTCCAGTCGCAAAAATGTGAAAATAAGAACAAATCAAGGGTCTTATGGAGAAAACCACACTGTGGTGCTGTCTGACCCCAAAAAAGTAAAAAGAAAGGATGTATCTGAGGGTGAAAACCTCTCCAAGGCACCCGAAGATGGAAGGCTCTACATTCTCCTAGCATCATATGAGGAAAAGTCATCCATGTTGGTAGAGGAGACTATCAAAACAAACATTGGTACAGAAGAGGTTCCACACAACATATTCCTAGCTCAATCACTGACGGAGTCTGAAAGGTCAAAATTCATAAGTTTCTTCAAAGAACGACAAATCAACTTTGCCTAGTCATACGCTGATATGCCTGGATTAGATCCGGATTTGGTAATGCATCATTTGATAGTCAAACCGGGGGCAAAACCAGTAAAACAGAAACTAAGAAAAATGCATCCACAAGTGGCATTACTAGTCAAAGTAGAACTTGAGAAATTATTGGATGTCGGATTCATACGCCCAATTGATTATCCTGAATGGATCTCCAACTTGGTACCTGTTAGTAAACCAGATCGCAGCATCAGAATTTGCACAGATTTCAGGGACATCAACAAAGCTTGTCCAAAGGATGACTTCCCATTACCAAATATTGACTTGATTGTTGATCTCACAGCAGGTCATGAAATGTTATCACTGATGGATGGATTCTTTGGTTATAATCAAATAAGGATCACACCCGAGGATCAACACAAAACATCATTTACTTGTCTGTGGGGAACTTTCTGCTGGAATGTCATGCCTTTCGGGCTAAAGAATGCAGGTGCTACATATCAAAGAGCCATGACTACTATCTTTCATGATCTTATGCATATAACTATGGAAGATTATGTTGACGACCTCTTGGGCAAATCAATAGACAGAAATACACATTTGGACATACTTTTAGTCGTCTTTGATCGGTGGGAAAAATACAAAGTAAGATTAAACCCCAAGAAATGTGTCTTTGGAGTAACCTCTGGGAAGCTCCTAGGATTCATTGTATCCAAAAGAGGAATTGAAGCTGATCCAACAAAAGTCAAGGCCATCTTGGAAATGCAACCACCAAGAAATATCAGTCAACTTCGATCCTTACAAGGCAGACTCCAGTCTATCTGAAGATTCATAGCCCAACTGGCAGATAAGTGTAATCCTTTTCAGCACCTGCTACATAAAAACATCAAATTCAAATGGGATGATAACTGTCAATAGGCTTTCCAGATGCTCAAAGATTATCTTCTAAATCTGCCAGTTCTGATGCCACCAGTTCCAGATCAGCCTCTGTTACTATACTTATCAGCTACTCCAACAGCACTGGGGGCACTCTTAGCACAACAAATTGCTGCGAGCAAGGAAAAAGCAGTATACTATATCAGTCGCACATTGGTAGGATATGAGCTAAACTACACACCAATTGAGTGTGCATGTCTCACCGTGGTCTTTGCTTCACAGAAATTATGACATTACATGCTTACTCATAAGATTAAGTTAGTTGCAAGGATAGACCCATTGAAATACCTTCTCAATAAGGCAACACTTACTGGGCGATTGGCCAAATGGGTAATGATCCTGAGTGAATTCGACATCAAGTATGTGGACAGAAAAGCAATAAAAGGACAAGCCATCGTAGATCAATTAGCAGATGCTCCCATGATAGATGATGTTCCTCTAAGTTTAGAATTTCTAGATGAATCCATTTTAACAATGTCAAATGCAAAGCCATGGCAACTGTACTTCGACGGCTCATACACATAGCATGGGGCAGGAGCTGGCATCCTCTTTATAACTTCTCAAGGGGATTCTATACCAAAATCATACCGCTTATCATTTCCTTGCACTAACAATATAGCGGAGTATGAGGCATTAACAATAGGATTATGAATTGCAGTTCAATGGAAGATCCAGGAACTTCGTGTTTTTGGGGACTCCCAACTGGCTATCCGTCAAGCAACTGATGATTACCAAATAAAAGATGAAAAGTTAATGCCTTATAAACAACTAGTGGATGACCTGAAACAACACTTTACAAAGATAGACTTTGAGCAGATACCAAGAGAATAGAATCGTGCCGCAAATGCCATAGATACAATTGCTTCACTGATCGATCTACCTCCAAACGAGACCCGCTATGAGTTCTTGGTGGATAACCTTTTGGTCCCTTCATATGAGATCATGCCTACTGAGACTATATGCGTTGTTGGTCCCGAATCCCAGTTATATGGTTCCATTTTCACATACCTACGTGACAATACTCTACCTCCTTATCTATCAAATAACCAACATCGCACTTTCATTCGCCAATCCTCTCGATATGTCATTTTAGCTGATATCCTATACCGGTGAGGTCTAGATGGCACTCTTCTTAGATGTTTAGAAAGCGATGAAGCTCAGATTGCGTTACGGGAAGTGCATGAAGGGATATGTGGTCCACATACTAGTGGTCCTACCTTGGCCAAGAAACTCATCAGGACTGGATATTACTGGCCAAATATGGAGAAAGACTCATATCAGTTTGTCAAGAAATGTAAGCAATGCCAAATTCATGGAGACCTCATACATGCACCAACACAAGAACTTCAACTGCTTGCGTCTCCTTGGCCCTTTTGTCAGTGGGGACTCAATCTCATAGGCAAGATTCACCCTCCTTCCAATGGTCACAAATTCATTATCACTGCCACAGAGTATTTTACAAAATGGATTTGAAGTCGTGCCTCTCACACAAGTCACGGGAAAATAGATTGCTACATTCATCCTCAACTATATCATTTGTTGATACGGTATTCCTGTTTCCATTATCACTGATAACGGGCATCCCTTCAAAAATCAGGATGTTCGTGAACTCTGTGACCACTTCCATATTTCCCATCATTTCTCCACACCATATTACCCCCAAAGTAATGGCCAAGCTGAGGCATCTAACAAAACAATCCTTAAAATCCTAAAGAATACAGTCGACGATGTTGGTCGTAATTGGCATATCCAACTTAATCCTACACTTTGGGCCTACCGCACAAGTGTCCACACACCTACAGGAGCTACACCCTATTCACTTGTCTATGGCATTGAAGCTATCTTGCCTATTGAGGTTGAGCTACCCTCTTTACGGGTCTCTTTGCAAAACATCATCAGTGATGAAGACTATAGGGTCTCTCGCTTACAAGAGCTAGAACTACTGGATGAACGAAGACAAACTGCTTTTAATCATCTCAAGGTTTACCAACAACGAATTAGTCGTAGCTACAATCACAAGGTCAAGCCTCGCACATTTGAGGTAGGTGACTTAGTTCTCAGAGAAAATCCTAAAAAGCAACAAGACAGAGAGAAGAAGGGCAAGTTCGAACCAAATTGGCTTGGTCCCTACATTATTACAGCAGCATATGGATCTGGTGCATATCAGCTTTCAACTATAGAAGGTGAACCTTTGGAGGATCTTACCAATAGCATGCACCTTTGCAGGTTCTACACATAGCTCTTCGGAATATCCTAATTCAAAAATACAAAAAAATCATAAAACAAAAAAAATTGTTACTTGGTGAAAACCTAGCAAACAAGCGCCTTATGATACAAAAAACATTGAAAAATTGAAAAAAGTAAAGAGAAATAATTTCGTCCAATGGTGAAAACCACTTCGGTGGTGCCCTGAGCAAGTACCATGGTGAAAACTGGGTCACCAGTGCCATGTGTAGAGACATTGCTCCTCCCTCCTTCAGAATTCTCTTTCATCACTTCACTCTGCACACACTCACGACCAATTCATCCATAATAAACTTACCCATTCCCATCATGGCTTGTTATTGATCTACCCAAGATTGGTTAGCCATTCATAATAAACTTCCCTTTTCACTCCCTTTCCATCCATAATAAATCAGATCCTATCTGTGGCTAAGGCAAAACCTACGTCTAGTGATGGGTGTGGAACTGAGAACATCACATGTTTTGAGGAGTACAGTTTCTTCCAGCTTCCTTCAGTCTATCCGCGCACAATCCGCAATAAAGCAACATCTGCATCACAGATCCACAATAAAGTTTCATCTTCTTCACAATAAAGTATCAGTTTCATGGATTCAGTCAGTTTCAGATGAGACACAGCAGCAACAATGGGCTTCAACAAATCAAATCTTTCAACAGACTCAGACAACATTATGGTTCAGTGCTATCTATCTTTTTTGTGAAAGTAAACATTGTGACCACAATCAAATAAGACTTATACAAGTGACAAGAGACACTAAACTTGAGGACTACAGTGGATGTGGGTGTCGAGTCTTGGTTTTCTTTTGATTTTATCTTTTCGTGAACATGTCTTTTAGCTTTTCCAGGATGTCCATGACTGAGATTCTATCTCCAGGATGTCTTTGACTAGAAAGGCGAGGATGGGGTATCGTCACCTATTTGTATTTGTTGTCTGCGGATTGTCTCTTAGTAATGCTATGAATTGTCCAAGGATATGAGGACACTGTGAGTCTAGTGTGAACTGGGGCATTCCTTGTTTGTGACTGTCTTATCTCCATGCAAACAGGTACAATGACTTTCTGGGTCGAACATATGCCTCGATTGTCATAACCTACTTGCCATAATAAAGGTCAATGATGATAACGCACAAGAAGCTCTTTCACTTTCATATCTTATGTCTTCCATCCCCCTTTCTTGATTGACTTCTATCATCCTTCTCGAGTCCGCATAGCCTGCTATCACATGACTGAGTATAATGACACACCAAAAACATTTGCATTTCATGTAGTTGCACCTGCATTACCACATATAAGCATTTCATACATACATATATATATCACAATTGCATCACATCCTGCACACAACACATGTTAGCACAATTTACATTTGCATTATCATATTCATCTGCATTACATACATTTACATTTGCATTGGCATAACATATAAAACATAAAAGAACAAAAATATTGCATTACATCATATAAATATTTGCATCCATATCATAAGCATACATCATGAAACATCTCATCACATAGGTACACATGCATATAGCTGCTGCAAAGATGAACCATCTCATATATATATAATCATAAAAGTGTCATGATACAATGATGTCAAAAACATATGGCTACAAAAGCACCTGCAGGTGTCTACAATACAAAAATGGTACAAAACTAATACAAAGGGAGCCCTCTACAGCTATGATGAACTCCCTCCCTCGGAGCTGCCTAGCCTCGGTGGAATTTGAGCCCCTGAAGGACCCGCCCCAGGATCATCCTGCCTATCCTTTGTATCCTCTGCTGCCTGTCTCCCTGCCCTCAGTGTTGTCTCAGCCTCTATATAGCGATGGATAGCCTGATCTCGCTCCCACTTAGTATCTCTGAGCCTCCTCCTGAGCCGATCCCTTTCCCTCTCCAGCTCCTAGATCTCATTTGTCTAGCCCTGGCAGATCTCCCTTAGATCTAGCAGCTCATCCTCCACTAGGTCAGCCCCCTCCGCCTCTGCCTGTGGCTCCCCCTGTACGAGTGCCTGCCCCTGTGCCTGTACCTGTACCTGTACTAGTGCCTATACAGGTACCTATCTCTGTCCCTGTCCTTGTATCTGTACCTTCCTGGGACCCTATGTTGCTGGCACCTGTAGCGGCAATCCACCGCGACCCCTCACTACCCAAGCCTACCTCTCCTCGCAACCCTCCCTCTGAGGTGCAACTCGCCTCTCTCCAACTGCTCCCCTCCTCCTTTGTCGGCCTCTGCCCCCATCACCTCCACCATCATCATCATCACCACCCCCATCTCCCTCCAATGCCTCTCCCGGATCTGTCAAGCATGGGAAGGGATGCTCGGCCCAGTAAGCTGTGTACTCGGCATCCATGCCAGCATTCTTGATCTCTGGCCACATGTCCCAGGGTAGAGGTATCATCTCTATCAGTTGTGTCACTGCCTGATCATACGACAACAAGGGCCCAAACTATGCCTGATCTCTAACTGTACGGGCATACATGCCTGAGCCCCGGGGCATCCTCTGAATTCGGCCAAACTGTCGACCAATCCTGTCTACAAGTTGTTGCTCTAGTACATAGGGTGTTCGCCCAATTAGGTACCTGCTCCGGAAGGTGTACGGCAACTCAACTGCATCATCCTCCCACTGCTCGCAGCCCAGATATGGTCTCCATATGACCACATCAATATCATCTATCACTCGTCGCCAATACTCTAGCCTGTCAATCTGTGGCTGTGATGTGATCATATCATACAAATGAACAAAGTTGCGTCCATGTCCCCTGCCCCTGAAGTGTATCGGTTGGGTAACCGACAGATGCTCATAGGCCCATACCTGCAGCAATGTAACTCCACAGCCCAATCCTACTGATCCATGATAAACAAACTGATGAAGCTCATAATACAAATGGGCCAACACACATGGTCCCTAGGCATATCTAGTGTGTTGTGTCACCAGCGTCTCTAGTGCTCCTTCCCAGCCCACAACCAACCCCCGTGTCACCCTATCTGGACACAGGAACCCACTAATAGCTCCTCCGATCACTGTCGGCAATGCTAACCCTATGGCTGTCATGGTATCCCATGCCACGTGTCCTACCCTCATCTCCAGTCCTGGGTCCTAGAACACCCATCTCAGGGCCTCTTTGTCGCCATCTCGATCATATGGGATCAGCTCCCCATCGATCGGTATCCTCAGTATCCGGTATACATCCTCTAGGGTGACTATCATCACACCCATCGGTAAATGGAACGTGCAAGTCTCAGAGTGCCATCTCTCAGCTAATGCAGTCAGCAGTCCCATGTTCGCCCGAAACTCGGGCACATACAAAACATGTCTCAGTCCCATCTCCTCAATAGCAGCTCGCTCCTTGGCTGTCAACTCAGGTCGCAACCTCTGAGTAGACGGGAATCTCTCCCGTGACTCTAGCATCGGCAAATACTCCTGCAGTCAAGCAAATCACTCATGTCAATCATAGTGGCATTCACTGTTCATCACAAAATGCTACTTTTTATCTAAATGCATATGGCTATCTATCATAGCGACACTCATTGTTCATCACAAAGTGTTGCTTCTACTCTAGTGACACTCACTGTTCATCACAAAGTGTTGCTATTTATCCTAGTGGTACTCCCTGTTCATTACAAAGTACTACGTGTGTGACACTCACTGTTCATCACAAAGTGTTACTCACATTTGCACCCCCTGTTCATCACAAAGTGCTGCTCATACTCTAGTACTCCCTGTTCATCACAAAGTACTCTATCTTGGTACTCACTGTTCATCACAAAGTGCCTTGATCTATCCTAGTCTTGCTAGAGGACCTGCTGGAGTGTATCCTCTTAGCAGCTTATCCAATCGACAGCGTATGTTCATCACAGAACTGCCGATTTGACCTAGAAGATGCAAATTCACACTTTTTCAAATGCAAACACGCTTTCTTGACATAAACGCCCTTTCAGACTGCACAGACACGCCTGAAACACACAAACGCGCTTGATCGACATAGACGTGCCTATGCTCTGCACAGACGCGCCTGGGCTGCACAGACGTGCCTTCTTGGCACAAACGTGCCTAAACATCACAGACACGGCCGCATTTGACATAGACGCGGGTTCAAACGCAGACGCGCCTGGCACAAACATAGACGTGCCTCACGAGCACAGACGCGCCTGGCACCAACGCTGACGCGCCTGGACGTTTTTGGACACTTTTTTGGACACTAGTCTAAGCACATTTATGATCCTACCTAGCATGCATTAATAACAAAATTAAATGCGTCAAAGTACGAGGAGGTTTGGTGGTACTTACCGGCTCTCCTGCCTCTGCTGGCCTCTAGAATCGAGGAACGCGGTCGAATCTGTGAGTGAAAGCCATCGCTGCTGACTGCTCCTGCTCTATTCTCACTCTGCAATATGCTCTCGTGGATGTGTAGATGATAATGAGGATGTATTTTCCCCCGTGGTCTATCTTATAGACTGCCCTAGCCCTCGTTTCCCAAGTCAGTCTTCTTTATCCCGTGACTTTGTCACTTTATCCGGTCAGTCCATTGTAGTCTTTCTTTCTTATCGAGAGATTGTCTGTGATCTTTCTAGACATTTTCATCCAATCTCTCGAGGGGGCATATCATTCCCATCTTGGGGCAACTCTGTATCAGTTCATCTTATCTTCTTTGAAACAACGCGACAAGCCGCATTGTCTCAAAGAGGGGCAAAATGTAGACACCTAAAATTGTCATGTCTAATTAAATAAATATTTTATTTATTTAATTATCTAAGCTTAATTCTTCTATTAATTAAATAAATCTTTATTTATTTAATTAATTCATTTATCCTCTTCTAGCTTTATTTCTCATTTAAATAAATATATTTATTTATTTAAATTATCCTTTTCCTAAATTAAATAAATATCTTATTTATTTAATTATCCCACTTCTTCTATTAATTAAATAAATCTTTATTTATTTAATTAATTCATTAACCTTTTCTACCCATGACACATGTCATGTATCTCTTAATTCATACACTACCTACCCCTTTCATTATTTTATTATTTCTTTTACCTACCCTCTAATCATAGCCGACCTCCTTTTACACCTCTCAATCTTATCCCTCCATTTCATATAGTGTCTTCTATATAAGGAGATGCTTCCTTCATTATCTAACCCTAATCGTTCTATGCATTCTAATCAATCATCTTAAGGACTTGACTACACTATGATCCTACTTGCAACCACATTCCATTCTTTGTTGAGCTCTTGTGCACATAAAATCTAAGAGCAAATATATCAAGCAAGATCAATGGAGATAGGAAGAATGGAGATCCAAACCCTATTGGACATGTGATGGTATAATCTTTGTGATTTCATTTAATTTGCATTGTCTTAGGTAATCTTCATATGTTATGGTGGATCTTTGTTGTTGTTAGGCTAGGGTTTTGTGGTTGAATTCATTTAGCCTTTCAATATCGTTATTATTGTTATCCATTTTCACCATATACACTCCTTACTCTGTTATTCAAATAGGTCTTCAAGCTTCTGTGCTTGGTAATCACTATGTAGCATCCCTGTGCTTACACTTGCCCGCATACATTGTTTATCAATAATTCCTTATTTATAAACAATTTGCTAATCGTTTAATCTCCTTGATCACATTTCCCATGATCAATCATAGCCATCAGATCTCCAATCTTGACCAGGTTCAATGTATCCTTCGATCTGAAAATGTTTTACCTCACCTTGGAACTTGCATACATTTCTTGGAACTTGTGCTAGGGTATTGCAATTCAATCTGAGCTATAGATCTTCCTGTCGATCTTCCATTGCCATAGATCCTTAAAAAACTTCATACACATTGTATCAATCATTTAATCATATCCAGCTCATCAGCTTCCATCATTAAATAATGCATATATTCATCCAATGTATTCTATTATTACTCGGTTGCAACTCAGTAAATACTAAACTTCACTCGATAGGCATTCCGCCTTCATTAACGGATAGCGATAACCTTAGGGTTTACCGACTAGGTTCCTTGCTCAGTAACATAGTATAGTATTTAATCTTGGCATGGCGGAAGCGGGAGTGGGAGCGAGAGTGGGAGCGAGAGCTCAAATTTCAAATTCCTAGCAAGGCGGGAACCCTAGTTCCAATGGTGGGATCAACCAGATCAATGGCACTGGTCCTATTGGCGATAAGGACAAGCCCCCAGACTTCCCAGGTGTTGTTGTTGACTCACAGTCTGATGGTACTCTGTTTGAGGAGACAGTGGGTTTATCTGGGCATCTAGGGGAAGGGTCCAATGGGGGGCCCATCCCACGAGATGACTCTGTGGATAGCGGGAGGGAGAAAAAGAAATGGTCTTCCCTTTTTGGAACTAGACCAACTGGTAAATCCTCCCTTCCTCCTGTTAAGAATATTTCTGACCCTTCTGGTGGTAAGTTTTCTATCTATATCCCTAACCAAGTTCTGGACCATAATATCAATAGTATGTCGAACTCCTTGGTAGGGAAATTCATGGGTTCACGCCCTAATATTGAAGTTGTCAGGGCCTTTGTCAAACGAAAATGGGCCCTTAAAGAAAATGTTGAAATTTTGGCACTACCCAAAGGTCTTCTATCTTTTTCCTTTTCATGTGAAGAAGATAAGGTTAAGATTTTGTGTGGGAGTCCCTGGATGGTAGGAAAGACAGCTCTGGTTCTTAGAAAATGGCATCCGAACCTAAACATGAATGATTCTCTCCTAGCCCAAGTTCTAGTTTGGATTAAGCTTCTAGGATTGCCTCTTGAATACTGGGCAGAAAGTATCTTCTCTGGAATAGCAAGTTCTTTTGACAAGCTACTCTCTATAGACCCAGTCACTGCTTCAAAAAGAAGACTAACTCATGCAAGGTTTTGTGTAGGAGTATCCCCTGAGGCAGATATGCCAGAATAGATAGACCTAGTTTCAAAGCTGGGAACCTGGAAACAACATATCGAATATGAAACTATTCCTTTCACGTGCTTCCAATGTAAAAACATAGGTCATTGGGCAAAATCCTGCCCAAACAAGCAAAAGGTGGAACCCAAGCAGCTTAAACCTCAGATTGAAAGTCAAAAGTTTCCAGAGAAATGGGTGTGGCAAGTTAAAAACCCAGAAAATAAGGAAGAAAATTCCAATCATTTTTTTCCTTTGGGGGAATAGAAGGAAGACTCAAATTCTATCTTCAGGCCCACAATACAGGAAGTAGAGAGAAATGAATCAACCAAAGCCAGCCCCATAAGAACAACTCAAAAAAAGGAAATTAAAGATCAGAATGATCCTCCAAATGAGATAGTTGAAGTGATTGATGACACTTATGAAAGCAAGGCAATGGAAGCAAGAGATTACCAACCTGAGGAAGGAGAGATCCCTGATCCCCAAGTTGAAAGGACTGACTCTTCTCTAGCCATGCCAAGTTTTGAAATTCAAGAAGCCCAAAAATGTGCAATTTTGGGTATGAATCTTTTGGATTCGGATCAGAGCTCAAGAACAGTGAACAATGTTTCAACTGACTCCAAAACTCCTAAATGGGGTAATGAAGAAGAAATTTCCAAAATCCTCATCAACCCAGAAGTGGCTCCTGTGATAGAAATGGAATGGAAGCAACCAAAAAATAGGAACAAGAAAGCAGCAACTCCCTTGACTTCTCTAATAAGGAAATCCAACAGAATAGCTCAAGTTGATGTGGGGTACATTTCCTCTTCCCCAGGACGGCCCTCTAACCACAAAGTTAGAGACAAGGAGGCCAGCAAGAACATAGCAGATGGAACTCAAAAAACTCTTAAGGAGCTGGGAATTGGTAAGTAACTATGAAGATTATTTCTTGGAACATAAGGGGACTCAACAATCCCCATAAACATGATATTATTAGGAATATGATAAGAGATAGTAATCTTGACTTTTTTTTTATTCAAGAAACCAAAATGAGTAGAAAAAAAGTTGAATCTTTGAAGTTCTTCAAAAACAGTAATGTTAGTGGGGGCAGTTCTGAGGGTGCTTCTGGAGGCATTGCTACCATCTGGAATCTTAACACTATTAAAAGTCAGGTCATTATCCAGGAAAGTGACTTTTCTTGTATCAAATTTGAGCACCTAAAAGATGGTTCTTCATGGGTTCTCATTAACATTTATGCTCCTAATACCTTAAAGACAAGAAACTCTTTTTGGAAAAAGATCATCCAAGCTAGGGACAGCTTCAAAAATCTTAGTTGGATGGTTATGGGAGACTTTAATACGCCTTTGAAAGAGGAGGAAAAATTTGGGGGCAGTCCTCCTCAGCTGGAAAGTAGGATGGCCCTCATGGATTTTATTAACTCCCAAGCTCTTAATGACTTGGAGATACAGGGTTGCAATTACACTTGGACCAACAGACGAATTGGTAATGACCTTATCCAAGTGCGTCTTGACAGAACTCTCATTTCTAATGACTGGTATAATTAGTACTTCTGTTCTTTGTCTACCCACATTTAGGTTGGATCTGATCATTTTCCTATCACCTTCATTGTTGTCTTGATCAATAGAAGGAGAAACTTTCCCTTTAGATTTGAAAAAATGTGGACCCTTCACCCCGACATCAAAAGAAATATTCAGAAATGGTGGAGTATCCAAGTTGAGGGAACAGCTATGTTCAAAGTTGTTAAGAAGCTCAAAAGTGTGAAGGACAACATTCGACTCTGGAATAAAACCAGTATTGGGAATATATTTGAGGCTAAGAGTAAAATTCAGGAAAACCTTAAAGAAATACAGGACCAGATCCAAAAGTATGGTTTCAGTACTGTGTCTATTGCTAATGAAAATGAGATCCTTAAAAAATACCATGATATTATTGCCAAAGAGGAAATGTTCTGGAAGCAGAGATCGAGATTCTTCCATATGTCGACTATCAAGCATAAAGCAGTCAATAGAATGAACAAGCTAGTTGTGGAAAGTGGGGAGCTGGTCAAGGAGGATGAAATAAGGAATGAAGCTAAGAGGTATTTCTCGAACCTCCTAAAGAGGGATCACAGTCTGGATGTTGAAACCCAGTCCTCTTTTCTTCAGAACATTCTTTGTCTCATTGATGATCATAATAATGCCTCCCTCTCTTCCATTCCCACTATCTTAGAAATTAAAAGTGTTGTTTTCTCCTTTGATGGTAACAAAGCACCTAGACCTGACGGATTCCCAATGTTCTTGTTTCAAGATTTTTGGGATATTATTGGTACTAATGTTGCCAATGGGGTTAAGGAATTCTTTGGGGCTAGAAAACTCTTGAAAGAAATCAATGGTACTTTTATTGCTCTTATCCCCAAGACTCAAGGAGCTGACTCTTTGAAAAAATTTAGACCTGTTAGCCTCTGCAACTCCTTTTACAAGATTATTTCTAAGGTCCTTACTACTAGAGTTTTGTCTATCCTTCCTGCCTTAATTAAACACCAGCAAAATGGGCTTGTTCCTAGAAGACAAATTCTTGACTCCATTATTACAGTTCATGAGAACATTCACTCTCTTGTTAGAGCTAAGAAGTAGGGTCTCATCCTTAAGCTTGACCTCTCCAAAGCCTATGACAGGGTTGACTGGTCTCTTCTTCAAAAAGTTCTCACTTCTTTTGGGTTTTTCTCTAGAGTTGTGGATCTTTTCTCCCAACTTACTACCTTTGTGTCTTTTGTTGTTCTTGTCAATGGTTCTCCTTCTACTTTTTTCCAAGCCTCGAGAGGTCTTAAGCAAGGAGATCCTATCTCCCCCATCCTTTTCATAATTTTGGCAGAATGCTTTGGTCGGACCATGGAAAAATTGGTGCAGCAAGGATCCTTTAAGGGCCTCCAACCTTCTTCTGCTGACCTTATCTATTCCCACCAGCAGTTTGTTGATAACACTATTATTATGGGGGAATCAAGTATCTCAAAAGCTAAAGTATTTAAGAGTACCTTGTGTAAATTTGCCTCTGCTATGGGGCAGCTTATCAACTGGGCTAAAAGTGAAGTCTTTTTCATTAATACTCCAGAGAGAAGACAACAGAGGATCAGCAAAATTCTGGAGTATAAGATTGTTGACTTTCCTGCTACCTACCTTGGACTCCCCATGGGGATTGCCCCTCTTGACTCCTTCTGGAGTTCTCTAGTTGACAAATTTCATTAAAAATTTGCCGGTTGGAAAGGGGCCCTCTTAAGTCAAGCTAGTAAGCTCCAACTCCTTAAGGCTACTCTTCAAAGTATTCCTATTTATGCTCTTAGTCTCTTCAGAATTCCAGTCAAATATGCTGAAGCAATTGAGAAAATTCAAAGAAGATTCCTATGGTCTAGGGTTGAGGAAAAGCAAAGAATGCCCTTGGTGGCTTGGGATTAGGTCTGTAGGCCGAAAAGCAAAGGTGGTCTGGGTCTCAGGAGGATTCATACTTTAAATGAAGCTCTCTTGTCCAAACAAGCTTGGAGATGGTTTCGTTCTGATTTTGAATGGTGCAAAATTTGGAGAAGTACTCTCTTTTGTCTTCTTCTCTCTCTTCTTTTCTTAATTTGGATCTCAGTATAAATGGATCCCATATTTGGAACCATGTTTCTAAATGTAAAGATGTGATTGCTAAAGGAGTGATATGGAAACTTGGAAATGGCAGAAAAGTTAGATTCTGGGAGGATCCCTGGCTTTTTGATAAACCCCCAATGGACTTCCATGAATGGGCCTCCCATGCCCCTTCCTGTATTGACTCTTTTGGCTCCTTAGTGGCAGAATACTGGGATGGAAACAATTGGCAGAACATTGATAGTATACACCCTAGCCTTTCTAAACTTAAGACCCATTTGTCTGCTATATGGTTGAATAATGAAGATGACTCCTTGCTTTGGAAACACGATCCCAAAGGTACTTTAACTATGTCTTCATTGTATTGTGTCCTTTCCCCCTCCCCTCCTATAAATCCTTTCTGGTCTAAAGCATGGATAAAAGGTCTCACCCCCAAAATCATTTTTTTCTTCTGGAGTATCCTCCAAAATAAGATCCTTACTGTTGACAACCTAAAAGGTAGAGGTTTTGCCCTTCCTAATAGGTGTGTGTTGTGCTTTCAAGAGAAAGAGTCTATGGACCACCTTGCCCTCCACTGTTCCTTCTTAGCCTCGGTTTGGGAAAATTTCCTCAAGAGCTTTAGTTTAGCTTGGGTGTTTCTGAGTAACATCAGAGATTTTTTCTCCTCCTAGAATATTCAATGGACTAACTCTTTTTTGAGATGTATGTGGTAGCTCTTTCTTCCTCACATCTTGTGGGGTCTTTGGAAAGAAAGAAACAGCTGAATCTTCAAGGATGTCTCCCTAAATCAAGATACTGTATTCCAGAAAATTTAAAGGGCTATCTAGGAAAATATGGGAATCATGGAGGGTCCTTGTTACTCAAATAACTCCCTAGAGTTAAATATCTTAAGGGCTTGGAATATGAAGATCACCGATGGTCCTAATCTTAGCTACAATAAAAGGCTTGAAGCTAAATGGAAAACCCCTCCCCAAGGCTGGCTCAAAATCAATTTTGATGGTGCAGCCAAAGGTACCCCAGGTCCTTCAGGTTGTGGAGCTATTCTTAGAGATCATAGAGGAATTCGCAAAGAGATGATTGTTGTCCCTATTGGAACCCAAACTAACCATAAAGCTGAAGCTATGGCAGCTCTTCAAGGCATAATCCTAGCCAAAAAATGGAATTGCCCCTATCTATGGATAGAAGGGGACTCAAATAATATAATAAAGTGCCTCAATGGGACTTCAAAACCTTCATGGTCGATTCACAACATAATCACTTCTGCTATTGATATTATTAGAACCTTTAAAAAATGTCATATCTCCCATATCTATCGGGAGGCCAACTAATCTGTTGATTGGGATGCCAATGTGGCAGTTAAAAATGAGACAATTACCACGTGGATGGGTGAGAGTGGACTTCCCGAAGATGTCAGACAAATCATAAGTGATGAGCGATATAGAAGTACCCCAAAGACTCTTGATTGACAGGGTAATAATGAAAAGTACTGATGTGAGCACTTCGAGTTATTTCTATTATGAGAAAAACACTCATTATAACATCAATGCCATCAACTCCCATGCTTGCTGGGTAATTGTTTTAGCTCCGAAAAGCTCTTTGTTTAACCATCTCTACAAGTTTCAAAATTTGGCTATAAGAAGCGACATCATGGGTGGAAATAGGAGACGATATAAGCCAAGTAGCTGCAAAGAGTGGAAACAGAAGGAAGAGGTGTGGGGTATTTTGCAGAAGGGTGGTCTCTCAAACTTCATAGAGAGACTCCATGGCCGTGATGGAATGGTAACTAACATTTTCTGCAAAAACTGGAAGAAGGGTATGTTAAAAATGGGTGACCAAATGGTGGAAATTGATGAAGATTTAATTGCTAAAGCTACGGGTCTCAACAGGGAAGGCTGCAACTTCTACAGAGATAGAAAGGTTAGCAGGGAAGCCATTGAAAGGTACCCAATTACTAAGAAAGAGAAAAAATGATCGATAAAGTTGAGAAAAACCTACTACCTGCCTAAGGCTTTTGCCAAACCCTGGTGGGAAATTCTCTTTGTTTTAATGCGGTATATTACTCTAGATGGTAGGTTTACGAAAGTCTATGGGTATCATTTTTTTCTGTTAAACCACTTTAGGCATAATGATAAGGTGAATTTTCCTTATTTCTTGCTTTGCTCAATGAATGCTTCCCTTAAAGCCTACAAAGAGAATCCTCTGGGCAATACTGCAATGCACCAAGGCCTAATGGTCCTAATTTATGACCATTTAAAGGCCAGTCAAATTAACCGGATGCAGCCCTTTGTGGACTCTAAGGAAGATATGTATGATTCTTCTTTTCCAGAGGATGAGGAATCTGACAATGATTCCTCGTCTAATATTGAGGATAGCTCTGATGATTCAGAGTATGAGAGTAGTAAGAAGAGGAAAACAAGACCCTCATCTTCCAAGGGCAAAAAACTTCAAATCAAACCCTTGTTCAACATCTCTTCAGAAGAAGAGGATTCAGATTATTCTGAGGAGAAGAAGAACCCTAAAGGGTTACTGAAGAAGAAAATTAAAAACCAAGCCCAGACCCGGAAAAAGCATAAGAAAAAAGAGGAGACTGGCAAGGAACCAGAAGCTGACAAGCAAGCTAGGACCCTGGAAGCCGAGCACAGCCTGGAAAAGGAGGCAATGGAAGAGACTTTTAGGGCTACTGACACTATCTTCACCCTCCATATCCCTAAAGATGAACAGGTAACCCCTAGAAAAGCAACTCCCCCTGATGGCCCTCCTCCTAAGGGCTTGCATGGTTTTATGAAAACTATGGAATGGCTCATTGATGGTTACAAGAAAGTTGTGGATGAGTATAAAAAACTATTCAACAGAGTCCTGATTCTGGAGACCATTAATATAGGGGAGGGGAATACAATGGCTGACTATATTGAGGATCCGAAAAACACTATTTGCTAAAGTGGAAGACATCAGAGATGCTTTCAACCGCAGGTTTGAGAAGATTAAAAAGGAGATGCTAGATAGAAAAAGCCTTGCGGAAACTAGTGAAAAAACACTCTCGGATACTGTCACTAAAGTGGGAAAAATTGAGGAGTGCCTTAAGAATATCGTAGAGCAGAGCCTTAGTATTCTAAAAATCTCGGCCAATAATACTCATACCCTCATCAGTAAGCTTGATAATGACAAGGAAATCCAAAAAATTGACCTGGATGCTGAAGGTACAGGGGAAGTTCAAGGTCCCAGAACCTGCACTAGAAGCAAGAGGAAGGAAAAGAAAATGAACAAGGATCTGGAAGAGCTGAAAGCTGTCGGGGCTACCTATAATGAGTTGGTGATAAAGGCAGAGGCCCTGCTAAAGAAAATTGTTGAGTAGCATCTCCCCAGTTTCTTTGTTGTGTTTTGTTGTTTTGTTGCTTTGTTGTTCTTTCTGTTCGCTGGTCTTCTGGCCAGTCGTTATGTATGCGAACTTTTAATCCTTTTGTTGCTCTTTCTCTTTCTATGATGTAAAGGTTTTGGGTCCTTAAAACTTGTTTTTTAATCAATCAGAACATAGTATAGTATTTAACCTTACAAACAATAGCATATGTAGGATATCAAAACAATCTAAACATCATGATCTCATCATTGTCTAACTCGGTAATAGTTGTCCATTGAATAACTTATACCTCCCCTTATTCATCACATTCTCTTACCGACATCTTAATTCTCTTCAAAACATACTTCTTAAGATATGGCAACATCATACTAAATCAGAAAATCAATTTCTTGACATCAATGACAAAATAATATTGTTAAGACAATAAAAATCCTTAATCAGTTATATCCATAATCATCAACAACCTTCTCAATATCCTTATTGAAATGTCAACAATCTCCCCCTTTGGCATTGATGGCAAAACCAATTGATTTGACCTAAAAGATTCGAATTCAGATTGTTGTGATTGTTGAAATGCTATCCCCCTTTCATTAGTCTTCTCCCCCATACATTAGTCTTCTCCCACTTTGATAACAATGCCAAAAGAAAACTAATACATAATTTCTTCCTGTATGAAGTAATTCCTTTGTTGTTTGGTATCAACTCAGTCTCGGTCAAAGCATTTTGTCTTCAATTCCTGTTCCCTGTTATTGTTTCCTGCACACCTTTAGAAAACCTCCTAAAGTGTGTAAATTAGCATCAACTCCTAAAAGGTATTCTTTAGAGTCATCGAATTGATGCTTTCACCGAACTCGGTCAGTGAGTAGAAGAAAGGGGTAGGACCCCTATCTTACTTCTGAGATACTCAAAAGTGTCCCTTGACAGTGGCTTGGTGAAAATATCTACTATTTGTTCCTTTGAGCTAACATATTCCAACGCTACTTTCTTCTCTTGAACTACTTCTCTAAGATAATGATATTTGATAGAGATGTGCTTTGTCTTTGATTGCATTACAGGATTCTTTGAAATGTTAATGGCACTAGTATTATCATAGAATATATTTACTAGCTCGGTAACTTTCTCATTTATGCCTTCCAACAGTTGTTTGATCCATGCTATATTGGTACAATTCAATACTGTAGAAACATATTTAGCTTCTGTTGTTGACTGTGAAATACATCCTTGTTTCTTGCTAAGCCAACTTACTAGTCTTTCTCCTAAAAAGAAAGCTCCTCCACTTGTGCTTTTCCTGTCATCAATGTTGTCTGCCCAAACAGTGTCAGTATAAACTTTTAAATCAAAATTATTCCTCTTTTCATATACTAAGCCATAATCCTTAGTGCCTTTCAAGTATCTGAAAATTCTCTTGATTGTTGTCATATGTGTTTCCTTGGGATCTACAGAAAATCTTGCAACTATACCTACTACATGTGTTATATTTGACCTGCTGTGAACAAAATATTGTAACTTTCCAATCATAGATCGGTAAAGTGTCTCATCAACAGATGCAGATTCATCATTCTTTGATAGTTTACAGTTGGTAGTCATAGGAGTACTTACTGGTTTTGAATCTTCCATTCCAAATTTCTTCAAGATTTCCTTTATGTACTTGGATTGAGTAATGAAAATCTCATCTTTCATTTGCAGTATCTGTAGACCTATAAAATACTTTATTTCACCGATTAATGACATCTCAAATTATTTGCACATTTCATTTCCAAAGTTCTTGCATAAAGAGTCATTTCCACAAAATATAATGTCATCAACAAATATGGCTGAGATCAATATTCCATTACCCTCATCTTTCTTCATGTACATATTATTGTTTTCACTTGTCCTTATAAAACCAATCTTGATTAAATAAGAGTGCAATCTTTCATACCATGCTCTAGGTGCTTGTTTTAGACCATATAAAGCTTTGTTTAGTTTGCATACCTGATCTTTATTCACTCCTTCAACAAAACCTTTAGTTTGTTCAATAAAAACTTCTTCTTCTAATATACCATTCAAAAATGCAGATTTGACATCCATTTGATATTGTATGCGGGAAAAGCGGGTCGATAGAACTTAAAATGTAAAAAATGAAGCCTAAAGAGTCTTGCACACACACCCATAGGACTTCTTGGTGCAACCTATGGATTCATGAAGTATGGCTCAACTTCCCAAGGTTGGTTCCATGGTTCTCTATCTCACAAGGTCCCTCAAACCAATGTCTTTGCTCTCATATTACTGAGCAAAGTGGTTTAGGGATGAAAAATGCAAGAACAAGGGATGCTTTGGTTGATTTTAAGATGAAATGCATCCTAAACTATGCATGATCCTATAAATGCAATAAACTAGATTATAAGATGACAAGATTAGTAGCAAGACTATCCTAGCATGATATACTGGTCTATGATTAAGCTAAATGATAAAGAAAATACTCTAAACATGCATATTTAGATTAATTCTTGTTGAAAAGAGAGGTTAAATGATGAGCACAAATGATATATTAAAGCTTGGATGGATTTTAGTATAAGTGTGATGCTAAAGACTTGGATGATCAAAATGGAGGATGGAGAGCTCTATTTATTGCAAAAATAGGGCAATGAATGGCTAGGATTGATAGAGGTAATCAAGGGTTGAGTTTGAAAGTTGGGAATCCATGTTTGCAATTGGCACCAATGAAATGGTGACAAATGTCAACATAAGACTGGTTGAGAGAAAGGGTTAGAGACATTAAATGCCTAAGAAGACCTCATGGTTACCTTAGGAGGTAAGGGTTAAGGTTAGGTTAAGGTTAGGTTAAGGTTATCCAATGGATAAAGGTTTTATCCCAAGGATAAACTCTTGTACATAGGATTAAGGATAACCATGGTCAAAGCAATAAATGCTTGATGAGACCCTTGGGTTACATGGAGGTTGAGTTTAGGTAAATTCTTTAATCATGCTAGAGGGTTGAGTTAACCATTAATGGTTTGGGAGACTTTGAAAGTTAAGTGATTGAAGCCTTTAAGGGTTTTCAAAGACTTTGAGGGTTTGAGAAGTGACTTCCCCTTGCTTAGGGATGTGACAAAGTTTAAGAAATGGGTTAAGTTAATTTAGAAGTGATTAGAAGAGTCTAGAAGGGGTTAGGAATAGGGTTTGGGAAGCAAGTGGGAGATGTAGGATTTTGCAAGTGGATGGAGGGATAATAGGATTTAATTGAATAAAATGAATTTAATTCAATTTGGTTGCAATTGGGGAAATTAAATAAATTAGATTTATTCAATTTAGGATAAACTATTTAATTAAATTTGAATTTAATTAAAAAGTGGATAGGGGATTTAATTGAATAAAATGATTTATCCTATTAAATGGTAAAAGAGGTATAGTGAATTTAATTAAATAAATGGAGTGATTTACTTAATTAAATAGAGGAATGTGAGTAATTCAATTAAATTGGATTTAATTAAATAGAGAGATGAACATAAGATATTCATTTAGGAATATGGTCATTTTTATACGTCTACATTTTGCCCCTCTTTGAAGTGACGTGTGTGCACATGTTAATTCAAATAAAATGATGTGTCGTCGTGATTTATGATCAAATAAAAAATTTATGTCATTTTGAGATATGCCATGCCCCAGTTTTGATATTTGATGTGGATAATGCCTCGGGAGTTGAATCAAAATTTTGGAAAATTTGATTTGATTTGATAAGTGTGTTTGCATTTGTAAAATGTTGGCTATGTAGAATGCTAATAATTGATTCATCTCTCGATATGAATGTGTGCGAGGGTATGAGGAAGACCATGAGCGAATTACATGTTCAATCCCCTAACCCTAATTTTATTTCACCCTATAAAAGGGGAAAAGTGCATTGTTTTGTCTCATTTGTGCTTGTTGACTTTGGAGAGAAAGATTTTTGGAGAGAAGACAAAATGCCTATCCCGTATTCTACACATCGATTTGAGCGCATTCGGAGGTATCAGAGGCGGCCTGCTGCGTATGGACCACCAGTAAATCAACCTTTTTGACCCCTTTTTTATTTTTTATTTTGTCATTTTTGGTCGTGTTTTGAATTTTGGCACGTGGTTTTTTTGGTTTAGCGCATATGAAAAAATTTCGTAGCGCATAAGGGTTTCATTTTTGGGTAGCATCTGAAAACTTAGGGTAGCACATAAATTTGTTAGGTTAGCACACAGATTTGCTAGGTTAGTGCATAAATGCATATTAGCGCATTAGGGACACAGGGAGTCACATGGGTAGGGATAAGTAGTGCGTAGGTTAGACCTAGTGCATAGGGTTAGATAGGTAGCGCAGATGTGGGATAGGTTAGCGCATGGGATAGGTTTAGCACTTAGGGTGGATTAGATGGCGTATTGGAAGAAATAGGTAGCGCATAGAATCGATCTAGCACATGGGGTAGATAGGATAGCGCGTAGAGAAAACAGGTTAGCGCATGGAGTCAATCTAGCATGTAGCCAAATTTAGTTAGCGCATGCGGTCGGTTTTGTGAGAAAAGATGATTTGTGAGCGAGAAAAATTGATAGGATAAGGTTAGTTTTGTTGGGATAGGTGGAAATGGTTCGTTTATGTGTTTGTTGTCATGGTTTTGATAGTTTGTCCAATATAAGTGCCGATATAACTTGGTTTGTTTTGCGATTTTTTTAAGTTATTCATAGATATTGATGTGGATTTGATATAAATTTGATTTGATTTGCATTATTTCAAGTTAATATATGTGGAGCTTGATTTGTGTTACAAGCTGATATGATTGTGGAACTTGAGTTGTTTTACAAGCTGATATGGGTTGGAAACTTGAGTTGTGTTACAAGTTGATGTGATGTGGGGACTTGAGTTGTGTTACAAGTTTGATATGGTTTGTGAAAACTTGAGTTGTGTTACAAGTTGATATGGATAGACATGATGTGATTTTGATTTTGATATCTATGTTTTGATGAGGAAACTGATATTGGACTTGTTTTGCTATTTGATAGGAGCGATTGGGAGTGGTTCAGTCATGTGAGCGGTTCCCGAGACCATGGGCATTGATACCACGATTGGCACAGGCTGATCTAGACATTATTGAGAGATGTGGCATGTCTTCCCTATTGGATATGCATCGGTTTACTGTGAACCAGGGTTTACTCACAGTGCTTGTAGAGAGATGGCACTGTGACACGAATACCTTTCACTTTACCACAGGGGAGATGATAGTGACCCCAGAGGATTGTTACCGGATCCTGTGCATACCTGTAGTAGGTGCACTACTACCTTATGAGTAGTCAAAGGAGGGCGGGACAGAGGCACTTTGCCAGATATTTCATGATGAAACAGTGTGCAAATACGAGATTCTATGGAAGGAGTTTCTAGATTTGGACTATGCGCCTCTTCCATCAATACTAGCAGGTTTTGTAGGTGGTTTTATATGTCCCGACCGCAAGTCAAAGGGATTGTCTGTGGGATGGGGACTGGTGCTGGAGGAGATGGTGACACAGGGTCGCAGGTTTGCATGGGGATCGGCTATGCTAGCCCATTTATACAAGGACTTGCATGAGGTAGTATACCTAGGTTATGGTAGTTTGTCAGCTGGCGTGATGCTTCTACAGGTATGGTGTTGGGAGCACATTCTCGCAGCTAGGCCATTGGTGGATAGAGATAGGCCTGTTAGGCATGCCTATGTGTATGGATACAAGGGTTTAGTTGTCCAGCGGAAGCTGGGCAAGCTGGAGCATTGGAGGAGGGTATTGGATGACATTGATACAGTCATATGGTGACCATATATAGGTTGCAAGGTATGGGCTAAGGATGGGCTGGAGCTGCCATATGTCTTTATGACCCGATTTTTGATAGGGAGGACCCCTTTTGTGATCGAGAGATTTTTGGTTACGAGAGTTTTGCGGCAGTATGGTCGGCAGTAGGGGATACCACAGGGGACCTGTTTGTATGCACGTTGGAGGCAGGACATACCAGATTGGGGTCTGACTATTGACAGTGCGGTGGTCATAGAGGAGTTTGTGCAACTAGTGGGCCAGATATGGGACTATGCCCCTGAGATTTTGGATGCTAGGATGACGGATGAGTTTGCCTGATTGTTCGCAGCTCGTGTCATGGCGAGGATATCGGATCCAGCAGAGATGCGGCCCACTTTTGATGATGATGAGTATGAGGGAGGTGGAGATGGGGATGAGGGAGGTGATGGAGGAGGTGGAGGAGGGCGACGAGGGAGAGAAGAGGAGACAGAGGTAGAGATGGGGGTGATAGAGGGGTGGAGAGAGCAGTTCGACGAGCTGTGATGGATAGAGGTAGAGGAGGTTTGGCTATTGGAGCAGGGGGTGAGGGGAGAGTGATAGAGGTGATAGCAGTAGTGGGAGGGACTGATGAGGTGAGACAGCCAGCTCAGAGGAGGAGGATTGATGTGCTACCTCCACCAACATCGAGAGACTGGATCGCGGTCATAGAGCAGAGGTGTGACAGGGCCATCTAGACATGATCCACCTGGAGATCCAAGGGTTGGGACTTCTGCGGCGAGACCGTCTCCTTTAGGAGATAGTCATACTTGAGAGACGATGTCTCCATTTGTATTTTTTATCATTGCTTTTGGTTGTATGGGGCACAGACATGACAGATATTGTACATTGATCATTTGTTGAGATATATATGACACCATTTTCTTTGATCATGTGATGTGTTATGGATGCATACTTTCTATATGCTTGTGTTTATTTTATGATGATGCAATGTTTAGATAGATGATATGATGAAGTGAAATGCAATGATGTAAATGTATGATGTTCATGAGATGTATCTTGAAAATGAGATGTATGATTTGATATGCTGTGAGATGTATCATGAAAATGAGATGTATGATTTGATATGCAACTAATTGTAAAATGATATGCAACTAATTGTTTAAAAGCATCCTTCATTTTGCATTTTTCATCCGATATAACTACATGTTATTTTCTTTCGATATATGTATCATCATTGAGCATGGATTGATCTTTGGATATGTTGAAAATTTATACAAGCATAATGGTATAATTGAACCATGATAACCTGAGAAAAATTTACATGATGTTTGATTTTGCAAGATAGCACAAGCATTAAGGTATAATTGAACCATGATGACCAGAGTGCGGATTGCATATAAACAGACAAGATTAAACCATTTGTATGCGTAAAGTGGAATCATGTCTTCAGTGATATGTTGTGAATCACGTCTCAAGACAAATATCTACACAGTACAAATGATCACCTCATAGATAGAAGACTAAGAAAATATTGGAGTTTCTCGATGTTCTCTAGCTTGGAAGCATTGTTGAGAAAATTTAGAGAATCCAATAATTCAAAAAGTTTAAATGCAAAAATAGTCAAGACTTTATGCAACATTTGGTACTTCAGAAAATCATCCATCGTATTTCTTTTGTGAATCTTTTATCAATCAATGTTTTGATTTGGGTTTATGTAAGTTTTTGTTTGTTGGACATGATGCTCTAAGTTTTGAAATAGTCTTGACGGTTTGAACATGCTTGTAGGTTTTGATGTTTATTGTCCCTAACTAAGTGTACCTCTTGATGTGGGTATGTACAATGATTACCAAGCCATGGTAAAATGCAGTGAAAGGATAGATTCATAAATCGGGATAGTGATTATGCTAAGTATGTCCTGAATGGATATTTGCTAAGTGTCGGGCGATGGCCGATAGTGTTTTACTGCGGAGATAAGGATGTGGATATAGATAAAGGAGTTGTCCTTTCACAATAGCACCTATTACCAGGTTTTCACCAGTTGCTTTTATTGTACCTTTTTATTTTTATTTTTTGATTGTTTTTTACTTTTTCCGTGCATTAGACTACTCAAGTGTAGTATTTCTTCAGATGAATGTTGTTAGTTGGTTCATTGAGCACATCTCCTTCTAAAGTTGTTAGCTAATAAACACCTAATCCATAGACTGATATGATGACATAGGGACCTAACCAGTTAGGTTCAAATTTCCCTTTCTTTTCTCGATCTTGCTGATTTCTTGGATTTTCCTTGAGGACTAGGTCACCAACTTTGAAATTTCGAGGAATGACCTTGTGATTGTAGCTTCTGCACATGTGTTGCTGATATGCTTTGAGATGAGTGTAAGCATGCTGACATCTTTCATCTAATAGTTCCACTTCTTGTAGTCGGTTGACTCAATACTCTTCATCTAGGATTAAGCCTTTTAGAGAGACTTTGAGAGATGGAATTTCTACCTCCAGGGGTAAAATAGCTTCTAATCCATAGACCAATGAGAAAGGTGTTGCTCCTGTAGGTGTGTTGATGCTAGTTCTGTATACCCAAAGTGCTAGATTGAGTTGTATATGCCATTCTTTGTCTGCATCATTCACTGTTTTCTTTAGGATTTTCAGTATTGTCTTGTTGGATGCTTCTACTTGACCATTCCCCTGTGGGTAGTATGGTGTAGAGAACCGATGTTGTATTTTGAATTGTTCACATAGTTCTCAGACATCTTGGTTTTTGAAAGGTTATCCATTATCGATGATGATGGAGCTTGAAATACCATATTTGCAGATCAAATAGTTTAGGATAAAAGAGGCAATTTGTTTTCCAGTCACTGTGGTTATGGGGACTGCTTCTATCCACTTGGTAAATTATTCTATAGCAGTTATAATGAACTTGTGCCCATGTGAAGATGAAGGATGAATTTTGCCAACCAAGTCGAGTCCCCACTAACAAAAGGGCCAGGATGTTGTAAATGGTTGCAGTTCCTATGCTGGTGCATGTATTAGATTGCCATGGATCTGGCATTTAGGACACTTTTTTGCAAAATTATAAGAATATATTTCCATTGTCGGCCAGTAATATCCCATTCTTAGAAGCTTTTTAGCAAGAGTAGTCCCACTTAAATGTGTGCCATAGATACCTTCATGAAGCTCATGTAAAGCAGAGTCAGATTCGTTACGATCAAGCCAATGAAGAAGAGTACCATCTAGACCTCGACAGTACAAAGTATCAGCAGTAGGGGTATAACAGGCAGCTTGTCAGATAAAATTACGTTTTTGGTTTCGATATAGGTCAATGGGTAGTATGTTGATCTTTAGATAATCATATATTGGTCCATACAAAAGGGAATCCAAACCAGTCAAGGCAAAGATAACATGGGATTCAGAGTGGTCATAGGCTGGGGAGAACAATTGATATACCAGAAACTCGTAATGACTCTATTGTTCTGGAATTTGTAGTAATGAAGCGATAGTAGCCATTGCATCGGCTGCTTTGTTGTTCAACCTTGGTATTTTCTCGAAGGTGATGTGTACAAAATACTGTTTGAAGTCATCCACCATCTGTTTGTAGGGTAGTAGCTTGTCATCTTTTGTCTGATAGTCGTTGTTGATTTGATTGATGACTAGTTTTGAATCTCCATAGACCATTAACTCCATGATTTTCCATTCTACGGCCATTTTGATGCCTATAACCAATGCCTCATATTCAGCCACATTATTTATGCATGGGAACATAAGTCGATATGATCTTGGTATAGTGTGTCCTTCAGGAGTGATGAAGAGAATGTCAACACCTGAACCATGTTGTGTGTAGGATCTGTCAAAGTATAGGGTCCATTGCTTGGTAGAAATAGCAAGAACATCTCTGTCTGGAAATTCAATCTCCATAGTTTGTTTTCCTGGTAGCAGTGCTTCAGCTAGTTGATTTGCAATTGCTTGTCCTTTGATAGCTCTTCGTTCTATGTATTGGATATCAAATTCACTGAGAATCATGACCCATTTAGCCAATCGGCCTGTAAGAGCTGCCTTGCTGAGTAGATATTTGAGAGGATCAATTTTTGCCACTAGCTTAATTGTGTGTGCTAGCATATAATGTCGAAACTTTTGAGAAGCAAAGACTACTATTAGACAAGCCTTCTCAATGAATGTATAGTTGATTTCATAGCCATTCAATATCCTACTGATGTAGTATATGGCGCGTTCCTTTCCTTGTTGATCTTCTTGTGCCAATACTGCCCCTAGTGATATATATGTTGTTGAAATGTATAAAATGAGTGGCTTTCCTACTGTAGCTAGGAAATCGGCAATCATCAAAGCAATTCAAAATATTAATCATAGCTCAATCACAAAAGCTCATTGCAATGATCAATCCTAATTACACTCAATAGAGACTTGAAAGCAAAACATTCAAAACTAAAAACTAAGCAAACCAGATGCAGATTCGAATGTCTCTTTCATGCGGCTCCATTGTCCTTCTTTCTTCTTCAAATAGCTTGGTTGTGGATCTCACCTACTAGTGCATGATCATGATATGAAAGCAAGTAGACAAGATGATTGCTCAAGAATACTCGAAGCGTGATTGATTTGACAAAGTGATTAGATCGATAATGTCATTATTAGATAATGTGATTATTAGATTGAGATTGAAGAAATTCATCCAATTTATAGACAAATTGGAGAGAAGATCAAATTAGCATGAAGAGATTCAAACGGAAATTGCAAATCAATTATGCCAATTATGAAAAATTATGCACTTTCTATGCAAAATTGATTGATTGTCAATTTATGACAAATTATGACAAATTTCTATGTCAAAAATTGATTGATTGTCAATTATGACAAATTATGACAAATTGAAATGTCATTCCCATGAAATTAGGAGAAAAATAGGAGGAAATTGAAATTAGGAATTAGAAAATTAGAAAATTGGAAATTAGAAATTAGAAAATTAGAAAATTGGAAATTAGGAATTAGAAAATTAGAAAATTAGAAAAAGAGGAAAATTAGGAAATTAGTGAATTAATTAATAATTTTTCATTTATTAATTAATTCACAAAGAGGGAATTTAGAAATTGATGAAAAATTAGGAGATTAGGAATTAGGAGAAATTAGGTAAATCAATTAATAATCTGTCAATTATTAATTAATTCACCAAAAAGAGGAATAATTAGTTAGCCAATTAAATTAAACATTTAATTGTGACACGAAGACCTAGGATAAATAAATAAATTACTTAACCTAGAGGGAGAAATGACAAACAGGGTTAAATGAATAAAATCATGAAACCCTAAAAGACGAATTAGCAATGCAAGGATGACAATTAGGTCTTGACAAAGGATAATTGATATCGATTTGATCATGATTTACAAAGGACCAATGTGATAAATTATTTGATTGATAAATGTGCCAATTGATGAGGAACAATGACTAATTGATCCAAATTGACATAATTGAGATAGACAATGATCGATGGCAGATTGATCGCAAAATGACAAAATTGACAAGATGACAAAATAGATTGCAAGACGACAAGATTGAAAATGACCACGATTGATGACCAATCGATCGCAAAATGACAAGATCGAACATGACAACGATCGATGACAAATAGATCGTTAAAACGACAAGATTGAAAATGATAAGGATTGATGACAAATCGATCGCCAGATGACAAGATTGAAAAGAGGACAAAACCCTAATTAGGATTGACGATGTCCAAAATGATGACAAATGACTACGCACATTGATGCGACAGGATAAGATCGATCAAAATCATGTCTGGAGAGTGTTGTCGACAAGACCAAATTTGAGAGCGAGACGAATGAAGAATGCAGAAGAAAGACTCAATGCTTGCAAATGATAAAGACCAAGTGCGAATCATAGGAGAAATGTTAATGCGACGCAAAAACCTAAAATGAGGCAATGTGCAAATGTTAAAATATGATCCCGCAAGCGTTGACCATTTTTAGGTGTCTACATTTTGCCCCTCTTTGAGACAATATGATTTTAAGCGTTGTTTCAAAGAACAGTAATGAAAATGCCCCAGACAATGACAATGACATATGCATGCCCCCTCGAGGAATTGGTCGGAAACATGCAGAAAAGAGGCCAATTGATCGATAAAAATGATAGGATCGAACAGACTGACAATCGGAAATCGGATGCATGAAGGACAAGCAATTAATGGTGCCAAAGACCGTGACCAGCATGAGATGGAGAGGGTGCACGTCCATCTATGCACTGACAAAGATCTATAAATGAGACCAAGAGAGTGAAAATTGCTCATTTGCACTAGCCCAAGAGGAGAATGTGTTGCTCTGGAAAAGGACACTTGCAGAGAGATGGCGAACATTCCAAGGGCAGATCACCTCGGAGAACAGGTACACACGTACAGATGACCGGACGACGCAGGAGCAGCAGTATGTATCTCAAAAACCCATGTTTTCAATTTTATGAATTTGACTTGCTTGCGGGACATTGCGGGGCCCACAGGGGATGTAGAAAGGGACTCTTGCGCTTGTGTAGGGTGAATCCTACACTTGTGTAGGGTCTTCTACGCTTGTGTAAGGGTACATAGGTGTAGGTTATGTGACACAGGCGCAGGACTCATCACACAGGCGCAAGTGTGCAGTGTAAACCCTAATTTTGGTCAAAACAACATGCAAATGAGCCGGAAAGGGGGGATAAGGGTAGGATAGGTCAGAATAGCTGAAAAACACCTTGGTTTGTGGATGAAATGATGAAATGCAACCCGTAGGAGCAAACCCTAAAACTGACAAAATGTGCCCCAATTGTGATGCAAAGTCAACAGTATCCATTGATCACACCGGAGAACCGACTTGACTGCTTCATGCTACGACATAGACTCAGGAGCACGGACAGAGATACATTAGCAGGACTGGGGATATACTATGTCACATTCATACCCGAGATTAGGGCAAACACAGGACTGCTTACCGCATTGGCAGAGCGATGTCATTCGGAGACTTCCTCATTCCATTTGGTGACTGGAGAGGCGACTGTGACTCTAGAGGATGTATGGCGTATCCTCCGCATTCTGATTCATGGAGAGATGGTAGAGTATGACCCAGTGATAGGGAGAGACACGTTGTGCAGATTATTTGAGTGCGATGCAAATGATCTGGATATCGTAGAGAGGGAAATTGGCTGGGAGACCATGGCATCAGAGTATGATCGACGATATGTGGTGATAGCCATGGTGATAGCATGCCTACTAGAAGGAGACATATGAGGACATGGATTCCCTATTGGATGGGGAAGAGTGCTAGAGCGGATGGCGACAGAGGGGATTGTGTATGCATAGGGACCATGTGTACTGGCTATGCTGTATTTTTAGCTGCATCAGATAGCATATCAGGGAGTGCAGACTTTGAGCTGTGGAGTCACATTGCTACAGGTATGGGCATTTGAGCACATAGCCATATGTCAACCGATTACAGAGAGAAAGTTAGTACCACATCGACCATGTGTGTATTGCTATGGAGGAGCACTGAGACAGGGGCCGTTTGGATACATATTGTATTGGCGACACGAGCTAGACAGATTGAGAGAGTTCACATGGAGGCCATATCATGATTGCCCCGGATGGTCAGATGATAGTGATGAGCTTTTGTATTGTAGACAGGAGAGGTACCTGATTGGGCGACCAATGAATCACCAGAGAGTGATTGAGTTGTACCTGCCAGAGAGAGTCAGACGACAGTTTGGAGAGAGGCAGGATGTACCCAGGAGGACTGCACACTTTGCCCGATCTCACAGAGAGACGAGTCAGTGGGGGAGTATGATTCAGCCACACATAGCATATGCTAAATTCTCACAGCTATAGCAGAGACAGTGGGATTGGAGATTAGATGTGGAGGATGTCAGGATGACAGAGGAGTATGAGAGATGGTTTGCATGACGGCGGCTAGTGCCATTGACAGATCCGGATATTCCAGTACCTAGGAGACAGGAGGACTTCCCACTCGCTGGAGAGGAGGAGGGAGATGATGAGGACAAGGAGGATGAGGGCGGTGATGAGGATGAGGGGGATGACAAGGACGAAGATGAGGATGGGGATGACGAGGATGAGCCAGATTCAGGCGAGCATGAGGCATTGCAGGATATACCCATAGAGCCGGAGACAACTAGGATAGAGGAGATGGAGATGTGCAGGGCTACCATAGTGAGTCAGCATGATCATATTATGACTTTAGAGAGAGAGCATGAGCAGTTCAGAGTGGAGATAGCCAGACTTATAGCAGCTCGAGATACAGCAATAGCTCAGGCACAGCGAGAAGAACAGAGAGCCACTGAGTATATTGGGTCGATTCGGGATGCCAGTGCACGGGAGATGGCACAGATGTTGGTAGAGATTGGAGAAGAGATACGCCACTGGAGGATGCTATATGAGAGTGCAGTTCCACCAGAGTAGAGAGCAACTTCATATCGGGCACGATCGAGGACAGAGAGCAGGGCACGCTCTCGGAGGTCATTGAGCAGCATGGGGGTGAGTGGACCTATGAGACCACCACAGCCAGGACTAGGAGGGACATCATCCGCAAGACATGGCAAGGATGAGGAGGACAGAGGGAGCACCCAGTGACAGAGGCACATGCTTCGTATGACGGACAGATGTAGTTTGATATTTTGTAGTCAGCTTGCGGGCCATACTTAGGATAGACAGTCCAATTTTGTACTTCGATATTATGTGGATATATGATATGATATGAATCGATATGATGGGATGCAATGTGTTATGACATATGTTATTTTCCATGTATGGATGACTTATGCGTTGTGGATGTACCATTGTGGAACATGGATGGATGCATTTTTTTTATGTGTTTTTGATGCATTTATAATATGAAATGGATAAAATGCTTGATGTGATGTTTGATATAATGCAAATGTACTAACCAAATGAATGCAGGATGCAGCATATGTGTATGGAGAAATCAGAGCACTAGACCGAACTGACTATTCGAACTGACGAAAGAAATGTTAGTAAGAAGAAATGAAACAGAGGACAGTTAGAGACGAAGAAAAACTTGCTTTCAGTAATGCACTTTGTAGGTGAGAACCTTTATTTTAATGTAGCAAAATGGATGCGTAGCATCATGGCATTGAAGGCCAGAGCTGAAATGCAACCCTTTTTGCTAAAGACAGACACATCGTAGACAAACAGCAATCACAACAAAAAAGAAAAGGACCATGAACCATTCCGGTCACTCTAAATCACTCAGTGACATCATCAAGCAACATAGGAACATGACCAGAGCCAAAGATAAATCAATAAAAAGATAAGATGCACAAATTCCAACAAGTCAAACAAACATCTTGATCTTCATTGTCAAAAGTTGAAAGTGCTGATAGGACAATCATGCTGTCTGGTTTTAGGAATTGCGGTACCCCGTCTAAGACAAGACACAGTCTGGTTTCAAGTATACCACACCCTGTATAAGACCCATGATAGTGTGCCAAGGATGAATGATAGTGATGCTGATGTTCGATTGATATGACAATGTGATCAGTTTGAATGTCTGGTTTGAGTGAAAAAGTTCATCTATGAATGCGTGATTTCAGTTAAAGCACAATGTTGGATTGATTGTCATTGGGTGTATGCTCAGCGATCTGTTTATGCACAAAGGGGATATTTTTTTGTTTTGCGTTTCGAGATTTTACAATTTTTTTGTGTTCATTTTTTCAGGACTTTATTTGATTTTTTTTTTGGAGATTTTGCAGGACATTTTTTGGATTTTTTTGGATTTTTTTCAAGACATTTTTTTATTTTTTAAGAGATTTTGTCAGGACATTTTTCAATTTTTATGATCTTTTTCAGGACATTTTTTCAATTTTTTTTGAATTATTTCAGGACATTTTTCAATTTTTTTTTTTTTGGACTTTATTTCAGGACGTTTTTCAATTTTTTTTGAATTATTTCAGGACATTTTTAGATGCAAAAGGTTCCAGTGATTGATGCTGATAGGGGAACGCACCCAATGCGCATCGGAAAGACATACCTAGACTGGGACCAAAACATATGTACAAGAAACCGGAGTATGCAAGACAATGATGTTGACCATAACAGACCTGGAATAGAACATTGGGTCAAGATGAAGATAGACATGATAAACTGGCCAAGAAAAAGAATAGCTAGAGGTCATGACAGATGACGGAGCAATAATCTCATTACTCATGGCGCCTGATTGCCAGGTTTTCACCATGGTACTTGCCCAAAGTGCCTATTTGCCAAGTTTTCACTATAGGGCGAAGCATTTTTCTTTATTCTTTTGCTCTTTTTTCACTTCTTTTTTTTTGTATTTTTTTGCTTTTTGCACTTTTTTTTTTGTATTTTTTCACTGTTTTTTGTATTTTTTCAGATCATATTTGAAGAAGTGCTGATAGAAAATTATGCCTAGTACTTGCAAAGGTGCATGCTATTTACAGGATCAGACAAAGGTTCACCTTCTGGGGTGGCAAGCTGATATGCCCCAGAGCCATATGCTGCAGTTACTATGAAAGGCCCAACCCAATTAGGTTCAAACTTGCCTTTGATGATGTCAGTAGACTGTGCATTCTTAGGGTTTGCCTTTAAAACCAGATCTCCCACTTCGAAGTGTCACCCTTTGACCTTCTTATTATTAGAGCGACAGAGACGGTTTTGATATGCTTGCAAATGTGTCAGGGCTGTCTGACGTTTCTCATCTAACATCTCAAGCTGATGCAACCGAGAGACTCTGTGTGTCTCATCATCAATCAGGTGTTGCAAGGAAACACGCAAGGAAGGAATCTCCACTTCCAAAGGTAAAATGGCTTCCGCACCATACACCAAGGAATAAGGTGTTGCGCCAGTAGGTGTGCAGATAGAAGTGCGATGAGCCCATAGTGCTGGATTCAACTGAACATGCCAATCTCGACCAGCGTCATTGACAACCTTTTTCAAGATCTTGATAATGGTTTTATTTGATGCTTCAGCTTGACCATTCCCCTGTGGATAGTATGGACTGGAGAAACGGTGTTGGATATGAAACTTTTCATAGAGTTCCTTGACATCTTTATTCTTGAAGGGGCGACCATTATCAGTGACTATGGAAAGAGGAACCCCATACCGGCATATGATATAATTCAATAGGAATTTTGAAATTTGCACACCAGTGATATAGGTCATGGGGATAGCCTCGATCCATTTTGTAAAATACTTTGTGGCTGTAATGATAAACTTGTGTCCATTTGTAGATGTCGGGTGAATCTTGCTAATAAAATCCAAACCCCATTGAGAAAAGGGCCATGGAGATATGACAGAATGAAGCTCTTGGGCTGGTGCATGAATGTAGTTTCCATGAATCTGGCATTTGTAGCACTTCTTAACAAAATCATGGACATCTTTTTCCAGAGTGGGCCAATAATACCCAGCACGAATCAACTTTTTAGCTAAGCTCAAACCATTGAAATGGCCCCCACATATACCATCGTGAACCTCGTGTAAAGTCATTTGTGCTTCATCAGAATCCAAACACCTGAGGAGGGTATGGTCAAAGGAACGATGGTAAAGGGTGTCAGTAATGATGACATATTTGGTCGTCTGTCGGATGAAGGCTTGGCGTTGGTTAGTAGAAAGGTTAGGTGGTAAGGTTTGGGATTTCAAATATTGATATATATCATTGTACCACGGGGAGTTGGGACCAACAAGAATGCACATCACATCTGTTGTCAGAATGTCAAAAGAAGGAACCAGCAATTGTTGAACTAAAAACTCACATTTGTCCATATTGTGGGCCATATTCAACATGGAAGCAATCATAGCCATCGCATCTGCCGACTTGTTTTGCATTCTTGGAACTTGACTGAAATGGATAGCCATGAATTTTGTCTTGAAGAAGTCTACCATATGCTTATAAGGAATAAGCTTTTCATCTTTTGTTTCATAATCATCATTCACTTGTCGAATGACTAATTGAGAATCCCCATAGACTTACAAATGCGTGATGTTCCAGTGGATCGCTACTCAGAGTCCTGTGACCAGTGCTTCATACTCTGCAATGTTATTGGTATAATGAAAATTTATTCTATAGGACTTGGGGATAGCATCACCTTGAGGTGTGACAAACAAGATGCCTACTCCGGATCCGAACTTGGTATAGGACCCATCAAAGTATAACTTCCATTCATTAGAAGATGTGAGAGTAAAGACTGATTCATCTGGAAAATCTGTCAACATGGGATGATCATCATAAATAGGAGCCTCTGCAAGTTGATCTGCTATGACTTGTCCTTTTATCGCCTTTCGCTCCATATACTCAATATCAAATTCACTGAGAATCATAACCCACTTTGCTAGGCGACCCGTCAAAGCTGCTCTACTAAGCAAGTATTTTAGGGGATCAATTTTTGCAACCAACAATGTTTGGTGATTTAACATATAATGTCAAAGCTTTTATGTTGCAAATACCATTTCTAAGCATGCCCTTTCAATAGTTGAGTAATTTAGCTCATAGCCTACTAGTGTTTGGCTGATATAATAAATAGCTTGCTCTTTTCTATTCTCATCTTGTTGGGCCAAGAGAACTCCTAGTGTCATTTCAGTTGCAGAAATATACAATAAAAATGGTTTTCCTTCTATAGGAGGCATTAGGATAGGCGGCGACAACAAATAGTCTTTGAGAGCTTGAAAGGTTGATTGACATTGCTCAGTCCATTTAAAAGCGACACCTTTATGCAATAGATGCTGGAATGGATGACATTTGTCGGCCAACTGAGCTATAAATCGGTGGATGGACTAGAGCTTTCCTTGCAGACTGCGTAGTTGACGGAGATTAGAAGGAGGAGGCATATCCATTATTGCTTTAACCTTGGCAGGATCGACTTCAATGCCTCTGTGAGAAAAAATGTACCCTAGTAATTTGTCGGCTGTGACACCAAAGACACACTTCTTTGGATTGAGTCTGAGCTTTTAGGTCTCCATTCAGTCAAAAATTGGGCCCAGGATGGCTAAATGACTATCTCTTGTGACAGATTTGCATAATAAGTCATCAACATAGTCCTCCATCAAAGTATGCATGAAATCATGAAAAATTGTCGTCATTGCTCTTTGATATGTTGCGCCTGCATTTTTAAGACCGAAGGGCATCACGTTCCAACAGTAGGTACCCCAAGCACATGTGAATGCAGTCTTATGCTGATCTTCAGGAGCAATGCAAATTTGGTTATAGCCGGAGAAACCATCCATCAATGAAAGCATCTCATATCCAGCAGTCATGTCAACTACGATGTTGATATTTGGCAATGGAAAATCATCCTTAGGGCATGCTTTATTGAGATCCCTAAAATCTGTACAGATTCTAATGCCCCTAGTTACCTTGCTAACTGGTACTAAATTTAAAATCCAATCTGCATAATCAATGGGTCTAATGAAGCCCACATCTAATAATTTTTTTAATTCCACCTTGACCAAAAGAGCCACCTGGGGATGCATCTTTCTAAGTTTTTGTTTGACAGGCTTGGCATCTGCTTTCAATGGCAAGTGATGAAGGACTAATTCTGGATCGAGGCCAGGCATGTCTGCATAGGACCATGCAAAGCTGATCTTCTTCTCAAAAAAGAAATTGACAAAATCTATCTTTTCCTGTTTTGATAAAGAAGCAGCAAAATGAATGACCTCAGGGTTGTCAGGTGTACCCAAATTGATCTCCTCGGTCATTTCCACAAGTAATGTTGATGTGTC
The DNA here is from genome assembly GCF_030272615.1 of Cryptomeria japonica. NCBI lineage: Eukaryota > Viridiplantae > Streptophyta > Pinopsida > Cupressales > Cupressaceae > Cryptomeria > Cryptomeria japonica. The sequence continues at coordinate 945,935,846 of NC_081407.1, read as the reverse complement.
CTGACTTGATAGGGGTATGTCCACTCTTCCACCTTTGGGCGCCTCAGAGAGGTTTTCACCCACAGGTACGTCCTTTATTTTTACTTTTGTATGATCAGAGAGTGCCTTACGGTTTTCACTCAAAGATCTATTCTTTTGATTTTTTACTTTTTCTTTTCTTTTTTCATTTTGATGACTGGAAGATGGAGTTGACTTCCCAAAATATGTTGTGGAATCCAAATCAATAGCAAATCCTACCTTATGATCACCTTGTGGCATGCCTTCCCGTAGTCCAAGGAATTCTGCAATTACTTCATCATTTTGAAAACAATCCAATGTGAGTGGTTCTTGTTGGTCATGTTGGATAAGCTGGGGATAGATGAGGGGCATGTCATCATCAATTGTAAGGAGAGAGAGGGCTGATATGGTAAAGATGTAAACATCTGTGGTGTCACTATCTAAACTACTTGTATCTGATTCAAAGCTTGGGTCCCAGAATGACTCTATCCAAGCATTAGGACATGTTTTAGGAAGAGGAGTTATTTCATGTTTGTCTTCCATAGGCAAATTATCAGGGTCAAGGAAAATATTGTCAAGGGCATAGGAGCTAGAAGAAAAAGAACTCCACTCCCATTCATTGGAATCCATTTTGGGTCGGGTATCCTCAAGTTTTATTTCATCATCAGAGTCATGCCCTTTTCCACGCGTGGTCACTTTGGTAGATGAGGGTCCAATTCGCAATGGTACAAAACCTAACCCTAAAGTTGGAGGTCACATCTTGGGTATGACAGGTTCTAACCTTCCATTCTTGTTCAAGCCTAAGCCACTGCAGCTGTCATATCCTTTCTTTTGCAGCATAGTAAATCCATTGTCGTACCGTTCCACTGGAAACTTGATAGGTGGGGTCTTAGTTGGATCCTTATAAAGCCAATCTATGACATCATCATCTAAAGTTTCTTTGTCAAGTTCACCCCGTCTTGTAAATGTAGTGGGAGGCTGATATTGAATAACCACCTTAGGTTCCTTTTGCAACAAATGCGGTTTGCCATATGATTTTGGAGATATTGGTAAATTCCCGATGAGGAATGTTTGATCCATTGAATATTCTCCACATCCTTGGTCCTGTATCTTTAATTTTCCTTTGACAGCATCTAATAATTCATTAGGATCCACATAACTATGTGATTTGGCCTCTCTATTGACTGGGACTTGCTACTAAGGGGTATCCTTTAGAGTAGCACAAAATTGAAATGGATTAGGATCTCTTGGAATTGTTATCTCAGTTCCATTGTAAGGATATTTTAAACATTGATGATAAGTGGATGGAATTACTTTCATTGCATGGATCCATGGATGGCCAAGAATCATATTGTAAGGGAGATCAAGGTCCAAGACCTGCAAGAAAGTGTTTTCTGTCACTAGACTGACTCTGATAGGCAATGTAATTATCCCTTTGGATGGGTGCTCAACATCATCATATGCTTTGATTGTTATTCTTTTGGAAGCATCAATGTCATTTTCTGTATAACCAAAGCCAATGACCACTCTCAAGGTACAAATATTAAGACCCTCTCTGCCATCTATCAAGACTCGTCGGATTTTTCAATTATGGACAAAGACTTCAAGGTGTAAAGGATCATTATGAGGGAGCTTATCAGATGAGATATCATTATCAGAAAATGCGACATTTTGGGAAACAGCTAGATGTCCAATTCGGGCTTGAAACTGGTCAACATCAATGTCTGTCAGGACAGTGGACTCAATTAAAGCTTTATCTAGGACTACACGATGCATGGGAGACATTTTCAACAACTCAAGGATTGATATTTGTGCAGGTGTCTTTCCTAGATGATCCAAGAGATTATACTGACTTGCAGGAGTTGGTTTGGAAGGAGCTACAGGAGCTCCTTTCAGGACTATTTTAGATCGACGAGTGGTAACTGCACAAGAGGGATCTTGTCCCTTTATTCTTAGGGTGGAAACATACTCATTTGACGCACGAAAACAATTGATGACATTGTTATAACCAGTATTTGCATAATTTGTTGTTTGGGTAGAGTTTGAAGAAGACGCTTTACCCTTGTCATGATCAAGAAAAGGAGTTTTGAAAATAGTATGATCAGTGTTAGAGGTCGCATGGGGCGGATCTACCTCAATTACTCCTTGCTCTAACAAATCTTGAATCATATGTTTCAATTGAAAACATGACGCAGTTTTATGTCCTTTGGACCGATGATACTCACAGTATGCATTATCATTCCACCAATGCGGTTTTACCACTGGTTCTGCCTTGATATCTGGTAGCTTAATAAATTTTGCTTGTATTAATTGCTTCATTACTGACTCAATAGGCTCTCCCAATGGTGTAAATTGTCGAGGAGGCCCATCCCTTGATAGGAAAGGTTTGCACTGCTGGCTTTGGAGCTGGCCTTGTTGTTGATTATATTGTTGAAGATGTTGTTGGTATTGCGGCTGTTGAGTGACATTGCTTGTTGGTGTTCAATTTTGTTCCATAGTTGACATATTAGGAACACTCAATTTCTTGATCGTGAATGGGGGTTGATTTGTATTCACCGCTCTTGCATCAACAACTCCATCATTAGTGACATTCTTGTTCTTATACCAAAATCTATTTCTGTCCCTTGAATTGTTCGTGTTGTCACTATCTTTATTAAGCTTAATGATTCCCTTAGCTACAAGAGCAGTTTCAATATTCATCCCTTTCTTAATGAGTTTCTCAATAGTACTGGGACTTTTCAATTTCAGTTCATACATCATTTCTGGGACCAAATTTTGGATAAACAGATTCACTTGTTGTTCTTCAGGTATATCTAGGGAAGAACGACTATGCAAGCTTCGCCATCATTGCAAGAAAGTCACTAATGGTTCACCTTGCTTTTGCTTGGTGTTGCATAAATCTGACATGGTCACGTCACTGTCGATGTTAAATGCAAAGTGAGATATAAACTTTTGAGCTAATTTAGACCAAGTCTTTATATTTCCTGGCAGATGCGAATACCAATCCATGGCTTGTCCCATGAGACTTCGTGCAAATAATCGCATTAAATATGTCTCCTCATAGCTCACTTCAGTACATGCCGCGAAAAATGCTCGAATGTGATCTTTTGGATTGCCATTCCCTTTATATTTCTCAAAATTAGGTGCCTCAAAATGTTTAGGGAATGGAGGCATGTATAAGCTCTTATCAAATGGATTAGGACACAAATCCTGATCTGTATACAACTTCTTTGTTCCTTTAGTTTCTAATGCATCAACTTGTCATTGCAATTTCTCAAGTTGTTGCACAATTGTATCAGATTTTGGAGGTCCATCATTAATCCCGGTGGGTACTCTTTGTCGATACATCGTATTTCCGATCGGTTGTTGATGTTCTAAAATGGCCATTTTTGGTGTCTCCAGCATATAATGTTCTTGGTACATCTCTTGTTGTTGTGGTTGTGCCATGCCTTGATATCAACCTTGTTGTTGTGCTTCTTGTAGCCTAGGTTGATATTGCAATTGAGTATGTTGTTGATATTGCATAGGCACCAATTGCGGTTGTGAAGTATGATAGCTTGTTTGCCTTGGCACATATTGAGGTACATGTTGTTGATGCTGACGAATCAGAATTTGTTGACTTTGTGCCAATTGTTGTCACGGTGTATATCCCATCATTTGCAAAAAACTTTGTTTAGGTGGTTTTTGTTGTTTCTCCTTAAGGTGGGGTATAGCACTTACATTAACTTGTTGTGTTGTTTGTCCAATCCATTGTAATGGTTGCAAGTTTGTATTAACTTGTAATGATGCCGAAGGCGCTGCAATTTGTTGTCGAATGCGATATTGTTGTTGTTGGACATTGCTTGTTTGCACATTCGATTGCACTTTTTGTGTATTACTCAATTGTTGCAACAATTGTTGTTGGTGCAAACCACTATCCGTGGCTCTTTGTGTTGCCATTATCGAAGGATCTATCACAATATTGTTTGGCAAATATATTGAGCTTAACGGGACATAAGAACTTTGTTGCATCGTGGAATTGTTTTGGACATTGGTGATATCAGGCATTCTAGTCATGAAGCTTTCTTGCATCTTAGATGTTGATCCAATTTTATGCATGTAAGGAACCATTTCTTGTTGAGGGATAGTTGTCAATATTTGCGTGGTCTTCATTTGATCTTGCGTTACAGATGTTGTATTGAATAATGGATTATTTATTGTCTCAAATGGTGACTTTTGCGGAATAGTCACTGTCAATGCCTTTGAAGCACATTTACTCATCAAGGTAGGTTGAGTTTCTTGTTGCATATTTTCTTCATTTGGATGCGGAGAGAAACTTAACAGCTCACCGCCTTGTTGTTTTTGCACATTGACTTGGTCACTTGAGGAGGTCACATTACTCATCATGTTAAGATATTTTTGTGGGAACATTTTAAAGACCTTGTTCAAGAACTTATCCATCTTTTTTGTCATCTTTGGATCTTGGAGGAACATGTCAACATCATCAGAAGCATCAGAATCTGATGAAGAATCTGGTTGGACATTTGGATTCGTTTCTTGTTGAATGCCTTGATCTGAACCAAATCCTTGCGAAAGAGTTTGTTCCTCATGCAATGTTTGAGTTTGAATGTCATGTTGCAAGTTTGGTTGATTCTAATTGAAAAGTGCACTTCCTCTTGGAGTTGGTGGAACACTCCCATGTCCTAGTTTCATGGGTACAAATATTGGTTCATATAATGGAGGTGGTCCAAGTTGAACCATTCCATATGGTGGTAATTATGTGTTTGATGAACCTTCAATTTGCACTGTTTGACTAGTTTGAAACTGCAAATTTGCTATTTTGTCAATGGGTTGATACGTTGGTTCGCCCATCTTTTTAGATTTTGACCTTGTTTCAACAGGCATGTCACTATGCAAATGCAATATTTTTGGAATTTTTCAAGAATAATGTATGATATGCAACTAAATGCAAACTAAATAGATGAAAATGCAATCTATGGCAAGAATGCAATCTATGTTTTTGGTTGTTTTGAAGATTTTGACAAACTTTTTGGAATGCAGATCTAAAAGAGACCCTTAGGAAATTGGAATGATGTCTAGACCTCAAAGGACAAAAGGACCAAGTGACAAAAGGACAAAATGACAATGTCTCCCCTATATGCTTGGATACTAAGCTAGGTTTGATGAAATGACATTGATGACAAAAGGACAAAAGGTTTGATAAGGTCTAGACTTCCTAACAATAACTTAGGGTTTATCAAAGATTTGGATTACTCAAGTATGACAAAACCTAGTTTGACACTATATGCAAAGGGACAATTACTATGCAAATAACCCTAATATGATATAATAATGACCTAAACTTAATGAAGAGACCTAGGGTATGCAAATATGAATGTATGACAATGGTATGACTTTAATGCAAGAGGACACATGCAAATGGATGACCCTTATTGATATGCAAAGGAGTATGACCTAAGTGAAACCTAACCTTGGTACTTGACAAACGACTTTGCAAAATGCAAACCTAAGATGAACCTAAATCCAAGTGACATGAATGTTGAGACAAGATTTTGAAAAATGTTTGACAACCATGTTTGAAGGTGTTTTGAACTTTGTTGGATGAAATGTTCTTGTGTTTAACCTTGTTTAGAATCAATTTGCCTTGTTTTTGAAATGAGATGCAATTCAACTTTTGACAAGCAAAGAAGACAAGATACTTCAACTTAGACTCAAGACAATCATGCTCATTCACACATTTCTTATGGTAGGTAAGGACATTAGGTACTTGAGAGGTAGACTTGTTATGGGAATCAAGGAGAATACATAGACTTGACCCCACGGGCTCCCCTCCACGGCACTCACTTCTCAGGGCAGCTAAGCATCAGTCCCCATGGAAATCTCCCCATGGCGAACTTAGTATCTCTTCCAAGTATCTGAACTTGTCCTTCTCAAGCAACTAGAAGGATTTTTGGCTTCTAAATACAAGGTGTTTAGTCAGGATTTCTGTTAAGTGTTACTCCTTGATGTCATGCAAGCATGATTGAGACATTAAGCCCATCAAGATACCAAACAAATGTAGTTGTGAAAGCACGATTTAGACAATGAGGTCCTACTTAGATGTGGATATGAGAAAGAGTTCAAGGGTCATCACTTCCCAAGTAACTGCAATTCCCACGTAACCCTTCCTTCAAAGCTTTCGCCCATCAAGTATTTGTTTATAGTGAGTTAGAATGCCAAGGTATTCTAGCCGTACTCACTTTGGGTCGTTCCCTTCTCACGATTATCACTTGCTTGCAAAAGCAAATGGTCGGGAAGGCAGCCCCTCTAAAGGTGACACACAATCAAAAACATGAGCATGGTATTGAAGATCTGGATTTCTGGTCACCCTAAGAAGGATGAGAGCATACTCTCCTACTCCAATGTCAAACTCAACAATCAAAGCAAACATATATTGATTCCATCCTATTTAGAAATCATACTAGGTGCCTAAATATTAATTTCAAACACAAAGTTTAGTTGTATTCCAAGGCAACCTGCAAAACCCAAGTCAGAAGTTTGATATGTTTAGTCTTTGACTATCGAACCTGCACAAAATGTGTTAGTAGTTTCATTTGTTGTCTTTGTCATGCGTATGCCAAGGTTCTGCACAGAGAATCAGTACCAACAAAACCAAAAAAGCAGAAATAGAATGCAAAAGAAAACAATTTGCAAGTGAAAAACACTGTCTTTTACCTCTGCTTCTGGCCCTACACAGGCGCAGAATGTCTGACACAGGCATAGAATGTCTGACACAAGCATAGAATGTCCTTGACATAGGCGCAGAATGTCTGACACAGGCATAGAATGCTTGACACAGGCGCAGAAGTTCCCAGAAAACACTGCACTACCCTGTTTCTTAGGTTTTTGACCTGCAAATCAACTCAAAAGCACTCAAAAGCATGATTAGGGGGTTAGTTCACGTCGGGTTCACCAATTAATGTAGCTAGGAAATTGGAAATCATCAAATCAATTCAAAATATTAATCATAGCTCAATCACAAAAGCTCATTGCAATGATCGATCCTAATTACACTCAATAGAGACATGAAAGCAAAACATTCAAAACTAAAAACTAAGCAAACCAAATGCAGATTCGAATGTCTCCTTCATGCGGCTCCATTGTCCTTCTTTCTTCTTCAAATAGCTTGGTTGTGGATCTCACCTACTAGTGCATGATCATGATATGAAAGCAAGTAGACAAGATGATTGCTCAAGAATACTCAAAGCGTGATTGATTTGACGAAGTGATTAGATCAATAATGTCATTATTAAATAATGTGATTATTAGATTGAGATTGAAGAAATTCATCCAATTTATAGACAAATTAGAGAGAATATTAAATTAGCATGAAGAGATTCAAATGGAAATTGCAAATCAATTATGCCAATTATGACAAATTATGCACTTTCTATGCAAAATTGATTGATTGTCAATTTATGACAAATTATGACAAATTTCTATGTCAAAAATTGATTGATTGTCAATTATGACAAATTATGACAAATTGAAATGTCATTCCCATGAAATTAGGAGAAAAATAGGAGGAAATTGAAATTAGGAATTAGAAAATTAGAAAATTGGAAATTAGGAATTAGAAAATTAGAAAATTGGAAATTAGGAATTAGAAAATTAGAAAATTAGAAAAAGAGGAAAATTAGGAAATTAGTGAATTAATTAATAATTTTTCATTTATTAATTAATTCACAAAGAGGGAATTTAGAAATTGATGAAAAATTAGGAGATTAGGAATTAGGAGAAATTAGGTAAATCAATTAATAATCTGTCAATTATTAATTAATTCACCAAAAAGAGGAATAATTAGTTAGCCAATTAAATTAAACATTTAATTGTGACACGAAGACCTAGGATAAATAAATAAATTACTTAACCTAGAGGGAGAAATGACAAACAGGGTTAAATGAATAAAATCATGAAACCCTAAAAGACAAATTAGCAATGCAAGGATGACAATTAGGTCTTGACAAAGGATAATTGATATCGATTTGATCATGATTTACAAAGGACCAATGTGATAAATGATTTGATTGATAAATGTGCCAATTGACGAGGAACAATGACTAATTGATCCAAATTGACATAATTGAGATAGACAATGATCGATGGCAAATTGATCGCAAAATGACAAAATTGACAAGGTGACAAAATAGATTGCAAGATGACAAGATTGAAAATGACCACGATTGATGACCAATCGATCGCAAAATGACAAGATCGAACATGACAACGATCGATGACAAATCGATCATTAAAATGACAAGATTGAAAATGATAAGGATTGATGACAAATCAATCGCTAGATGACAAGATTGAAAAGAGGACAAAACCCTAATTAGGATTGACGATGTCCAAAATGATGACAAATGACTACGCACATTGATGCGACAGGATAAGATCGATCAAAATCATGACTGGAGAGTGTTGTCGACAAGACCAAATTTGAGAGCGAGACGAATGAAGAATGCAGAAGAAAGACTCGATGCTTGCAAATGATAAAGACCAAGTGTGAACCATAGGAGAAATGTTAATGCGATGCAAAAAACTAAAATGAGGCAATGCGCAAATGTTAAAGTATGATCCCGCAAGCGTTGACCATTTTTAGGTGTCTACACCTGCTATTGGTGGTACTAGAACTGGTGGGTTTATTAGATACTGTTTGATTTCATAAAAAGATTCTGCACACTTGGCTTCCCATCTGAAAGGTACATTCTTATGTAGCAAGTGATTGAATGGTAGACTTTTATCGGCTAGTTGAGCGATGAATCCCCTGACTGATTGAAGTTGTTCTTGTAGAGAGCAGAGCTGACTGATATTCTTTAGTGGTGGCATCTCCATAATGGCTTGTACCTTTGCTGGATCCACTTCAATACCTTTAGCTGAGACTATGTATCCTAGTAACTTGCCTGATGTAACCCCGAAGACACACTTCTTAGGGTTGAGCCTGACTTGGAATTTTTCCAATTGATCAAAAATATTTGTTAGGATGCTAAGGTGTTCAGCTCTGGTGAAGGATTTAGCTAGTAAATCATCCACATAGTCTTCCATGAAGGTATGCATTGTTAGGGTTTCAAGCAGATCCGAAGCAAATATGAACTAACAATTATATGCAGATTTAAATACAAAAGATAAAGAAATAAAACAGGACACAGATAACACAAAGATTTAACGTGGTTCACCCAGAATGGGTTACGTCCACTATACATAATCGTCCAATCTTTCTTATTATCCAGCAAAAACAGTACATCAACCTTACAATGCCTTAAGCATCCAAGCCGCTTATAACATGCATTTTTTAGGGCAACAAACAAAGTCAGCCTTTTTAGGGTTTTATTACAATGTCGGTTTTCATCAACGAAAAATGGCAAAAAAAAATTTCTCGGGGGCTGCCGCCCCCGAACCCCTGCCCGGGGCCCAACCTGGCCCCAAACCCCAACGAGGATACGTGCTAAGTGTATAGTACTTTTCTAATCAGTCACCACATTTCAACAATCTCCCACTTGGAGACTGATCAGGCTCCACACCCAACAATCTCCCACTTGGAGACTAATACTACACAACACCACTGTACATGCAACATCCGCTGAATAAAACACTAGGACTTGATTGGTATAAATTCCACAATTATCAATCAAGAAGACCAATAGAAACTGATGAAGAAATTAGCTTCTCCTATGGAATTGCCTTTGTGAACATATCGGCAGGATTCTCACTTGTGTGAATCTTCTCAAGCCGTAACTGACCCTCCTCTAAAATAGTCTGCATGAAGTGGTACCTGAGCTAAATGTGCTTTGTCCTTGAATGAAAAGCAGAGTTCTTTGCAAGATGAATGGCACTCTGGCTATCAGTATACAATGGGCTATTCTCTTGTGTCTGACCCATTTCCTCCAAAAAACATTGCAACCAAATCATCTCCTTGCTGGCTTTTGTAGCAGCAACATACTCAGCTTTAGTGGTGGAAAGTACAACAACCTTTTGCAGCCTAGAAATCCAACTGACTGCAGTTCCCCCTATAGTAAAAACATACCCTGTAGTACTCCTCCATGAATCAATATCACCCGCTAGATCAGAGTCAACAAATCCACTCAGAGCAGCATTAGATCCTTTGAAACATAATGCCTTCATAGTAGTTCCTTTCAAATACCGAAGAATCCATTTCACAACATTCCAATGTTCCATACCGGGATTACTCAAAAACCTGCTCACAACTCCCACTGCAAGTGCAATATCTGGCCTTGTGCATACCATTGCATACATCAGACTGCCAACAACTAATGAATACGGGATGTTAGACATTTTATTAACCTCTTCCTGTGCCTTTGGGGCACATCTCCTTAGTCAATTTGAAATGACTAGCCAAAGGTGTACTAACTGCTTTTGCATCCTGCATGTTAAATCTTTTCAACACCTTCTTTATATACTCACTTTGGGACAAATTCAAGGTTCTATTTTTCCTGTCCTGTGTAATCCTCATACCGAGAATTTGCTTAGTTGCACCCAAATCCTTCATAGCAAATGACCTGGCTAATTTCTGTTTAAGATCATTTATATGTTGCATGTTAGACCCAGCAACAAGCATGTCATCAAAATAAAGCAACAGGATAATATAACTACCATTATCAAATCTCTTAAAGTATACACAATGATGAGAATGACATCTATGATAACCGTGTTCAGCCATGAAACTATCAAATTTTAAATACCATTGTCAGGGTGCTTGCTTTAGGCCATACAGACTTTTCTTCAACCTGCACACCAAGTTCTCCTTACCTTTGACCTCATATCCCTGTGGTTGCAACATGTAAATTTCCTCCTCCAAATCTCCATGGAGAAAAGTTGTTTTGACATCTAATTGTTCAAGATGTAAATCATCTGCAGCCACAAGGCTAAGTACAGTTCTAATTGAAGTCATTTTTACAACTGGAGAAAATATTTCAACATAATCTATACCCTTTTTCTATGCAACACCTTTTACCACAATTCTAGCCTTATATCTTTTCTGACCTCCTTCCTCCTCCTTCAGCCGATAAACCCATTTGTTAGGCAAGGCTCTTTTTTCTGTAGGTAAAGGGACTAAGTCCCAAGTCTTATTTTTCATCAAGGAGTCCATCTCCTCTTTCATGCCTAGCTCCCACTGTTGTTTGGCATCTACCTGCATTGCTTCTTCATATTCTTCTAGTTCACCAGAATCCGTTAATAAAATAGAATACAAAGAAGGAGAAAATCTTTCAGGGGGTCTACTTGTCCTCATAGAATGTCTAACACTTGCAAGAGTTTGTGGGACAATCTATTGTTGCTGAGCATCAGGTACCTGTGGCATTTCATTTTTAGGAATCTCATCCAACCCCACATATTCTTGTTTTTCCTGTTCATGCTTCTTTTCCTGCATCTGTTCTTTATACATAACCTTCTCATTGAATATAACATCTCTACTTCTAATTATTTTCTTATTTTCAAAATCCCATAATCGATAGCCATATTCATCTATCCCATATCCAATGAAGGTACATTTATGAGATTTAGCATCAAGCTTGGTTTTGTTTTCTTTATCAACGTGGACAAAAGCTTCGCAACCAAAAGTTTTTAGAAAAGAATAATTTTCCTTTTTATTAGTCCATGCCTCCTCTAGAATACCACCATCCAAAGGGGTTGAAGGTCCTCTATTTATCAAATAGACAGCAGTATGTACAGCATCTGCCCAAAAATGTAAGGGCAATCCAGCATGCAATCTCATGCTCCTCGTATGTTCCATAATAGTCCTATTCATTCTCTCTGACACACCATTTTCCTGTGGAGTTCCTGGAACTGTCTTCTACTTTCGAATCCCATTTAAGGAACAGTAATCTTCAAATGCTTTGCTGCAATACTCACCTCCATTATCCGATCTAAAACACTTCAACTTTTTTCCTGTCTCATTCTCAACCAAAGCTTTCCATTTCTTAAAAGTTTCAAAAACATCTGATTTTTGCTTTAGGAAATATACCCATGTTTTTCTGGTTGAGTCATCAATAAAAATAACATAATAACAAGAGCCACCAAGAGATGATACCTGAGCCGATCCCCATACATCTGAATGTACAAGCTCTAACTTCTCACTCTTCTTCTCTTTCCCAACCTTGAGAAATCTGACTCTTTTCTGTTTACCATAAACACAGTTTTCACAGAACTCTAAATCAATCTTCTTTAGTCCTGGCAATAGATTTTTTTGAGTGAAGGATTTTCATCCCTTTCTCACTCATGTGCCTAAGCCTATGGTGCCACATTATCAAATATGTTCTTGCAACATTTATTGTTGTTGTTCCTGCAATAACTTTATCTGTAGCAGCTAAGGTAGAGTAAGTGTTACCAGTACACAGATATAATGTGCCTACCTTTGCACCTTTAGCTACTACTAATGATCCTTTAGTGACCTTTCACATACTATCTGAGAAGGTAACTATGCAGCCTTCACTACCTAATTGCCCTTCAGAAATTAAATTTCTTCTTAAATTAGGAACATGTCTTACCTCCTGCAGAAACCAATCATTACCATTCTGCAACTTGATCTTTATCTTTCCTTTTCCAACAATTTGACAGGGCTCATCATCACCCAAATATACCTATCCAAAATCACCTTAAACATAATCTAGAAAATATTTTCTATGGGGTGTAGCATGAAATGAAGCCCTAGAATCTATTACCCAGGAATTATTAACATTATCCAAACATAAGATTAAAGCATCTTGTAAAGTATTACTTGCAATATTAGCTTCCTTACTGTCATTTTCATTTTTGTCTCCTTCTTTGTTTTTCCGAGACCAACAGTCTTTCTTTAGATGACCAGGCTTTTCGCAGTACTAGTAATCTTTCTTTCCTCTAGATTGAGAGCATCCTTTCTTTGACTTCCCTCATGACTTCTCATTCCCAGGGCCTTTTCCTCTTTCCTTTGATCTTCCTCTATTCTCCACATTCAAAACACTACCCGATGATGTTGGAGTCTCACCTGTGAATTTGGAATCCTTCATTGCTCCCACTCAAATCTGAAAGTCCTGCCAATTTATAGAAAACCTTGCTTTGATACCAATTGTTAGGGTTTCAAGCAGATCTGAAGTAAATATGAACTAACAATTATATGTAGATTTAAATACAAAAGATAAAGAAATAAAACAGGACACAGATAACATGGAGATTTAACGTGGTTCACCTAGAATGGGTTACGTCCACCATACACAGTCATCCAATCTTTCTTATTATCCAGCAAAAATAGTACATCAACCTTACAATGCCTTAAGCATCCCAGCCGCTTATAACATGCATTTTTAGGGCAACAAACAAAGTTGGCCTTTTTAGGGTTTTATTACAATGTCAGTTGTCATCAACGAAAAAGGGCAAAAAAAAAATTCTCGAGGGCTGCCGCCCCCGAACCCCTGCCCGGGGCCCAGCCTGGCCTCGGACCCCGGCGAGGATACGTGCTAAGTGTATAGTACTTTGCTGATCAGTCGCCACATTTCAACATGCATCATGTCATGAAAGATTGTTGTCATTGCTCGTTGATAAGTAGCTCCTGCATTCTTTAGGCCAAAAGGCATAACATTCCAACAGTACATTCCCCAAGGATAGGTAAACGTTGTTCTATCTTGATCTTCTGGGGCTATTTTTATTTGATTATAGCCTGAAAAACCATCCATTAGTGAGAGCATTGCATGGCCCACTGTGAGGTCTACAATTATGTCGATACTAGGCAATGAAAAGTCATCCTTTGGATAGGCTTTGTTGACATCTCTGAAACTAGTGCAGATTCTAATACTACCACCTGGTTTTGATACTTGTACTATGTTGGAAATCCATTCTGCATATTCGATGGGTCGAATGAATCTGACATCTAATAGTTTCTTCAGTTCAACTTTGACCATGAGTGCCACCTGTGGATTCATCTTTCGTAGTTTTTGCTTACTGGCTTAACTCCTGGAGAAATGGACAAGTGGTGCATGATTAAGTGTGGATCAATTCTGGGCATATCTGTGTATGACCAAGCAAAGTTAATTTGCTTTTTCTTAAAAAAAATAATAAATGTTGATCTTTCCTTCTTTGTCAGAGATTCTGTCAGGTGTATGTTCTTGGTTGCTTCTGTAGTACCAATGTTGATTGATTGAGTGGGCTCAATCAATATGGGTGATATCTCATGAAAATGTTCAGGAAGAGTGTCAAGTCTCCCATCTTTAGGTGCCTTATAAAGGTTTTCACCCTCAGATGCGTCCTTTATTTTTACTTTTTTACAATCTAGAGCTGCCATTGACTGGTTTTCAGCATCGAATCTTTTATTTGGTTTATTTGTACGACTGAGAGACTTGGCACTCCCTGATTGGCAGACATCATTATTTCATTCACTAGTAGAGCTTGTTTCTGGGTTAATGGTACATAGGTAGTGGATTATAGATTCATCATCTGGGAAAATTAGTATATCATGTATTTTGGGTTCATCCCAGTCAATGAGGTCGGGAAAGATAAGTGGTAAGGAATCATTTGGTGGATCAAGTTCTGCTACTATAAGTGTCAAGACGGAGGTTTCATCATGATTGGTTCGGGTATTAAAGAAGTTCAGGATTCCGTCGAGGTCTTCGATGGTATCATCCTCCGTATAGACTTATTCATAATGTTTCTGCTCACTTTCCTTAGTGGCATAGATATTATGTGGTCCAAATTCAGGTAGTCTAATTTCTGCGTTATACTCTTCTTGAGAAAGGGATATGGAACTAGTATTTTCAGTGGTATCTTCAGTAGCATTTGAGCAGCTACCCCATTCATATTCATTGGAATCAGTCTCAGAGTTATCATCCCAGATTTTTTCAGTGTTGTAAACAGGTATGTTGTATGGTGAAAATAGATCTTTGATGATTGATACCAATTTGCTAGCTTTTTCTGATTCTACGTTAGATCCTGCTTCTATTCTTTGCATTTGTTCGTAGACTATTTCTTCCCGGGGAGGAATAATGATATCAGGAGGTAGTTCTTCTTTTTTAGATATTGGTGTTTGAATATGAGCTACTACTACTGATATGGTCTTCTTGTGAATGAGGAGTTTCTCCTGATGTTGCTTTTGTTCTTGACGTTTACGGTCCTTGCGGATTGTTTCTACTGACTCAAATAGTGCTTCTTGTTAGGATTATTCTTTATACTTCTTCTTTGCTTTCCATTGAGGTTTTGGATTCATGTGTGGTATCTTTCTTAGTAGGAAAGTGATTTTATAGCCCAATCTTGTTTTATCTCTACTAAGCTGTGACAGAAGGTCTATTGGTTCAATGACTCCTTCTTTGTGTTTTCCAATAAGTCCTTTACCATTATATCTCATTTGTTGCATGATTAAGTAGCCCTTTCCATATAGGTGTGTTGGTAGAACTATTTCTAGAGTAGCTGCTCTGTTATCTTCTTCCTCATCTTTGTATAACCAGCTAAGGATGTCTTTTTCCTCTGATTCATGTGCTAGAGTGCCGAGTTGGATGAAGGTACCATCAAATTTGGTGATGGGCTGAGTTGCCTGATGTGTTGATGTTGTAGGTAAGCCATAAGATCTGGGTGAGGTTGGTAAGTTAGCCAAACACATGGGTTCCAAAGAGTATTCCCCCATGCCTTGTTCTCTGATTTGCATTTTCTGCTTGAAATCTCCAGGTAATGATTCAGACTTTGCCTACTGTAGATCTAATGTTGAGGATTTTTGTTTTTCCCTATTATGGGGAACCAAACTGTCCTGGGCTACCCCCATTGCATTACAATGTTGAAATGGATTGTGATCAGTAGATATAGAGACCTCTTGTCCATTATAGGGAAATTTGACACACCAGTGATACGTAGAAGACACTGCTTGCATTTTATGTATCTAGGGTCAACCTAATAAAATATTGTATGTGAGGTCTATGTCTAAGACCTGGCACATAGTATCTCTTTGTATGGGGCCAACTTGAATTGGTAACAATAATGTCCCTTTAGAGGATCTTTCCTCATCATCATATGCCTTTATAGTAATTTTTTTGTGTGGATCAATAGACTCCTCTAAGAAGCCTAATGCATAGATAAGTTTTAAGGTACATATATTAAGTCCAGCTCCTCCATCTATCAATACTCTTTTTACTCGGTGTTTATAGACGAGGACTTCAATATGGAGAGGAGTGTTATGTGGATGACTTAAGGAAGTATTATCATGCTCTGAGAAGGTGAGATTATGAGGCCCTATCATATGAGCGACCATGGCTTGGAATTTGTCAACATCCAGATCTTGAGGTACATTGGTTTCCAACAGCGCTTGTTCCAATATGTCTTTGTGTTTTGGTGAAAGTTTCAAAAACTCTAGTATAGATATTTGAGCAGGAGTTTTGCACAGTTGGCTGACTAAATCATATTGGATTTTTGGTGTAGTGTTTGTTGTTGGTGTGTGGCACTTCAAGACATATTTCTGAGCTCTAGTTGTTACATTGACAGATTCATGATTATGCTGGTCTCAGATTGTGATGACGTTTACATGATTGTCTCCAGCTAATATGTGATTGATGGTGTTATTATAGATGTGATTGATACGAGCTCCATGTGTATCATTTGAGGTTGAAGCTCCATCTTTGTTGTAGTTTGGAAGAGTATTTTTAAAGGCTCCATGGTCACCATTTGTCTTGAGACCATCCACTGTTAAATCACCTCTATCAATCATGTCTAGAACAATGTTTTTCAATCTCATGCAATCGTTCGTTTGATGACCTTTGTTGCGATGAAAATCACAAAAGTGTGAGTCATTCCACCAAGGTGATTTGATTTTTGGTTCATAGTTGCTGATTGTGGGCAAAGAGATAATCTTGTTTGCCAGGAGTTCTCTGGATGCTGACTCTAGTGATTGTCCCAGTGGTGTGAAGACACGTTTTTGGAAATTGTTGGTGTCATCTCATGAATTGTTATTAGGTCTCTGATTTGTGGTTTTGTTTTGAGTATCGTTGGTGTTGTTTGTGTTGGGTTGACCTTGATTGGTATTCGGTGCGTATGTGTTAGCATCTGGGTTAGCACCTTTGGGGTTCTTTGTAGCTTGAGGATTTCCTAATAATGTGAGCACTGGTTGTTTAGATTTTGGATCATGTGATTCATTGCCTCCTTCATTTCCATTGTTTTTGTTTCAAGTCCAGAATCTAGATTTGTCTAAGTTGTTGTTATTTTGGTTATTGTAGTTTGATGAACCTGTTCCTTCTTTGAAGAATTTGAGTGTCCCTTTCTTGACACATGCTTCTTCTACTTGAATGTCATTTTCAATCAGTTTAGCGAAAGACGGTATGTGTATGCAGGAAAAGCGGGTCGATAGAACTCAAAATGTGAAAAACTGAGTTCTATGGAGCCTTGCTCACACACCCACAAGACTTCTTGGTGCAAGCTATGGAGTCATGAAGTATAACTCAGCCTCCCAAGGATGGTTCCATAGTTCTCTATCTTGCATAGTCCCTCAAACCAATGTTTTTGCTCTCAGATCACTGAGCAAAATGGTTTAAGAATGGCAAATGCAAGAACAAAGGATGTTTTTTGTTGATTTAATATGAGATGCATCCTAAGCTATGCATGATTCTAGAAATGCAATAAACTAGTTATAAGATGACAAGATTAGCAAATAAGACTATCCTAGCATGCTATATTAGTCTATGATTAAGCTAAATGATGAGGAACATACTCTAAACATGCATATTTAGATTAATTCCTATTGAAAAGAGAAGCTAAATGATGAGCATATAAAATATGAAAGCTTGAATGGATTTGAGTATAAGTGAGATGCTAAAGTCTTGGATGATATGAAAATGGAGGGATGAGAGCTCTATTTATAGCAAAAATAGGGCAATGGATGGCCAGGATTGAAAGAGGCAATCAAGGGTTGAGTTTGAAAGTTGAGAATCCATGTTTGCAATTGGCACCAATGAAATGGTGACAATTGTCAACATAAGACTGGGTTGAGAGGAGAGGTCGGAAGCATTAAATGCTTGAGAAGACCTCATGGTTACCCTATGGGTTAAGGGTTAAGGTTAAGTTAAGATTACCCATTGGATAAAGTTGTTACCCAAAGGATAAACTCTTGTGCAAAAGTTTAAGGATAACCATGGTCAAAGCAATAAATGCTTGATGAGACCCTTGGGTTACGTGGAGGTTGAGTTTATGGAAATTCTTTAACCATGTAAGAGGGTTTGAGTTAACCATTAATGGTTATGAAGACTTTGGGGACAAATTTGTAAGAGTCCTTCCAAATTTGGGGGCATTCAACAAGTTAATGCCTTTAATGCCTTTTGAAGACTTTACTCCAAATTTGAGAAGTGACCTCCTCAAATTTAGGGGAAAGGGATAATGGATGGGTTTTGGGTTAATTGATTAGGTTTAGAAGAATTCTAGAAGGGAGTTTAGAGAGGAAAGTGGGAGATGTAGGATTTTGCAAGTGGGTGGGGAAAATAGAATTAATTAAAATAAATTGCTTTATTTCAATTTGGTTGCAATTAAATAAATTAGATTTATTTAATTTAGGATAACTATTTTAATTAAATTTGAATTTAATTAAAAAGTGGATAGGGGCTTTAATTGAATAAAATGAATTATCATATTAAATGGTATAGTGAATTTAATTGAGTAATTTACTTAATTAAATAGAGGAATGCGGATAATTTAATTAAATTGGATTTAATTAAACATACAAATGAACATAAAATGTTCATTTAGGAATATGGTCATTTTATATGACTACATTTTGCCCCTCTTTGACGTGTGTGCACATATTATTTCAAAGAAAATGGTGTGTCGTTGTGATTTTTATGATTGATGTCATTTTTATGATTTTAAGTCGTGCCCTAGATTTGATGCATGATGCCCCAGATTCGATAATTGATGGTGATGCCCCCTCGGGAGATGAATCGATATTTTGAAAATTTTGATTTGATTGGATGATTTGTGTTTGGTGTGTATGATTTTGGCTATGTGAAACGTTGAAATTGATTCATCTCCCAATAATTTTCGCGCTTTAGGGTGTAAGGGAGACCGCGAGCAAATTACATGCCCATTTCCCTAACCCTAATTTCATTTTTCTCCTATAAAAGGGGAAAAGTGCTTTGATTTGATTCATTTGTGCATTGTTGATTTTTGAGAAAGAGATTTTGGAGAGAAGTCAAAATGCCCATTCCGTATTCCAGGCATCGTTTTGAGCACGTTCGGAGGTATCAGAGACCTGCCGCATATGGACCACCAGTAAGTCAACCTTTTTGACCCTTTCTTGATTTTTTATTTTGCCGTTTTGGTCAGTTTTTTGGAATTTTTCACGTGGGGTTCAAGGTTTAGCGCATAGGGGTCTTAGATTAGCGCATACGAAAACTATTGTAGCGCATGGGGGTTTAAATTTTGGGTGTGTCTGAACTTTTAGGGTAGCACATCTATTTTCTAGGTTAGCGCCTTAAGTTTCTAGGTTAGCGCATGGTCTTGGTTTAGCACATTAGGGGCACAGGGTAGCGCAGAAAGTGAAAAGGTTAGCGCGTCGAGTTAACCTAGCACATAGGCTGCACAGAGGCTCACATGTGTAGGAGGAAGTAGCGCATAGATTAGATCTAGCGCATAGGGTTAAATAAGTAGCGCGGCCGCAGGATAAATTAGCACATAGAGTTAGTCTAGCGCATAGGGCAGATAAGATAGCATGTACAGAAAATAGTTTAGTGCGTGGAGGGGTTTTAGCGCGTAGACAATCTGGTTTAGCGCATCAGGAAGATTTTGTGAGGTAGGGCGATTTTGCGAATGATAAAAAGTGATAGGACAAGGTCGAGTTTGCCAGGATAGGTGTAATTTGTGCGTTGTTGTGTCTGCTATCATGGTGTTTATTAGTTTGTCCAATATAACTTGTTTTGATTTGTGATATTTCAAGTTATGCATAGATATTAATGTGTTGTGTTGAGCAAAGCATGATTTGTTTTTGTATTGTGTTTCAAGTTCATTGTGTGAAGCTTGATTTGTGTTACAAGCTGATATGGTTTGGAAACTTGATTTGTTTTTCAAGCTGATATGAGTTGGAAACTTGAGTTGTTTTACAAGCTGATATGGGTGGGAAACTTGAGTTGTTTTACAAGTTTATGCGATGTGGAGACTTGAGTTGTTTTACAAGTTTTGATATGGTTTTTGATAACTTGAGTTGTTTTACAAGTTGATATGGAATGATATGATGTTGAACTTGATTAGATGAGAAAATTGTTTGATGTGATTTTGATTTGGATATCTTTGTTTTGATGTGGCAACTGATATTAGACTTGGTTTGTTGTTTGACAGGAGCGATTGGGAGTGGTTTAGTCGCTCAAGTGGTTTCCTAGACCTTAGACATTGATACCACGGTTGGCACAGGTTGACCTTGACATTATTGAAAGATGTGGCCTTACTTCCCTATTGGATATGCCTCGGTTCACTGTGAACCGGGGTTTACTTATAGCACTTGTAGAGAGGTGGCACAGTGATACGAACACCTTTCACTTTGCCACGGGTGAGATGATAGTCACGCCAGAGGACTATTATAGGATCCTGTGCATACCAGTAGTAGGCTCACTACTACCTTACGAGCAGTCGGAGGAGAGCAGGACAAAGGCACTTCGTCGTATATTCCAGGATGAGACAATTTGTGGATATGAGATCCCCTGGCAGGAGTTCTTGGACTTGGATTATGCACCTCTCCCATCAGTACTGGCAGGGTTTATAGGTGGTTTTCTATGTCCCGACCGCAGGTCAAAGGGACTATCTATGGGATGGGGGCTGGTATTAGAGGATATGGTGACACAGGGTCATAGGTTCGCGTGGGGATCGGCTATGCTAGCCCATCCGTACAGGGATTTGTACGAGGTGGTATACCTGGGTTATGGCAGTTTGTCAACTGGCATGATGCTCCTACAAGTATGGTGCTGGGAGCACATTCCTGCAGCTAGGCCATTAGCAGACAGAGATAGGCCCATTGGATGTGCCTATGCATACGATTATAGGGGTCTAGTTGTCCAGCAGAAGCTGGGCAAATTGGAGCATTGGAGGAGGGTTTTGGATGACATTGATACGGTCACTTGGCGACCGTATACAAGTTGCAAGGTATGGGTGGAGGACGGGTTGGAGATGCCCTATGTTTTCATGACTTGATACCTGATAGGGAGGACCCCGTTTGTGATCAAGAGATTCGTGGTCATCAAAGTTTTGCAGCAGTTTGGTCGGCAGCAGGGTATACCACAGGGGGCCTGCTCGTATGCGCGTCGAAGACAGGACATACCAGACTAGGGTCTGACTATTGACAGTGTGGCGGCTGTAGAGGAGTTTGTGAGCCTAGCAAGCCAGATATGGGATTATGCCCTAGAGATTTTGGATGCTGGGATGACAGATGAGTTCACTAGATTGTTCGTCGCGCGGGCAGTGGCGAGGATATTAGATCCGGAGGAGATGTGACCTTCGTTTGATGATGATGAGGACGAGGGAGGTGGAGATGGTGAGGATGATGGAGATGGTGGAGGAGGATGACAAGGGAGAGGAGATCGGGGGAGGAGAGGAGATAAAGGGAGGAGAGGAGACGGAGGGTTGGAGAGGGAAATTAGACGAGTGGTGATGGACAGAGGGAGAGGCGGGTTGACCATTAGAGCAGGTGGTGAGGGGATGGTGGGGGAGGTTATAGCTGCAGTGGGAGGGACTGACGAGGCAACATGGCCAATTCAGAGGAGGAGGACTGATGTGCTACCACCTCCAGCACTGAGGACAGGCAGAGGGAGAGGGGATACCGCTTCACAAGTACCCCTACGGGTCCGAATCCCTACTCATGTGGAGGATGCACAGATTAGGACCCTACAGATGATGGTACAGCGGTTGCAGGCATAGTTATTGATGCATCAGTGGTAGATTGCTCAGCTAACCACTGAGCGAGACATGGAGATAGAGCGGCGGGGTCGAGCGGAGGAGCTTGCAGCAAGTGTGCAGAGAGCAGCAGCAGGTGGTCCGATGAGAGACACCCTGAGAGAGCTTTCTTTGAGAGCTCAGGAGGTAGAGTACTACCGTCATCATTATGAGGTTGTGGTACCTAGGGATCGCTGAGTACAGAGCTTTACACAGTCGAGATCTAGTCAATCTCGAGAGACCGGGTTGCGGTCAGAGAGCCGAGGTGTGACAGGGCCATCAAGACATGATCCTCCTGGAGATCCAGGGGTGGGGACTTTTGTAGCGAGACCGTCTCCGTCAGGAGATAGTCATACTTGAGAGATGCTATCTCTGTTGTATTTTGATCATTGTATTTGTTTGTACTGGGCACAGATATGACAAATTTTCTACATTTTGATCATTTTTGAGATATATGTATACGACACCATTTTCTTTGATCATGTGGTGTGTTATGTGGATGCATGTTCTATGTGTTTTTTCTTTACTTTATGATAATACAATGCTTAGATAGATGATATGATGCATGATGTATGATGTATGCTTTGATATACTGTGAGATGTATCTTGAAAATGAGATGTATGATAATGATGTGTAGCTAATGCAAAATGATATGTAACTATTTGTAAAATGATAATGCAACTATGTTAAAATGATATGCAACTATATTGTTGGAGCGTCCTCATTCTGCATTTGCCATCCTGATATAACCATATGTTATTTGCTTTTGAAACAACTATCATCATTGAGCATTGATTTGTTTGGGATATGTTGAAAATTTATACAAGCACAATGGTATAATTGAACCATAATGACCTGAGAAAAATTTACATGATGTTCGATTTTGCAAGATAGCACAAGCGTCAAGGTATAATGGAACCAGGATGACCTGAGTGCGTATTGCATATAAACAGACAAGATTAAACCATTTGTATGCGTTAAGTGGGATCATGCCTTTAGTGATATTCGATGTATCACGTCTCAAGACAAGTATTCACATAGTACAAATGATCGCCTCCCAGACAGAAGACTAGGAAAATATTGGAGTTGCCCCATGATCTCTAGCTTTGAAGCTTTTGGTGAGAAAATGCAGAGAACCCAATAATTTAAAAATTTTAAATGCAGAAGTAGTCAAGATTTTATGCTATGATGCAACATTTATTACTTCAGAAAATCATCCATCTTTGGTATTTCTTGTGATGCTTTGTTTTGTTTTTGCGATGAAGTTTAGCTTTGGTCGTTGGATGCAATGTTTCTGAGTTTGGCAAATAGTTTTGATATCTTGAATGTGTTGCAAGTTTTGACGATTTATTGCCTCTAGCTGAGTGTGCCTCTTGATGTGAATATGTACAATGATTTCC
Organism: Cryptomeria japonica; assembly: GCF_030272615.1. Taxonomy (NCBI): domain Eukaryota; kingdom Viridiplantae; phylum Streptophyta; class Pinopsida; order Cupressales; family Cupressaceae; genus Cryptomeria; species Cryptomeria japonica. Next base: position 945,912,545 of record NC_081407.1, on the reverse strand, counting down.
AAGCCATGGTGGAATGTGGTAAAAGGATATATGGATAGACCAGGATAATGACTACGCTAAGTATGTCCTGAATGGATATTTGCTAAGTGTCGGGCGATGGCCAATAGTGTTTTACGGCGAAGATAAGGATGTGGATATAGATAGAGAAGTCGTCCTCTCACAATAGCGCCTGTTACCAGGTTTTCACCAGTTGCTTTTATTGTACCTTTTTATTTGCTTTTTCTGGATTTTTTGATTTTTTTGCTAGTTTTTTCTTTTTCCGTGCATTTAGACTACTCAAGTGTAGTATTTCTTCAGATGAATGATATTAGTTGATTCTTTGAGCACATCTCCTTCTAAGGTTGTGAGCTGATATGCACCTGAGCCATAGACTGATATGATGACATAGGGACCCAACCAATTAGGTTCAAACTTCCCTTTCTTTTCTCGATCTTTCTGATTTCTTGGATTTTCTTTGAGAACTAGGTCACCAACTTTGAAGTTGAGAGGGATGACCTTGTGATTGTAGCTCCTGCACATGTGTTGCTGATATGCTTTGAGATGAGTGTAAGCATGCTGACGTCTTTCATCTAATAGTTCCAGTTCTTGCAGTCGGTTGATTTGATACTCTTCATCTGGGATTAAGCCTTTTAGAGAGACTCTGAGAGATGGAATTTCTACCTCCAGTGGTCAAATAGCTTCGGATCCATAGACCAATGAGAAAGGTGTTGCTCCTGTAGGTGTATAGATGCTGGTTCTATATGCCCAAAGTGCTGGATTGAGTTGGATATGCCAATCTTTGCCTGCATCATTGACTGTTTTCATGAGAATCTTCAGTATTGTTTTGTTGGATGCTTTTGCTTGACCATTTCCCTGGGGGTAGTATGGTGTAGAGAACCGATGTTGTATTTTGAATTGTTCACACAGTTCTCGTACATCTTGGTTTTTGAATGGGCGTCCATTATCGGTGACGATGGAACTTGGAATACCATATCTGTAGATTAGATAGTTTAGGATAAAAGACGCAATTTGTTTTCCAGTTACTGTGGTCATGGGGACTGCTTCTATCCACTTGGTAAAGTATTCTATTGCAGTTATAATGAACTTGTGTCCATTTGAAGATGAAGGATGAATTTTGCCAACCAAGTTTAATCCCCACTGACAAAAGGGCCAGGATGTTGTAAATGGTTGCAGTTCCTGTGTGGGCGCATGTATCAGATTGCCATGGATCTGGCATTTAGGACACTTCTTGGCGAAGTGGTAAGAATTTTCCTCCATTGTAGGCTAGTAGTATCCCATCCTTAGAAGCTTTTTAGAAAGAGTAGTCCCACTTGAATGTGTTCCACAAATACCTTCGTGAAGCTCATGTAAAGAAAAATTAGAATCATTATGATCAAGGCAACGAAGAAGAGTACCATCTAGACCTCGACGGTACAAAGTATCAACAGTAAGGGTATAACGGGTAGCTTGCCGGATAAAATTATGTTTCTGGTTACGGGATTGGTCAATGGGTAAGATGTTGTTCTTTAGATAATCAAATATCAGTCCATATAAAGGGGAATCCGAACTAGTTAAGGTGTAGACGACATGGGATTTAGAGTGGTCATAGGCTGGGGAGAACAGTTGCTCTACCAGAAACTCATAACGACTCTGTTGCTCTGGAATTTGTAGTAATCGAGCGATAGTAGCCATGGCATCGGCTGCTTTGTTGTTCAAGCTTGGTATCTACTCGAAGGTGATGTGTACAAAATATTGTTTGAAGTCATCCACCATTCGTTTGTAGGGTAGTAGCTTGTCATCCTTTGTTTGATTGTCATTATTGACCTAATTGATGACTAGTTGTGAATCTCCATAGACCATTAACTCGGTGATTTTCCATTCTACGGCCATTTTGATGCCCATAACCAATGCCTCATATTCAGCCACATTATTCGTGCATGGGAACATAAGCCTATATGATCTTGGTATAGCGTGTCCTTCAGGAGCGATGAATAGAATGTCAGCACCCGAACCGTGTTGGGTGTAGGATCCATCAAAGTAAAGAGTCCATTGTTTGGTAGAAAGAGAAAGAACGTCCCTATTCGAAAATTCAATCTCCATAGTTTGTTTTCCTTGTAGCGGTGCTTCAGCTAGTTGATCTACAATTGCTTGTCCTTTGATGGCTCTTCTTTCTGTGTATTGGATGTCGAATTCATTGAGAATCATGAGCCATTTAGCCAATCATCTGGTAAGAGCTGCTTTGCTGAGTAGATATTTGAGAGGATCAATTTTTGCTACTAGCTTAATGGTGTGTGCTAGCATATAATGTCGGAACTTCTAAGATGCGAAGACCACTGTTAGACAAGCCTTCTCAATGAATGTGTAGTTGATTTCATAGCCATTCAATGTCCTGTTGATGTAGTAGATGGTTCGTTCCTTTCCTTGTTGATCTTCTTGTGCCAATAGTGCCCCCAGCGATATATATGTTTTTGAGATATATAGTATAAGGGGCTTTCCTATGATTGGTGGTACTAGAACTGGTGGATTCATCAGGTACTGTTTGATTTGATAAAAAGATTCTGCACACTTGGTCTCCCATCTGAAAGGTACATTTTTATGGAGCAAATGATTGAATGGTAGACTTTTATCAGCTAATTGAGCGATGAATCACCTGATTGATTGAAGTCGTCCTTGTAGAGATCTGAGTTAACTGATATTCTTTAGTGGTGGCATTTCCATAATGGCTTGTACCTTTGCTGGGTCTACTTCAATACCCTTAGCTGAGACAATGTAGCCTAGTAACTTTCCTGATGTAACCCCAAAGACACACTTCTTAGGGTTGAGCCTGACTTGGAATTTCTCCAATCAATCAAAGATCTTTGTTAGGATGTTGAGATGTTCTGCTCTAGTGAAGGATTTAGCTAGTAAATCGTCCACGTAGTCTTCCATAAATGTGTGCATCATGTCATGAAAGATTGTTGTCATTGCTCTCTGATAAGTAGCCCCTGCATTCTTTAAGCCAAAAGGCATAACATTCCAATAGTATGTGCCCCAAGGACAGGTGAACGCAATTTTATCTTGATCTTCTGGGGCTATTTTGATCTGATTATAGCCTGAAAAACCGTCCATTAGTGAGAGCATTGCATGGCCCACTGTGAGGTCTACAATTATGTCGATACTGGGCAAAGGAAAGTCATCTTTTGGATAGGCTTTGTTGACATCTCTAAAATTAGTGTAGATTCTGATATTGTCGTCTGGTTTTGATACTAATACTATATTGGAAATCCATTCTGCATAGTCAATGGGTCGGATGAATCTGACATCTAATAGTTTCTTCAATTTAGCTTTGACCATGAGTGCCACCTGGGGATTCATCTTTCGTAGCTTTTGTTTGATTGGTTTAACTCCTGAAGAGATGGACAAGTGATGCATGATTAAGTGTTGATCTACTCCGGGCATGTCGGCATATGACCAAGCAAAGTTAATTTGCTTTTCTTTAAAGAAAATGATAAATGTTGATCTTTCCTCCTCTGTCAGAGATTCTGCAAGGTGTATGTTTTTTACTACTTTTGTGGTACCAATGTTGATTGATTGAGTGGGCTCAATCAATATGGGTGATCGCTCATGAAAGTGCTCTAGAAGAGTGTCAAGTCTCCCATCTTTAGGTGCCTTAAAAAGGTTTTCACCCTCAGATGCATCCTTTACTTTTACTTTTTTGTGATCTAGAGCTACCATTGATTGCTTTTCAGCATCAGATCTTTTACTTGGATCATTTTTGTGACTGAGAGACTTGGCACTCCCTGGTTTACAGACATCGTTACTTTGTTTGCTAGTAGAGCCTGTCTTCGGATTAATGGTACATAGGTAATGGATAATAGATTCATCATCTGGGAAAATTGGTATATCATGTATTTCGGGTTCGTCTCAGTCAATGAAGTCAGGAAAGACAAGCAGTAAGGAATCGTTTGGTGGATCAAGTTCTTCTACTGTAAGTGCCAAGACAGAGGTTTCATCGTGATTGGTCTTGGTTTTAAAGAAGTTAAGGATTTCATCGAGGTCTTCGATGGTATTATCTTCCGTATAGACTTGTTCATAATGCTTTTGTTCGCTTTCCTTGGCATCATAGATAGTTTGCGGTCCAAATTCAAGAGGTCTTTCTTCTGCGTTATGCTCTTCCTGAGAAAGGGGTATGGTGCCAGTATTATTAGGGATATTTGCAGTAGCATTTGAGCATGTACCCCATTCATATTCATTTGAATCAGTCTCTGAGGCATCATCCCAGATTCTATCAGTGTTGTAAATAGGTATGTTGTATGGTGAAAATAGATCTTTGATGATGGATACCATTTTGATAGTTTTTGTTGATTCGGTGTCAGATCCTGCTTCTATTTTCTGTATTTGTTCATAGATTGTGCCTCCTCGGGGAGGAACAATGGTATCAGGAAATGATATTATCAGTTCTTTAGATATTGGTGTTTGAATATGAGCTACTTCTGCAGATATGGCCTTCTTGTGGTTTAGAAGCTTTTCCTAATGTAACTTCTGTTCTTGACATTCCTGTGCTTTGCGGATTGTTTCTGCTAACTCAAATAGTGCTTCCTGCCAGGATTCTTCTTAGTACTTCTTCTTTTATTTCCATTGAGGTTTTGCAGTTATGTGTGGCATCTTTCTTAATAGGAAAGTGAGTTTACAACCCAATCCTGTTTTGTCCCTACTGGGTTGTGAAGGAAGATCTATGGGTTCAGTGACTCCTTCTTTGCATTTGCTAATAGGTCCTTTACCATCATATCCCATTTGCTGCATGATTAAGTATCCTTTTCCATATAGGTGTGTTGGTAGAACAATGTCCAGAGTAGCTGCTTTGTTATCTTCTTCCTCATCTTTGTATAACCAGCTAAGATTGTCCTTATCTTCTGATTCATGTGCTAGAGTCCCCAGTTGGATGAAGGTACCATCAAATTTGGTGATGGGCTGAGTTACCAGATGCATTGATGTAGTAGGCAATCCATGAGATCTGGGTGATGTTGGCAATTTGGCCAAACATAGGTGTTCCAAAGAGTATTCTCCCATACCTTGGTCTTTGATTTGCATTTGCTGCTTGAAATCTCCAGATAATGAGTCGGGCTTTGCTGTTTGTAGATCTGATGTTGAGGATCTCTTCTTTTCTCTATTATGAGGAACTAAATTGTCCTGGGCTGCCCCCATTGTGTTGCAATGTTGAAAGGGCTTGTGATCAACAGATATGGAGATCTCTTGTCCGTCATAAGGGAATTTAACACACTGGTGATACGTAGAAGGCACTGCTTGCATTTCATGTATCCAGGGTCGCCCTAACAAAATATTGTAGGTGAGATCTATGTCTAAGACCTGACACATAGTGTCCTTTTGCACTAGTCCAACTTGAATGGGTAACATCACGGTTCCTTTAGATGACCTTTCCTCATCATCATATGCCTTTATGGTAATCTTCTTATGGGGATCAATAGACTCTTCTAAGAAGCCTAATGCACGGATAAGATTTAAAGTACATATATTAAGTCTAGCTCCTCCATCTATTAAGACTCTTTTTACATGGTGTTTATAAACGATGACTTCAATATGGAGAGGAGTGTTATGCAGATGAATCAAGGAAGTATTATCATGCTTTGAGAAGGTGAGATTATGAGGTCCTGTCATATGGGCGACCGTGGCTTGAAATTTGTCTGCATCTAGATCTTGAGGTACATTGGTTTCCAATAGCGCTTGTTCCAATATGTTTTTGTGTTTGGGTGATAGTTTCAGCAATTCTAGTATGGATATATGAGCTGGAGTTTTGTGTAATTGGCTAACCAAGTCATATTGGATTTTTGATGTAGTAGTTGTAGGTGTGGTATGTCCTTTTAAGACATATTTCTAAGTTCAGGTTGTTACATTGACGGATTCATGATCACGCTGATCACGGATGGTGATGACGTTTACCTGATGAACTTCAACTGATATGTGATTTATGGTGTTATTGTAGATATGGTTGATACGAGCTTCGTGTGTATCGTACGAGGTTGAAGCTCCATCTTTGTTGTAATTTGGAAGAGGATTTTTAAAGGCTCCATGGTCACCATTTGTTTTGAGACCATCTGTTGTTAAGTCACCTCGATCAATCATGTCTTGAACAATGTTTTTCAATCTCATGCAATCATTCATCCGATGACCCTTGTTATGATGGAAATCACAATAGTGTGAATCATTCCACCAAGGTGGTTTGATTTGGGGTTCATAGTTGCTAATTGCAGGCAAGGAGAGAATCTTGTTTGCCAGAAGTTCTCTGAATGTTGATTCTAGTGATTGCCCCAGTGGTGTGAAGACACGCTTTTGGAAATTGTTTGTGTTGTCGCGTGAATTGTTGTTAGGTCCTGGATTCATGTTTTTGCTTCGAGTATCATTGGTGTTGTTTGTGTTGAGTTGTCCTTGATTAGTGTTTGGTGCATATGTGTTAGCATTTGGATTAGCACCTGTGTGGGGGAAAAAGTGACACTAAGCAAACATGCCCTAATCTCACCTTTTGACACACATTGGTGGAATACGAAAGAGCCTAGAGGTATCACACAATTGGCTACTTCTTTTTGTGGAAGAGAGAGCCACGGGCTACCTATTAAGATTTCTATTCCTTTGTTGTAATTGAAAGATAGAATGATGCAAGTTCAACTATTAACCCTAAAGTGTAAGTATGAACTAGTAACAAGATTGCAGAATTAAGATTAAACAATGGAAAGCTGTAAACACAAGGACAAGATAAGAATGCAGATGTGTACCCGGAGTTAAAATCTGAGTGAAAATGTTTAGGACGGGGGCGCAAGCGCCACTGTCCTGATTCTGCTCCTGAAACTGTTGTTTTGCAACTTGAAAAGCTATCAGAAAAATGCTAAAACTTGTTGTCTGACAGAAGGACCAGGGCGCCCAGCGCCCCTGTCCTAGCAGGACCAGGGCGCCCCACGTCCCTGTCCTGGTCTTCTGGGTTGGAATTTGGTGTGAAGTTCTGTCTCAGTCTACTCCCGTCGGATCTGCAACTTGCGGCGTCCTTCGAATTTGGAAATCTGCACTTATATCTGAAAAGGGTTGTAGGTGGCTATATAGAGTTTTGCCTTAGTCAAACCCCCGCTTTGGTGATTTCCACCTCCATGAATAGCCAAGTTGTATTGTAAAAGTAGTGTGTGTGCAGACCTTGCGTGTGTGCAAGATCCTAAAATGCAAGTAAGCAAACTAGAGCAACCTAGAAAGTAAACCCTAATTGCTTGTAAATGATAATGTAAATGCTCCAAATCAAGATGAAAAGTGATTTAAAGCATGAATACAAGTGATATAATGAAGCTTATGCAAAGACATGAAAACAACATGAAATCATACCCAACCCCAAGGGAGGGGTACAAGCCAATCTTCAGTCGGTGATCCCTTATTGCTCTTCAATGTCTTCAAAGCCCTAAATAGATGAATGAAATTGATGAATGCTTGATGGATGGATGTTGAATGTTGTTGAAGTATTCAAATATCTGCTCTTTCGTTGCGTAGAAGGCCTTTGAAACCAAAAATTCGGATCCTTTCAAATGAAGAAAGAGAGCTCTTATATATGAAACCCTAGGTCTTAATTTCAACTTTTGGCCGACCTAGAGATTGAATCTCCCGCCAATTTCTTGGGGTTAAGCTTTATTTTATGATTGGATCATGCTCCTAAAATTTTGGGAAAAATGTCCGGGACCATGTGCACACCGGGCGCCATGGTCCCGACAACTTTTCACCAAATTTTTAGGGCCGTCGAATATGATGATTTTAGAGCGAATCCCAAAGTTACAACTAATTTCGAGATGTTTTGATCCCCGAAATCAAGCCCCCAAGTTCAAAATAGGACCTAATTAGGGTTTTTGGTTAAATGATGTATTGGAGGAATAAAATGAAAGGGGCACACTTTAATGAAAGGGCCCAACTTTATGATGTGGAAGATGATGAAATAGAACCTTAGACCTAATTAATTTAATTAATTAAGTTCTAAAGGGGAAATGCAATGCAAAATGCAAAATGCGCCAAGGCGGGTGCTAAACTAGGTGTGAAATTGTACCACCCTAGCAAGTGCGTACAATTTACGACGCTACAACACCTTTATGATTTTTTGTAGCCTGAGGATTTCCGGATAATGCAAGCACTGGTTGCTTAGATTTTGGATCATGTGTTTCATTGTTGCCTTCATTTTTGTTTCGAGTCCAGAATCGAGACTTGTCCAAGTTGTTGTTGTTCTAGTTATTGTAGTTTGATGAGTTTGTTCCTTCCTTGAAGAATTTGAGTGTTCCCTTTTTGACACACACTTCCTCTACTTGAATTTCATTTTCAATCAATTTAGTGAAAGACGGTATGCATTGGAGTTTGAGCCTGTAACTCATTTCACCATTCAAGTTATTGATGAAGATTTCCATTTTCTCCTTTTCGGGAATATCTCAAGGATATCGTGATACCATATGTCGCCAGCATTGAAGGAATATCATGAATGTTTCGTTGTTCTTTTGTTTGGTGTTGCAGACGTCTAGCATGGTTATAGCGTGTTGAATGTTATAGGATTATTGTGTTATGAAATTGTTAACCAATTCATCAAATGATCTGACAGGTGGCGTAATTTTGGATAACCATTCCATTGTTTGCCCTCCCAAGCTTCTTGGGAATAACCTCATCAGATAGGTGTCATCATGAGAAAACTCAAGACTCATGGTACAGAATTCTCTGACATGATCACGAGGATCACTTTTTCCATCGTATTTGTCAAATTTAGGCACGTTTGAGTTTGGAGGAAAAGGGATCATGTGCAATCTCCTGTCAAAAGGATAAGGACAGATTTCGTTTAAAGAGTATCGTACTGTTGTCCCTTGTTGCATGTCTTGCATTTGTCTTTGTAACATTTGCATTTGTTGAGTAAGGGCAGCCAAAGGCACATTGTTTTTCCGAGGGAAAAGTTCTTCCCTTGTATTGATCCTTGGTTGAAACGGTGTTTGGAACGGTATGTTTTGCTCGAGAATGTATTGTCTTGGTGTATGTTGCTCTGGTATGTTTTGATCCGGGATGTTTTGCAGTGGTGTATGTTGCTCTGGTATGTTTTGATCCAGGGTGTTTTGTTCAAGGTCACATGCTTCTCTTTCCCATTGTCATTCTTGATATTCGTAATACTGAGGGTGTGTCCTAAACACATCTACGTCAAGGTTTTTAGGGAGTTTTACTCCTTTACTTGTGAGCATGAGCAAATATTTTTCTTTGTCATTTTCCATGATCCTTTCTACGAGCTTTTGGAATGAAGCACTTTCCTGACACTCCTGAAGAAGCGCTTCAAAAATTTCAGTATCCTCTAGGTGTGGACCCTCAAAAGGATTTGACAACCTTCGATTCATACTAGCGCTGTGTATGTCTCGCTTTGTTGGTTTTGTTGAGAGCGAGTAACATGCATTTTTAGTAGAAACTTTCAGTGACGAAGGGGACAAAATCCTCTTCGATATGTTGCTTGGGGGTTGGTGGTTCTAGTCGGGGTGTGTTATAAGTGATACACTCGTCAGGTAAGAATGTTGGATTGATCCTTCCTCCACGGTTTATGATTTGATTAAAAGCGGATTTTTGACAATATGCCCTAGTCTTTAAAGGCTCTTTGTCAAATTCGTTGGATTTGTTTTGGATATAATGTTTGACGTGATGAAGGAACACTCGATGAGATTTGAAGAGTTGACGATTGATGTATAAAAACTTATTTCTCTTGATGAATTTGGAAAAACTAGGTTGTTGTTTCTTCAACGTGATGTTACGATAAAGATTCTTTCTTCTCAGAATATGGGGATTAGTCATGCATGAGTGATCAATGGTTTCCTTTGATTTGTTTGGATTCAGTTGATCTTGTTTTGAAAATTCAAGTCTTACTCTATCAAAATGAAGGTTTAGATGCCCCTTCACGACAAAGTGTGTCAAATGATATGGATAAAAGCCTCCCGATATGGAGACTTGATTTGACAACCTGAAATATTTTAAACAAGTGTTTTTGAGATGAAATCCCTAAGATGGCAAAGGATTCTTTTGACACTTGTGATGAGGTTTCTAGATTATGATAGGATAGATATGTTTTACCGTGCGATCAGTTTCGGATTTTTACAACATTTGTTTTGACATGTCTTGCGAAAAACCGAGTTCTATGGAGCCTTGCTCACACACCCACAGGACTTCTTGGTGCAATCTATGGAGTCATGAAGTATAACTCAGCTTCCCAAGGATGGTTCCATGGCTCTCTATCTTGCACGGTCCCTCAAACCAATGTTTTTGCTCTCAGATCACTAAGCAAAATGGTTTAGGGATGGCAAATGCAAGAACAAGGGATGCTTTTTGTTGATTTAATATGAGATGCATCCTAAGCTATGCATGATTCTAGAAATGCAATAAACTAGTTATAAGATGACAAGATTAGCAAATAAGACTATCCTAGCATGCTATATTAGTCTATGATTAAGCTAAATGATGAGGAACATACTCTAAACATGCATATTTAGATTAATTCCTATTGAAAAGAGAAGCTAAATGATGAGCATATAAAATATGAAAGCTTGAATGGATTTGAGTATAAGTGAGATGCTAAAGTCTTGGATGATATGAAAATGGAGGGATGAGAGCTCTATTTATAGCAAAAATAGGGCAATGGATGGCCAGGATTGAAAGAGGCAATCAAGGGTTGAGTTTGAAAGTTGAGAATCCATGTTTGCAATTGGCACCAATGAAATGGTGACAATTGTCAACATAAGACTGGGTTGAGAGGAGAGGTAGGAAGCATTAAATGCTTGAGAAGACCTCATGGTTACCCTATGGGTTAAGGGTTAAGGTTAAGCTAAGATTACCCATTGGATAAAGCTTTTACCCAAAGGATAAACTCTTGTGTAAAGGTTTAAGGATAACCATGGTCAAAGCAATAAATGCTTGATGAGACCCTTGCGTTACGTGGAGGTTGAGTTTATGGAAATTCTTTAACCATGTAAGAGGGTTTGAGTTAACCATTAATGGTTATGAAGACTTTGGGGACAAATTTGTAAGAGTCCTTCCAAATTTGGGGGCATTCAACAAGTTAATGCCTTTAATGCCTTTTGAAGACTTTACTCCAGATTTGAGAAGTGACCTCAAATTTAGGGGAAAGGGATAATGGATGGGTTTTGGGTTAATTGATTAGGTTTAGAAGAATTCTAGAAGGGAGTTTAGAGAGGCAAGTGGGAGATGTAGGATTTTGCAAGTGGGTGGGGAAAATAGAATTAATTAAAATAAATTGCTTTATTTCAATTTGGTTGCAATTAAATAAATTAGATTTATTTAATTTAGGATAACTATTTTAATTAAATTTGAATTTAATTAAAAAGTGGATAGGGGCTTTAATTGAATAAAATGAATTATCCTATTAAATGGTATAGTGAATTTAATTGAGTAATTTACTTAATTAAATAGAGGAATGCGGATAATTTAATTAAATTGGATTTAATTAAACATAGAAATGAACATAAAATATTCATTTAGGAATATGGTCATTTTTATATGTCTACAGTATGTATTGGAGTTTGAGCCTATAACTCATCTCACCATTCAAGTTGTCGATGAAAATTTCCATTTTCTCTTTTTTAGGAATATCTTGAGGATATCGTGAAACCATACGTCACCAACGTTGAAGGAATACCATGAACGTTTCATTGTTTTTCTGTTTGGTGTTACAGATTTCTAGCATGGTTATAGCATGTTGAATGTTATAGGAATACTGAGTGATGAATTTGTTGACTAGTTCATCAAATGATCTGACTGGAGGTGTGATTTTGGATAACCATTCCATTGTTTGTCCTCCCAAACTTCTTGGGAATAACCTCATCAGATAGGTGTCATCATGAGCGAATTCAAGGCACATGGTATAGAATTCTCTAATGTGATCACGAGGATCACTTTTCCTATCGTACTTGTCAAATTTAGGTATGTCTGAATTCAGAGGAAAAGGGATCATGTGCAATCTTCTGTCAAATGGATAAGGACAAATTTCATTTAGTGAATACCGTACTGTTGTCCCTTGTTGTATATCTTGCATTTGTCTTTGTAACATTTGCATTTGTTGAGCAAGGGCAACCAAAGGCACATTGTTTTTCTGAGGGAAGAGTTCTTCCCTTGCAATAATCCTGGGTTGAAATGGTGTATAGAACGGTATGTTTTGTTCGGGGATGTGTTGCTCAGGGATGTTTTGCCCTGGTGTATATTGTTCTGATATGTTTTGTTCAAGCATATCTTGTTCAAGGTCACGTGCTTCCCCTTCTCATTGTCGTTCTTGATACTCGTATTGTTGAGACCTTGTTCTAAACATGTTTGTGTCAAAGTCTTCAGGGAGTTTAACCCCTTCACTTGTAAGCATGAGTAGGTATTTTTCCTTGTCATTTTCCATGAGTCTTTCCACAAGTTTTTTGGAATGAAGCACTTTCTTGGCATTCCTGAAGAAGTTCTTCAGAAATTTCAGTATCCTCTAGATGTGGACCTTCAAAAGGATTTGATAACCTCTGATTCATACTGGATTCTTCTTGTGCCTCGCTTTGTTTGTTTTGTTGAGAGCGAGTGACAGGCATTTTTAGTAGAAGCTTTATGTGACAAAGGGGACAAAATCCTCTTCAATATGATGCTTGGGGGTTGGTGGTGGTAATCTCGGGAAGTTATAAGTGATGCACTCGTCAGGAAAGAATGTAGGATTGATCTTTCCTCCCCGGTTTATGATTTGACTGAATACGGGTTTTTGACAATATGCCCTAGTCCTAAAAGGCTCTTTGTCAAATTCGTTGGATTTGTTCTGGATATAAAGTTTGATGTGATGAAGAAATGTTCGATGAGATTTGAAGAGTTGATGATTGATGTATAAAAATTTATTTCTTTTGACAAATTTGGAAAAACTTGGTTGTTGTTTCTTCAACGTGGTGTTACGATAAATATTCTTTCTTCTCAGAATATGGGGATTAGTCATGCATAAGTGATTTAATGGTTTCCTTTGAATTGTTTTGGATTTATTTGATCCTGTTTTGAAAACTCAAGTTTTACTTTATCAAAGTGAAGGTTTAGATGCCCCCTCACAACAAAGCGTGTCAAATGATATGGATAAAGTCTCCCGATATGGAAACTTGATTTGACAACCTGAGATTTTGAACAAGTGGTTTTGAGATATAATCCGTAAGATAATAAAGGACCTATTCGTCACTTGCGATGATGTTTCCCGATTTTGATAGGATAGATATGTTTATCATGCAATCAATTTTGGATTCTAGACAACTTTTGTTTTGACACAAAATTTGCTCAAGAAATAGTTTTTGTGATCACGCGCTAAAACAGAGACCGAATGTGCTACAGAAATTTCTTGATGCGCTAGGGAAAAGACCCCATGTGCTAGGCTGCCCCAGTCTACGCGCTAATTGGTTGAGACTTTTAAAATTTGTTTTCTTTTTTTGCTTAAAAGATCATGCACTAGTATGGGCCTTCCATGCGCTAACTGATAAACCTGATGCACTAGAGTTTGACTCCCACGCACTAAGCTAATGCTTTGACATGCTAGACTATTTTTCGGACGCACTAATTGTTTTAACGTTGTTTATAAATTTTGGTAAAGTGCTACTGTTAAATCTGGATGCACTAAAGTGATGGTTTGATGCGCTAAAAGATGTATCACACGCGCTAAGAAGTTGCTCTTACGCGCTAGACTGCCCTAATATTTTCTTTTGTTTGGTTGTTACAATTTTTTGAAATTTGTTTTGAGTTTTCAGTACTGATAGATGATTTTCTGAAGTAATAAATGCAAACATAGCATCAAAGAGATAACCATTTTGCTTAATCTAACAATAAGTGTATGTTCTGCGAGGATGTGTTCAAATCCCTGATGTTTTAACAGGTTTGGATACAAATAATACACTTCAGAAAGACTCTTTATTCAAGGGTCATAAATAATACCATAGCCCACTAGTCTTGATACTCCGTCAGCTCAAATAGCTGTGTCACCCCCTAGGGGGCACCCATTTTTTTGTCTTTTGCCAAAAATTAACCCAAAGTGAATTGCTTCACAATTGAGTAGCTATCTTGGGAGATATATGGTGAGTGATCTTGGGGGCAGATTCTTCCCCACCCTTGCACTATGATATTACAAATGTCTGGTTACTAACTCGGCTGAAGGTTTCTACTTCTAAGGTTTTTAATCAGGGTTCATGTTCGGCCGTCAGTGATAAACTCCATCAGGAGGCTTCCCAACCTTTAGAACAAAGGCTTTACGTATCTCAAGGATATTGGGGAAGGCTAATCGTTGTGCGCAACCATTGAAAAGGACTTTCGTCACTTTCCACTTTTGATTATAGTGGGTTGGAACACTTGGCGTCAAAGTCATTTCCCACTTAGGTCATTCCCTTCACATCGGCCATAAATGGCTTTAAGAGTTGATTTCAACCCCTTAGGAAGGTAGGCCTACTAAAGGGTTTTATTTACTTGAAATACCGAAAGCAATAAGAGTAGTCTAGCTTTTTGATCACCCAGTTAAGGGGAGAGCATATACCTTCTACTATCGAGACAAGGCAATCAAGTTGATCTTTTTACCTTTCCAATCGGTGATTTTCTAAGATCTATATGAAGATGTTGCTCCATGAAAACATGGTGTTCTTTTTATTTCCTTCAAAGAAATGATTTTCTAGTTTATTGAAAAGAAAAGGTCAACCAAGCAAAATTTCAATCTTGCTCAACAAAACAAAAGCGATGTGTGGTCAACAAAATAAAGCGATCAAAAGGGGAAGAACTTCCCTCTTTGATTGTAACTGACTTTTGTGACTTAGTGTGATTCTTTACTTTGCCCAAATTTTAAAAATGGATCCTTTTAGGCACCAAAGGATGGTGACATTCTTTTTAAGTCCTTTGCAAAATGAAAATTTAGCTAGTTCTTTTTAAAAGCCCAAATTAAGGATTTTCTTCCTAGAAAAGCAAGAAAAGATTTTGATTTGTGATTCATTTTATGTACCCAAATGAAATATGAGTTCAATTTTAAGAAAAAGAAGTTCAAATTTTAAACTAACTTAATGAAGTTAGTAAAAACTCTAACTATCTTAATAGTCTTAAAAACTAAGCTCCTATCTGCAATAAAATTGTTAGAATCCTGCAAAATAACAAGCAAAAAATGTTAGATAGTTGGTGGACTTCAACAAGTCTAATTTTATCCTCAGTTACAGATTTATTTTTCTTGTCTCTGTCTATCTATGATGTGCTACAGAACAAATTGTACATGCTACAATATAACAGTGATGCGCTAAAAGATGGCAGAGATGCACTATACTGTTTTCAGGATGCACTAGGATTGTTTCCGAATGCACTACTCTATTTTTCTCCCACGCCGAGACCTATAGGAAAATATTAGTGGGATGATGTGCTAAGGTAAAGACTTTACATGTTACAAGATGGACCCAACGCGCTGAATAGTAAGCAAGATGCGCTAGATTGTTAACCAGATGCGCTAGGGAATGTTTCCCATGCGTTGATTCTTGTTTCCCGCGGACCTACAAAAGTGGTTAAATTCAAAAACGGATTTGATATATGGGGTCAGGTCCCACGGTGGGTGCTAGAAATGTATGCGGGAAAAGCGGGTTGATAGAACTAAAAATGTAAAAAATGAAGCCTAAGGAGCCTTGCTCACACACCCACAGGACTTCTTGGTGCAAGCTATGGAGTCATGAAGTATGGCTCAACTTCCCAAGGTCCCTCAAACCAATGTCTTTGCTCTCAGATCACTGAGCAAAGTGGTTTAGGGATGACAAATGCAAGAACGAGGGATGCTTTGGTTGATTTTAAGATGAAATGCATCCTAAACTATGCATGATCCTATAAATGCAATAAACTAGATTATAAGATGACAAGATTAGTAGCAAGACTATCCTAGCATGATATACTGGTCTATGATTAAGCTAAATGATAAAGAAAATACTCTAAACATGCATATTTAGATTAATTCCTATTGAAAAGAGAGGCTAAATGATGAGCACAAATGATATATTAAAGCTTGGATGGATTTTAGTATAAGTGTGATGCTAAAGACTTGGATGATCAAAATGGAGGATGGAGAGCTCTATTTATAGCAAAAATAGGGCAATGAATGGCTAGGATTGAAAGAGGTAATCAAGGGTTGAGTTTGAAAGTTGGGAATCCATGTTTGCAATTGGCACCAATGAAATGGTGACAAATGTCAACATAAGACTGGTTGAGAGAAGGGGTTGGAGACATTAAATGCCTGAGAAGACCTTATGGTTACCTTAGGAGGTAAGGGTTAAGGTTAGGTTAGGGTTATCCAATGGATAAAGGTTTTATCCAAAGGATAAACTCTTGTGCAAAGGATTAAGGATAACCATGGTCAAAGCAATAAATGCTTGATGAGACCCTTGGGTTACATGGAGGTTGAGTTTAGGGAAATTCTTTAATCATGCTAGAGGGTTGAGTTAACCATTAATGGTTTTGGAGACTTTCAAAGTTAAGTGGTTGAAGCCTTTAAGGGTTTTCAAAGACTTTGAGGGTTTGAGAAGTGACTTCCCCTTGCTTAGGGATGTGACAAAGTTTAGGAAATGGGTTAGGTTAATTTAGAAGTGATTAGAAGAGTCTAGAAGAGGTTAGGAATAGGGTTTAGGAAGCAAGTGGGAGATGTAGGATTTTGCAAGTGGATGGAGGGATAATAGGATTTAATTGAATAAAATGAATTTAATTCAATTTGGTTGCAATTGGGGAAATTAAATAAATTATATTTATTCAATTTAGGATAAACTATTTAATTAAATTTGAATTTAATTAAAAAGTGGATAGGGGATTTAATTGAATAAAATGATTTATCCTATTAAATGGTAAAAGAGGTCTAGTGAATTTAATTAAATAAATGGAGTAATTTACTTAATTAAATAGAGGAATGTGAGTAATTCAATTAAATTGGATTTAATTAAATAGAGGAATGAACATAAGATATTCATTTAGGAATATGGTCATTTTTAGACGTCTACAGATATACTTTGAAATTCTTGTAAGCAGCATTTGCCAACAATGTTCTTACTCCTTCAAGTCTTGACACAGGTACAAAAGTTCACCATAATCAATTCCTTCTTCTTGAGCATAACCTTTGCAAACTAGTCTTGCTTTATTTCGAATGACCTCACCTTTTTCATTCAGTTTGTTTCTGAAAATCCACTTTGTACCGATTACATTTTTGTCCTTTGGTCTTGGGACCAGTGTCCATGTGTCATTCTTCTTGATTTGATCAATCTCTTCTGTCATAGCATTTATCCAATCTTCACTGTTAAATGCCTCTTTCACTATCCTTGGTTCAAATTCAGATATCAGACATGTGTTAGAATCTTAATTTGTTCCTTGTCATCATTGGATCATTCTTATCTCCTATAATCTAACTTGATGCATGCTTCCTTCTGACATATTTGGCTAATATAGGCTCGATAGGTTCTGTATGATCTTCTTCATCACTCGGTAACTGGATATTCTCTTCATTTTCTTCAGCAGTTTTCTCGGTAGGACTTCTCGGTTGAACATATACAAATCCTTCATAATCTTCTGGTTCTTTGGAGTTTCCTTCATCATTTCTTTCTACAAATTCATCAATTTTCAGATTTGCACTTTCTACTATTTTGTTAGATGATTTGATCAGACATTTAAATGTTTTGCTTCTAGAAGAATAACCAAGAAATGTTCCTTCTTCACTTTTCTGATCAAACTTACCATTTCTGTCATCTTTGTGAACATAGCATCTACTTCCAAAGATTTTAAAGTAACTTACATTAGGTTTCTTGTCATACCATATTTCATATGGTGTCTTCAAAGTTCCTTTCTTCAGTTGTACTCGGTTCAGGGTGTAAATTGTTATGCTTATTGCTTCTCTCCAAAATGTTTGTGGCACTTTCTTTTTAATCATCAGGGTTCTGGCATAATCCACAATAGATTTGTTTCTTCTCTCAGCAATTCCATTTTGTTGTGGAGTTCTTGGTGCAGAGACTTGTCTTTTTATACCATGATCATTGCAGAATAAGTTGAACTCATCAGAGGTGAACTCTCCTCCTCTATCAAATCTAAGACATTTCAGTTGTCTTCCTGTTTCATTTTCAACTCTTGCCTTGTACGATTTAAATATTTGAAAAGCTTCTGATTTTTCTTTTAAAAACATTACTGACATCATCCTTGAGTAATCATCCACAAATAATATGAAATACTTATCACCATAATAACTTTGAACTTTCATAGGACCACAAAGATCAGTATGCACAAGATCTAAAATTCCCTTAGAAGTGTAGGACTTACTTGTAAAGCTTGATCTTGTCATCTTACCCATCTGGTATCCTTGGCACATAGCATTCTCAAGTTTCTCAAGACTTGGTAGACCTCTTACTTGGTGCTTATTTCTTATTTTGATCAGATTATCAAAATTTACATGACAAAACCTTTTATTCCATAACCAGGTATCATCTATCTTTGCATAAAGACACTTGTTCCGAGTCGAGTCAAGATGAAATGTATTACCTTTTGTTTGTGTCCCGGTAGCTGCTAACTTTCCATGCTTGTCATGAACTTTGACAATTCCTTTCTGAAACTCTATTCGGTATCCTGTATTGTTTAGATGTGCTACACTCAACAAATTGTATTTCAAACCTTCAACCCAATAAACATCATTACATTTAGCATTGTCAAGAAGTGTTATAGATCCTTTACCTCTTACTGGACATGGTTCATCATTACCAAATCTTACATAACCTCCATCATAATCTTCTAATATAACAACTTGTGTTTATCACCTGTCATGTGATGTGAGCATCCACTATCTATGATCCAAGAATCATTAGTATTTATTTGAGATATTAAAGCTTTTTCTTCATCTGATCCATCTTTGATAGCCACATAAACAACTTCCTTTGTATCAGTTTCATCTGATTTATCATCATTAGATTCCTCATCAGCTATTAGACATGTCTTTTTATCTCTTCTTCTGAAGTCTCGGTGTCCTCTGTAATGATTATCTTTCTATCTGTCATCTCAGTAATCTCTCTTTTCACTGGATTCTTTGTCAGGACAATTCAAAGTCATATGTCCTATTCTATCATAATTAAAACATTTCAAAGGAAACTTTCCTTTGTACTTACCTTTTCCTCTCGGTAGCCTTTTGGCTAATAGTGCTTCAAACTCTTCTTGCTTTCTGATTTCTTCATAAAGTTTGTGTACCTCCTCCATGTTTTTCCAAAATCTTTCACTTGCTCCACTGTGATTCCCTTCAGAATACTTATACTTTCTGTCATTGTAATCATCAGATTCATCAAGATGAAAAGAACTAAATGCAGACTCAACTTTAGTTACCGAAGACCCACTGTTATCAAAGTTACTTAACTCAAATGCATGTAGCTTACCAATAGTTGCATCCAAAGAAACTGGCATATTGGGTACAGACCTCAATTCATTGATTGCAGAGACTCGGATTACATAAGCAGGTAGAAGGGTTCTTAATAACTTACTTTTGACATCCTTCTCTTCAATGGTTCCTCCTACTCCTTTGATTTGATTGACAACCTCCTTTAACCTTGTACTGTACTGGGTTATGTTCTCACCTTCATTCATTCTCATAGATTCAAGTTGTCCTCTTAGACTGTCCACTTTTTCTCTTTGAACATGTTCATCACCACCATACACAGATATGAGCTTGTCCCACATTGCCTTGGCATCATTACAGCCTTCTAGATCATTAAACTCTGAGTCAGTCAATGCAGATGTTATTTCAACCATTTCTTGGATATGTTCTTGCTTTGCCTTTATCTCTTCCATTGTCAATGGATAGGTGCTAGGTGTAATGAAATCATTCTCCAGACAATATACAACATATTCTCCAATTCTTGATAGGTGCAGCTTCATCATTTTCTACCATGTAGAGAAACTTGACTTGTTCAGCTTCGGTGCATCCCTCTTATACATCTTTGGATCTTTACCTCAAGTACCTTTAAACTTTTCTTCTAGATTCCAAAGCTCTGATACCAATTGTTAATAAGATGAGAGGGGGGGGTGAATCATACAAACTTAATCTTCAATATATTCAACAGATTCAACCTCGGTAGCTTTAACAGATATATGTAACCAAAACTGTAAAACATGTAAACTCATAAACAGATAACACCACAAAACATATAACACCAGATTTAACGTGGAAACCCAAATAAGGAAAAACCACTGTGGGATTTCGGACCCACTAAGAAATATACTCTTCTAGAGTATGCTCGGTTAAAAGCAAATCCTGTTAAAGATTACAAACACATTGCTAGATGTGACCTAGTTAAGGGATTTCCCTCAGATCTGTTAGGATCTTCACCTTGTTAGAAGTGACCTTGTTAAAGGGTTTCAAACACTCAATCAAAATGTCACCTTGCTAGAGGATTTTCAAATATGACTGTTAAGTCCACTCGGTTAAGAGATTTTATGTCACTTACAAATAAATAATAGTAATAAAATCTATCTGCAACTTCACATCTAAAATGCTAAAGCAGATTCTTATTTGCTTAATACAATCTAGTCATAGGACTTATCTTGTCCCTTTGTTGGGCTCCTTACTCTATTATTCAAATAGGTCTTCAAGCTTCTGTTCTCAGTAATCACTATGTAGCATCCCTGTGCTTACACTTGCCTGCATACATTGTTTATCAACAGTTCCTTATTTATAAAAAAATTTCTAACCGCTTAATCTCCTTGATCACATTTCCCATGATCAATCATAGCCATCAGATCTTCAATCTTGACCAGGTTCAATGTATCCTTTGATCTAAAATCGTTTTACCTCGCCTTGGAACTTGCGCTAGGGTATTGTGGTTCAATCTGAGTTGTAGATCTTGGAACTTGTGCTAGGGTATTGCGGTTCAATCTGAGTTGTAGATCTTCTTGTTGATCTTTCATTTCCATATATCCTTAACAAACATCATACATGTTGTATCAATCATTTAATCATATCCAGCTCATCAGCTTCCATCATTAAATAACACATGTATTCATCCAATGCATTCTATTATTACTCAGTTGCAACTCGATAAATACTAAACTTCACTCGGTAGACATTCCGCCTTCATTAACTGATAGTGATAACCTTAGGGTTTACCAACTAGTTTTCTTAGGGTTTACCAACTAGGTTCCTTGTTCGGTAACATAATATAGTATTTAACCTTACAAACAATAGCATATGTAGGATATCAAAATAGTCTAAACATCATGATCACATCATTGTCTAACTCGGTAATAGTTGCCCATTGAATAACTTATTCCTCCCCTTATTCATCACATTCTTTGTATGTCTTTTACCAACATCTTAATTCTCTTCAAAACATACTTCTTAAGATATGGCAACATCATACTAAATCAGAAAATCAATTTCTTGACATCAATGGCAAAATAATATTATTAAGACAGTAAACATCCTTAATCAGTTATATCCATAATCATCAACAACCTTCTCAATATCCTTATTGAAATGCCAGCAATCTTCTCTTATCTGTTATAATGCCAACAATCCTATCCTATTTATGCGCCACCTAACCTACCCCAAGCACTAAAATACCCTATGCACTATCCTACTTGGCACTTGTGCTATAACCCTTCCCCACTGCGCTAGGTTATAACTACGCGCTACCTAAGCCTACCAATGCGACACCTTGGGAACCCTATGCCCTAGGGTATACCTACGCGCTACCCATTTTTTCCTCTGCACTACCCTATCATCCAAGTGTGCTAAACTTATCCTAAGTGCTACCCTAATTTATCATTGCACTACCCTAAACTTTTTGGACACCACCTATTTTATTAAAACCTACGCGCTACGAAACCTATCGTATGCGCTACGCTTTGACCCTAACGCGCTAAACCGACAAATCCGCATGACAAAATTGAAAACATGATAAAAAATGACAAAATAAAAAATCCAAAAGGGGTCAAAATGGTTGACTTACTGGTGATCCATACACGACAGGCCTCCAATACCTCCGAATGCGCTCGAATCGATGAGAGGCATAAGGAACTGGCATGTTGACTTCTCTCCAAAAATCACTTTCTCCAAGGTCAACAAGCACAATTAAGACAAAAGAAATCACTTTTTCCCTTTATATAGGATAAATCAAAATTAGGGTTACATGGAGGGACGTGTAAATTGCTCGTGGTGTCCCCTACCACCCTACCAAATGGCAATATCAGGAGATGAATCAAATTACCGCATTCAACATAGACAAAATTTTACAATGCAATGAAATTTATCAAATTTATCAAATCAAATTTTCAAAATTTTTGATTCATCTCCCAAGGGGGCATTATCAACATCGTTTATCAAATCTGAGGCACGACATAAAAATTGATCATAACTAAATCATGACGACACATCATTTTCTTTGAATCAACATGTACACACACGTCACTTCAAAGAGGGGCAAAATGTAGACGTATAAAAATTACTGTATTCCTAAATGAATATTTAATGTTTATTTTATTCCCATTCCTCTATTTAGTTAAATTTAATTTAACTAAATCACCCACATTCAGCTATTCAATTAAATAAATTATTCAATTTATTTAGTTAAATTCACTAAAGCCCTTTGCATCATTTAATTAAATAAATCATTTTATTTAATTAAATCCATTCTTCTTACTTTTAATTAAATTTACATTTTTTAATAGTTTATCCCAAATTGAATAAATCTAATTTATTCAATTTCCCAAATTGCAACCAAATTAAAATAAAACAATTTATTTTAATTAAATCTATTTTCCCTCACCCACTTGCATTTTCCTACATCTCCCACTTGCATCCTAAACCCTATTCCTAATTTCTTCTAGAATCCATCTAATCCTAATCAATTAGCCCAAACCCATTCATTATCCCCTTTCCCTAAATTTGAGGAGGTCGCTTCTCAAATTTGGAGTAAAGCCTTCAAAAGGCATTAAAGCCTTTATCCATTCAACAAGCTAACTTGTTGAATACCCCCAAATTTGGAAGGACTCTTACAAATTTGTCCCCAAAGTCTTCAAACCATTAATGGTTAACTAACCCTTAGTGGTATGGTTAGAGACTTTTTGACTAGCTTAACCTTCATCTAACCTAGGGGTCTCATCAAGCATTCATTGCTTTGACCATGGTTATCCCTTTAACCTTTGCACAAGAGTTTACCCCTTGGATAAAAGCTTTATCCATTGGATAAACCTAACCTAACCTTAACCCTTACCTCCTAAGGTAACCATGAGGTCTTCTCAAGCATTTAATGCTTCTTACATCCCCTCTCAACCAATCTTATGTTGACAATTGTCACCATTTCATTGGTAAAAATTGTAAACATAGATTGATAACTTTCAATCCTGACCTTTGATTAACTCCTTCAATCTTGACCATCCATTGCCCTATTTTTACTATAAATAGAGCTCTCATTACTCCATTTTGAGGATGCATGAAAGCTTTTAGTGTCTCATTTATGCTCAAATTTATCAATACATCTAGCTTCTCTTTGTAATAGGAATTAATCTAATAAGCATTTTAGACTATTCCCTTTATCATTAGCTTAAATCATTAACTAGTATATCATGTTAGGATAGTTTTGTTACTAATCTTGTCATCTTATAATCTAGTTTATTGCATTTGTAGGATCATGCATGGATAGGATGCATTTCATAATTTAAATCAATCATAAGCATCCCTCATTCTTGCATTCGTCATCCCTAAGTCACTTTGCTCAGTGATCTGAGAACAAAGGCATTGGCTTGGGGGACCTTGTGAGATACAGAACCATGGAACCAACCTTGGGAAGTTGAGTCATTCTTCATGACTCCATAACTTGCACCAAGAAGTCTCGTGGGTGTGTGAACAAGCCTCTTTGAGACCACATTTTCACTTTTTAAGTTTCATTGACCCACTTTTCCCGCACACAATAGATGTCTTAGATATTTATCATGTGTATTTCTTTCCTTTTAGCACTCCAAATCCAAATATTCTTAAAACAATTCAAACTTAAGTTTTGTTAATTTTTCCTTCATTTTCAAATGATGTTTAAATATACAAATGAATGTAAATACCAATACATAATGGATAGTCACATAGACGTGTACCATGTCAACTCGTAATTACAAGCATAAAAGGGTAGGCATTACCAGATTAAATTGATAGTCAATCTTGTAAGGACTAGGAGTGAATCCATGCATGGTAGGATTGACCTTAAAAAAGGAGATGCATATCTCAAGTTTGGGAATAAATGTCTAAATAATAGTGCAAACATAGGTGCAATAAATGAGCTAATAATAACAAATGTATGAAAATATGTATACTTAGAGATGGGTTAAGATATGATATATATAATGAATTAAAAAAGAATGAATATATATAATGCATGGAGGAATAAATAAATATAGATAGATATAGATTTTAAATAAAATAAAAACCTAAGAGTGTGACACTTCTCACTATATAATTGTATTAATTAATTCATAATCAAAATAAACCCAAACCTAAATGGGAATTTATATGAACTTACAAGTTTCACATGTTATAAGCATTAAAATAAGATGAGATTTAATAAATACATATGTTACACCAAGTCTTCGGGATGGGAATAATACTAGGGGATGTGGGATGCATTATGGGGATAGATTTTTTTAAGGCCTTTCTAGGGGATTACAAGCGATGACTATAAAAAATCAAGGAAAATTTTTTAAATATAGGGAAATGTCAAATATCCATATGATAAAATTCACAAGCTATTCATTGGATATATTATAGATCCTTAATACATAACAAATTAGAGTTGAATTGAGATTTCGCATGATACATGACATTAGCATTGAATTATGGTTTTACATTTAAGAGTCCGCATTTTAAGAAATATTAAAATTTGATTTCTTTCATTGTTAATGCACACACACACACACACACACACACACACACATTATAACAAAATTGCCAAAGGATATAGTCATCTATGTATAAAAAATGTTGCTTGTCCATCCAACATGGCCCAAAATGAATTTTTTTTTTGCTTCTTAAAATTGGAGAGAGGGTTTGGTTGTGGTAGTCCCTGGTGGAATGACCCTTGTGGGATTGAGAGGTAGCAACCATTATGTCCTCCTTATTGGAATACAAGGTGGGTCGTGTTGGTATGTGGCGATTGATCATGTTGTTGGGCTTACATTTTGGTGGCTTTGTTAGTTGTGTTTCCTCCAAGTTAATTAATGGGGGAGTGTAGGAGGGTGGATCCCCTTCTATAATGCCTAGGGGGGCTATCTTTCCAATGGGGGCTCGGGGATGAAGCCCATAGTAGGGATTTGGGGGCAATGCCCCCGATGGGAGCTACTAAGGGCAATGCCCCTAAAGTGAAAATTGACCATTATTTAATAAAGAAGCTAACCATTATTTTTGGTATGTAAACCAACCTTTGTAAATTGCCAAAAAGGGCCTAATAAATATGTGGTTATGCAATGTGATAAATTATTAAATTGTAATTTTCTCTTCATTGGATGATAAAAAAGAGGTGAATGGTTGTTCCTATGTGGATGTAGTTTGCATTGGGTGAACCACGTTAAATATTTGTGTTATTGTGGATTTTATTTTTTTTTTCTTTTATTCTACATTATATTTAAAAAATTTTATTGTTCTGGTTTGCTTAAACCCTAACGACTGGTATCAAAGCCATGTATTTTAGTCATTTGGTAGGAAAGTTTAGATTCGAGTGGGAGCATTGATAGAAGAAGACAAATTTAAGCTTGAAAAATTCAATGACCAAAACTATCAGCCATGAAAGATTATCTATATTGGAAGGACCTTTTCTTACCATCAGGTGGAAAAGCAAAGAAGCCAAAAAATATGACAAATCTAGAATTTGAGATTCCTCTTAGAAAAGCATTGCCTTTCAATATATCAAAAGAAACAACAATGGTGGATGTAATGTCAACAAGTAATGTGAACATTGAGAAAATTGTATGAAAAAACCTTAGCTTCCAACAAGGTATCTCTTATGAAATATATATTTAACATGAAGATGTCAGTGAAAGGAGGCAATACGCAAAAATGCTTCCAAACACTAACCTAGTAGGAGAGATATTGTAATTTTTTCAAACAAATCCTAATTTCTACAATAAGAGAAATACATATAGAAATAGATAATAAATACACAAATATAATATTATAATGAAGATGTGGTGGGTGCCTTGCTTGGTGAAGAGATGCAGAGGAAGGTATCCATAAGTTCAAAAGAAGCCCTAACTATTTGAGGAAGACCTAAGGAAAAAGACAAGAATAATGGGAAGCATTATAAATACAAGTCTATAGGGGGATCCAAATTTCCTGGAAAGTCCAAAGTCATTTGTTGGAATCATGGTAAATCAAGATAATTTCATAAAAATTGCAAAGATAAGACAAAGAAGAAAAAGAAGAAGTTTGATTCTGATTTTGAGTTCAAGAAGGAAGATGGTGATGCATTCATTACAACTTTGGCTACTCATGTAGGTAATGATGCATGGTTAATTGACTCGCACACATATTTTCATATGACCTCCAATAGAGATTGGTTTTCTGAATATGAAGAGTTTAAAGGAGGTAAGGTGTACTTGGGTGATAATTCTTATTTAGATATTGTTGGTTGTGGTAAAGTCAGAATCATGTTTCTTGATGGTAGAATAAAAAGTATTAGTGGTGTTGCATATCCCTATACTAAAATAAAATTTATTTTTTGTGAGCAAATTGATAGATGCAGGTGTGCAAATAGTCTTTTCTAACACAAGATGTAAATAGTTAGAGGTGCTATGGTGATTGGTAGAGGTGTCAAATTTGATACATTGTATAAGATAGAAGCATACACTAATGAATGCAATAGCACTTTGTGAAAATAAAATCTATGAATATTTCATTGAAAGATTTGAGGGTTTCACCTTTAGCAGATGGACATGGATTTTGGGTACCTAAGGGTAATTTTTCTTCTAGAGCAAAGTTACATGCAAAGAAGATTATGTTATGGCACTAGAGGCTCGACCACATTGGACAAAGGGTCTAAGGACCTTAAAAAATTAAAAACCTTATTGAAGGTTTAAATGATTGTAATCTTGACTTTGATTTTTATGAGCATTGCATTTATGAAAAACAAAACCACATTCAATTTTACTCAAGTTATCACAAACGTTGTCGTGTGTTGGATCTTGTTCATTCTGATGTGCTTGGTCCTATAGATGTTCCTTCCATTGAAAAATCCAAATATTATGTTTCATTTATTGATGATTTTAGTAGGACAGGGGTATATTTTCTAAAGAGCAAATCTAAAGTTTTTAGTCAATTTAAAGAATTTAAAGCAATGGTTGAGTTGCATACGTGGAAGAAAATAAAATATTTGAGGACTGATAATGGTGGTGAATTTTTTTCTAATTATTTTGATATATTCATTAAAGACAGTGGCATTAATAGATGGAAGACAACTCTATATTCTCCACATCATAATGGAGTTGTTGAAAGAATGAACATGACATGGATGAAGGCTAAAAATATGTTGGGTGGTGTTGGTATAGAACAAAATTTTTGGGTTGAAGTTGTTACCACTACTCATTTCCTAGTTAACAAGTCCCCTACATCAGCTCTTGTTGATAAAATTCCTATGGAGGCATAGTCGGGTCATAAGCCTTCATTGAGACGTATGAGAGTTTTTGGTTGTGAGGTATATGTTCATGTGCCAAAGGAGAAGCT
The DNA here is from genome assembly GCF_030272615.1 of Cryptomeria japonica. Taxonomy (NCBI): domain Eukaryota; kingdom Viridiplantae; phylum Streptophyta; class Pinopsida; order Cupressales; family Cupressaceae; genus Cryptomeria; species Cryptomeria japonica. The sequence continues at coordinate 945,884,821 of NC_081407.1, read as the reverse complement.
AACAAAGTTGGAGAACAAGGATACCAAATGTATCTTCATCAAATATGGTTATAGTGTGAAAGGATACGAGATTTGGGACCCTAATGCACAAAAGATATTACATAGTAGAAGTGTTATTTTTAGAGCAATGAAGCCTACTTTTGTTACAAGAATATGTGATTCAATATTTTGTTAGCAAGAGACATTGTACTGGTAGAGATAAGTGCTTGAGGAGTGTTTGGGGTTTTCATTGATGGCAACTCTAATCAGAAGCCTTAATACAAAATATGCAGAATTGTTCTACAGAAAGTTTGATATCTACTTTGCTCAAGTCTGGAAGGTGGAACTTAAAGTAAGGGTACATTAAGTAGAACTCAATTTTAGTTGCATATTTTTCTTTGCAGTGGAAGATTTAGTTGATTGGATGATTGGAACAATTTAATTCACAATCCTAGCCTCCGTTATTGATTCGTGTGCAAGATTGAAGATCCGGCATCCGGTATTTCAGGAAGATCAGGGCTATTTTAGTGTAGCGTGTTATGCAAAATCTTTGGGATGATTTCGATGATTGGTTCCGAGTTTGAGGTTGTTGAGATGACTTATGGGAAGCATATAATCAATTTTTTTTGGTCTGCATGTGCATTTGTAATCAGATTAAGCTGACTTCTTTACAAATTTCATGTTTTGCAAATATTTTTGGAGCCAACCTATTGGTGACCTAATCAAGTGATGCAGATATATAAGACTGATCTATATGATACTTTTGAGTATGGATGTTAATGTGCGAAGAGTGTATGAGCATCAGTGTGCAGCTTCACGTCTTCTATCTTTGGATTTACACTCTGGTGTATGACAAAGCAGCAGAACAGAGCAGTGTGCTAGAAAAATGGAAGTATGACACTTTGTGCTTAACCGGAACTGCATTTTGGCATTTGTAGATGCTATTCATCAATACAAAGATTCAAGTTGTTATTGTAATCATTTGTAGGACAGTGGGTTCTCCGAGGGTTGTAGCCCTCTCTTGTAACTAAGCAATGAGCTCTAGCAATGTACCTGAATGCGTGTGTATTCCCCTTTGTAATATTATTATACTCCTGATCATAGTATTTTAATATTGTGGGTCTCAATCCCACCATTTTTTTCCCTTCTCAGGTTTCCACGTAAAAATTCTGATGTTATGGTTTTGTGCTTTTTTGTATTGAGTTTTTGCACTTTACTTTTCTTCATTTGCATCAAGTGGTTTAAGAATTAGTTTAAGAAAGTTAATAATTGCAAAGCACTGATTCACCCCCCTCTCAGTGTTCATTAATTCCAACAATTGGTATCAGAGCTTAGTTCCTCGGAGGAAGCCTAAAATCTTGAGGAAGATCCAAAACAGTGAATCAATGGACTCTGGTTTACAGAAACAACTCACTATGGCACTTGAAGATCTAGATACAGCAAGAAAAGAAGCAAGTAGCCTAAGAAGAAATATAAGGGATGTTGAAGACTTCCTTGAGTCATTGAAGGAAAAAGTGATCACATCCAGAGAAAAGAGAAAGGAGCTTATGGACAAACTCAAGGAGAAAGAAGATCAAAGCATTAATAACCAAGTCTTAAAAGATAAGATAGATGAATGTGAAAAGCTTGCTAGAGATAATGCAGTCTTGAAGAATGAAATGCAATTCATTGTGATGAAGCTGACAAAGGAGATTGAGGACAAGAAGAAGAGTGAGAAAATTCTGACTCACTTATATAAGGATAGATTTGATGAATGTTGTAGACTGAATTGTGAAAATGACCAGCTAAGGCTTGAATTGATACAATCCAAGAATAAGGAGCAAGAGCTTGAAAGGAAGATCATAATTTTGAGAGATGAACTTACCACTGCTAATGAGTACAAGGAAAAAATCAAGGTTAGCTCAACCAAGCTAGATGAGATACTACAAAGTCAAGGAAAAGTGGGGATGACAAGCGAGGACTTGGATATGAGAAAGAAGAAAGCTCTAGATATGGTCAAAGCAATGCTAAACCTCATCATCAAAAGAATGAGAGATCTCTGGTCAGACAACCCATTGCTTATAAATTCAATGGTAAATGCTTTGTTTGCAATAAATTTTGGTCATATGGCAAATCAATGTAGAAATGGGGCAAATCAGATTAGTTCATCATTCTTCGGATAATGTTTCAATTGCAATAAGTATGGTCATAAGTCAAATTAATGCAGAAGTATGGAAAATACGAGAAATGTGAGATGATATGCTTGTGGAATATTCGGACACATTACTAATCAATGAAGGTCAAGGGGAAATCAAGGTTATTCTAGGCCTAATTAGAGAAACAACATTGTTTGTTATGCTTGTAACAAATCCGGTCACATTACAAAATTATGTAGAAGCAAGAATATGAACAAGAATGCTCTAGGAGACAAGAACAAGTCAGATGATAAGGGAAAAGCAAAGGTTGAATAGATCAGAGAGAAGTACAAGAAATAATGGGTCAAAAAGGGTGATTCGGATGCAGTAAATAGGTCCACACCTGAATCCATTGTTGGAACCTCATCCAGTATCTAAGGCACTTAGCCTTAGGGGGATGCTTTTCATGCAAATCCTAAAAACCACCTATATGAGATATGTAACTGGCTACGACAGGTTGTAGGTGAGTGTGAATGGTTGTACAGTTGATTCTGAAAGAAATCTAGAAGACTTCATGCCGATTTGAGACTTTGGAATAATATTCAAGAGATACAGAGCATCCATGAAAGTTAGGGTAAAGAATTTATTATACCTAAAAGTTAGGTATGCAGTGGATAAAAAGGTGATTTAACTCTCATTCCTAACATTGTGTTCAAAGCGAAAGAGCAGGAGAGTTTGGCGAAGAAGATTGTGCAGCAAACCCAGAGCTTGAAGATATTTGGCGAAGATTTCTTGCATCCTGTTGAAGAAAAAAAGGTATTGTCAGAGTTCAAACTTTTTGTTTATAACCTAAAACTTGACAATGGCATCATCTGGTGTGGTGACTCCATTGGTTATTGAAGTAACTGATAGAGCAAGACCAAAGTTTAAGAAACACCCATATAAATCGATGGAAGATTATTTGAATGGAGCATTTTCATCTGTTTTGTATGGTGTTTTGCATGTTGAAGACATTAGGGCTTATATCCATTGCAACATTGAAGAGCTTGAGAACGCTAAAATGTTGACACTTTATACAAAGCACATGATAGATGGCATGGGAAACCTAAAACCCGAATTCAAATCTCTCCAGGACAAGGGTCTCATTTAATTTGTGAACTTTTCAATTTTTTATGAACCCAAATCGGTTAGATACATTCTGAAAAGGGTTCATGATGAATTCGTATGGCTTGAAAAGCCGCACAAGATCACAAAGAAATCAATCAAAGCCATAACATGCTTGAATGCAACCAATGAAGTTCCTGCCCTAAGGAATGTAAAGAACCAGACCATGACGAAGGTAATCGATTCCGAACATGATGGGAGATCGATGATAATTAGTGACATTGTTGAATATGATATCAGATTTTCATCCATGGTGATGAGCTACAAGGTCTACCAATCCAACAGAGACAACTTAGTATTCGGTACGACCACTTACGCTGCCTATCAAATTCTCAAATAAGACAAGTTGTATGATCTGTGTGGAGTGCTCCTAAGTGAGCTCATGAGAAATCTAAAAAAGATAAAGCAAGACAAAAAGCATGTATTTAAATTTGGTACCCTGATTATCCATCTATTCTTCTATTTCATGAAAGAGGTCCCAGGTGTAGGAAAATTTCAATGGGCATATGACAAACCAATGGCGGTGCAAATAAAGGAAGCTCTACAAGGTTTAGGAGATGCACAAGCAAAAAAAAGATATCCTGTGGGGTTACTTCAAATCCTTCCAAGGCATGGTCCAGAGTAGAGAAAGGATTCTAAAGGAAATTATGGAAAAGTATGAAGACTCCATATGCTTCATGGTGGACATTGACCAATGCTTAATGGAGGTTGTTGAACCTAGGACAGTATGGATCATGCCCATGGGGTATATGGTTGATAGTAATACTCTTGATGTGTATGCTCGGCACCTTTTGAGAAAACTGGTGGACAATTCAAAAGAAATATTTGGGACATATAAGGAGAAAAATTTGAGCTTGCACACCCAATTCACCAAACCTAGAAATCAGAGAAGAATAAGGAAGGAAGTGGAGCAGCTAGCAGAGGAGATGGGAATTACAAAGGAGATAGTCCGAAGAGCCTGATAATAGAATAACCTGAGAAGAGGAAGAAAGGAAAACTAGGAAGAGTTTATGTGGCAGCCACTGCAGAAGAGGAAACTGAATCAGATGAAGCAGTAAGAGAAGTCAAGAAAAGTACTACTATTGTTAGGGTTGTCAAGATGCAACCATCCAGAGAAGATCAACATAGCAAGAAGCCAAGAGTTGAAGCTGAAAAATTTGGTATAACCCTTAAGCAAGTGAAGGAAGAAATAAAACATCAAGGTAAACTCAAATTGCTTTCTCAATTTTATGATTGATTGGATGAGAAAGGGAAGAGATCTCTAGAAGAAGCTACAATTGTATATTTGAATAAGTTTAGTAGGGCACTCATAGAAATTTCTCATGAAGTTCCTAAAAGTCTGTATGATATTTTGGATATGAGGAAAGAAACTGCTAGAATAGAAGAGGAGAGAATAAGGGAATATGAGCTAGTGCAACTCTGTCTGGTAATTGCCAAGACAAGAGTTGATAGAATTCTTAAAGAAAATAAAGACAAATTTAGAAGCAAAACTAGAGTAAATAAAATAATGGTTGGAAAGAATGAGGAAGTACACAAGGAGACAGAGAAATTTTGAAGGAAATAATTCTAGACTATAAGTATGATGTAATCCTTGAGGAAAGTGTTCAAAATTCTGTTCCGAAGTCCTTGGGATGCCACCCATATGAAATGAGCCAGAAATTGCAAAACTGGATGAGTAGACAACTGAATAATTTACGATTGCAGATGATATTGATGATAGTCAGAAGGTTGCATACTCCAATGAAGTTGTTCAGAATCCTCTGGTGATAACTATTGAATCAGAGAAGAAAGTTGAGGAGGTTGGTAATGAGAAGTAAGAGAAGGAGAAGGATGAAGGCAAGGATGGATAGGTTCCGGTGCCAAGAGACATTGTGGAATCTAATAAGGACAAGAAAATAATAAGAGACACAGATATCATCTAATGACCTATCAATCTTAATTCCTTATCTCCTATCCAAGAACTCAAGCTTACGGCACTTGCCCAAGATAAAGCCAGTGAAGACTTGTTGAAGTTCCACACTTAGGATAAAGAGCTTATATCCTTAGCTACAAGTTTTCTTGAGAAAATTTTGCCATCATTCAAGCAAGACACACCTGACTCACCCTCCGAGAAGCTCAGAAGTATGCTCAAGTCAGTGGACTCCCATTTTGTCTCTCCAGAGAAAGTTGTTGAAGGTAATGTTCAAAGCCATTTCAATGCCATGAGGTTAAGGACAATTTTGAGGATGGTTGAAGGTGATAGGGGCAGTCTGATTACCAGTATGAGGGGCATTCAAGAGGCATTGGATGAAGGAGGAAAAATATATGTCATATATTTTATTGTTGAAGTTCACTATAGAGCTTGATAAGAAGATCAAGGAGTGTGAAGGACAAGTGGCCAGTATATCTCAGTCCTATGCCCCCCAGGTAGTCTAGTCTAGAAATTATGAAGCTCAAGGGATGGCTCCATTAGATAAAATCAAGAGCCTGAATCAAGAGAAAGATTGAGTAGTTGGTAGAGTGGGAGAGCTGAGAAACCTAATCACTCCTTGGTTGGATACTTACTTAGTAGTCAGCAGGATGCCATGAATGTACTGAATAAGAGTGTTCATTCAAACCTTTGAGGAGCAGAAATGCATGCATACCTATTTAGTTCTCTCATTAACATTTTGGAGAACCTAAAGAAATGATGGGATGATCACTTGCAGTCCTTGAGAACTAGTTTTGTAGAAATCTTCAAATTTTTGTAAGTTGTTGTGTATAGCCTTGTACATAGAATTTTGAGCAGATACCTACCTTTTCCATTAATGTCAAAGGGGGAGAGAGAAGTGAAAAATCTTGTATATTCTCAGGGGGACTGTTGGAATTTTGCAGTTTTGAAATTTTGCAGTGTATGACATTTTTGGTTTAATGGTGTCATTTTTCACCAAGTGTTGTCATCAATACCAAAGGGGGATATTATTGGCAAGAGACACTGTACCAATAGAGATAAGTGCTTGAGGAGTATTTGGGGTTTTCATTGATGGAAACTCTAATCAGAAGCCTTAATCCAAAATATGCAGAATTGTTCTACCAGAAGTTTGATATCTACTTTGCTCAAGTCTGGAAGGTGGAACTCAAAGTAAGGGTACATTGAGTAGAACTCAATATTGGTTTCATATTTTTATTTGTGGTAGAAGATTTAGTTTATTAGATGATTTTAACAACTTAATTCACAATCCTAGCCTCCGGTATTGATTCTTGTGCAAGCTTGAAGATCCAGCATCCAGTATTTCAGGAAGAATGGGGTTATTTTAGTGTAGCGTGTTATGCAGAATCTTTGGGATGATTTCGATGATTGTTTTTTAGTTCTAGGTTGTTGAGTTGACTTATGGGAAGCATATAATCAATTTGTTTTGGTCTGCATGTGCATTTGTAATCAGATTAAGCTGACTTCTTTGTACACGTTTCATGTTTTGCAAATATTTTTGGAGCCAACCTATTGGTGACCTAATCAAGTGATGCGGATATATAAGACCGATCTATATGATCATTTTTGGTAAATATGTTAATGTACGAAGAGTGTATGAGCATTAGTGTGAAGTTTCACATGCGCTATCTTTGGATTTACGCTTCAATGAATGACAAAGATACAAAATAGAGCAGTGTGACGTAACAGTGGAAGTATGACACTTTGTGCTTAACCGGAATAACATTTTGGAATTTTTAGATGTTATTCATCAGTTCAAAGATTCAAGTTGTTCTTGTAATCATTTATAGGACAATGGGTCCTACGGGGGTTGTAGCCCTCTCTTGTAACTGAGTAGTTAAATCTAGGCAATATGCTTGAATGCACGTGCATTCCCCTTTGTAATATTATTATACTCCTTATCACAATATTTTAATATTGTGGGTCTCAATCCCATCGTAGTTTTTCCCTTCCTGGTTTTCCACGGAAAAATTCTGGTGTTATGGTTTTGTGCTTGTTTGTATTGAGTTCATGCACTTTACTTTCATTCATTTGCATCAAGTGGTTTAAGAATCAGTTTAAGAAAGTTAATAATTGCATAAGACTGATTCACCCCCCCCCCCCTCCCCTCTCAGTGTTCACTGATTCCAACATTTTCTTCTATGCCAGAGTTGAATTGGTACTCCTAGATAGGGAAGAGGTTGAGGAAAGTTCATCTATCTCTAAATATTCTAAAGAGGATGAAGAACCTCCAACTCAGCTTGTTCAAAGGAGTACAAGTCATAGAGAACTACCTAAAAGGTATCCACTTGATGATTGAAGATTTATTTTTTCTTTGAATACTAATATGTATGAACCTAGATCTGTAGAAGAGGTGTTAGGTATTAATGATGCAAAATCTTGGAATATTGATATGGAAGAAGAAATGACAGCTTCGGAAAAGAATGATACTTGGGATCTTGTACCATTGCTTGAAGGATGTAAACCTATTGGTTGCAAATGGGTGTTCAAGAGAAAGATTAGTTCAAATGGAGGTATTGAGAAGTATGAAGCAAGGTTGGGTGCGAAAGGCTACTCTCAAGTTGAGGGTATTGATTATGGTGAGATATTTTCTCTTGTTGCAAAAATGACATCCACTAGATTTTTGCTTTTGATTGTTGTTTCTTATTATTTAGAGGTTGAGCAAATGGATGTGAAAATTGCTTTCGTTCATGATGATTTGGAGGAGGATATTTATATGAAATAGCCTGAGCACCGTGTGGTGCAAGGTACAATTAGTTTGGTCTATAAATTGAAGTAATCTTTGTATGACATCAAATAGAGTCCTAAGATGTGGTATCAAAAAACTGATACATATGTGTTTGGTTTGGGATTTGAGCATTCTAAATCAAATCACTGTGTTTATTATAAATCTGATGGTGATCATTTCTTGTACATTGCATTATATGTTGATGATATGTTATTCATTGGTAAAAGGAAAGGTGTGATTTTAGAGCTAAAGTCTCAACTTGTTGCTAAATTTGAAACAAAAGATCTTGGTGCAACGAAACACATTGTTGGGATGGATATTATAAGAGATAGAGTGAACAAAAATTTATGGATAGGCTAGAGTAAGTATGTGAATTCAATTCTATGGAGGTTCAACATGTAGTATTGCAGACCATTATGTGTTCCTTTTATAGTTGGAACAAAATTATTTATTTCAGATTGTCCTGTTGACAGGTGTTTTGACACACTCACCAATAGTCAGGTAGTTTATGTGAACACTCACCACCTCTCCTAAAAACCAATCAATCTCGAAAGACTAATTACTCCAAGGTCTCTATAGCCGGGTCACGACGGTGTTGGGTCACTCAGTGGCTAATGTGATCGTACATGTCAAGGGGCTAGATGGTTGGAACAACTTCGAATTACCCATTTTTTTATTATATTTTATGATTTACACTCTCAAAATAAACATCAAAAGATAGATTAGGGGAAAAAGGAAATAATAATTAAATCGATACAATAACAATTGAATGAACCACATAGTTAGAATTTCGTAATCCAAATATTATCAATATCACTAAATTAGCATTCAAATAATGAGCTCCAGAAAGTATATAAAGTCAAACAACTTTACACACCAATGGAAATGAATATCACCCAACCAATAATTGCCCTATCAATTTGTTGACAATTTTGAGGAATTGATTATTTGTTGCATTGATGTTTTGTCATTGATGTCAACACTAGTTGTTTTGTTGTCTATCGGCTTTCGGTAGAGTTGTTGGAATATGATGTTGATCAGGAGATTGGTCTCCGGTTTGGTCTAGCTTGTGGAATTGGCTTGGATTGGTTATTCATATGTTCTTGATGCATATCACATTCAGTTGGTTTAGGATTTGATGATCTGGATGCTATCATTTGTTCTAGTAAGCCTTTTGGTCACCGTTAAGGGTTTTACTAGCAATGCTTTGATGTAGATCTTTTGATGAATCGGATAAGTGGTGTTGGTGTTGCTTATATAAGGTTATCAGGATGCTAATGGTTATCATGTTCATGTTCCAATTGATTGTGGTGTTTTATTTGGCTTATGGCGACCTATTTTGGGTCCGATGTTATCTTGCTAGGTTATGGACTAGTTTATGTAATGTGTTGGTTGATGTTCCCGATGCGTTACCGGTTGAATTTATTGTTTGGTTTATGTTGTTTCAGTCTTAGGATGACTTGGCTTATCATTGGTTTGCAGGATTATGTAATAGATCTATTATATTATCTTTTCGGTGGTTGACCTAATTGTTTAGGTCTCAAGTTGGTATATATATGTGTAGACACCTAAAAATGGTCAACGCTTGCGGAGTCATACTTTAACATTTGCGCATTGCCTCATTTTAGGTTTTTGCATCGCATTAACATTTCTCCTATGTTTCGCACTTGGTCTTTATCATTTGCAAACATCGAGTCATTCATCTACATTCTTCCTTCATCTCGCTTTCGAATTTGGTCTTGTCGACAACAATATCCAGTCATGATTTTAATCAATCTTATCCTATTGCATCAATGTGCGTGCTTATTTGCCATCATTTTGGACATCGTCAATCCTAATTAGGGTTTTGTCCTCCTATCAATCTTGCGATTGATTTGTCATCGATCGTTGTACTCTTATCAATCTTGTCGATTTATCATCAATCCTGTCGTTTTAACGATTGATTTGTCATCGGTCGTTGTCATGTTTGATCTTGTCATTTTACGATCGATTCGTCATTGATTGTGGTCATTTTCAATATTGTCATTTTGCAATCTATTTTGTCATCAGTCCTTGTCCTCTTGTCAATCTTGTCATTTAACGATCAATTTGTCATCGATCGTTATTTGTCTCAATCGTGTCAATTTGGATCAATTTGTCATTGTTCCTTGTCAATTGGCGCATTTTTTCAATTAAATCATTTATCAATCCAAAATCAAATCATGATTGAGTCAATTATCTTTCATCAAGAACTAATTCATCTTCTAGGGTTTTGTGATTTCATCATTTAACCTGGTTTGTCATTTCTTCTTCTAGGATTAATAAATTATTTATTTATCCTAAGTCTTCTCATTGCAATTAAATGTTCATTTAATTGGCTAATTATTCCTCTTTGTGAATTAATTAATAAATGACAAATTATTAATTAATTTACCTAATTTCTAATTTCCATCAATTTCTTAATTCTTAATTCTCTGATTTTCTAATTTTCTAATTCCTAATTTCAATTTCCTCCTATTTCTCTCCTAAATTCATGGAAATGATATGTCAATTTGTCATAATTTGTCATAAATTTGTCATAATTGGCAATCAATCAATTTTGACATAGAAGTTGTCATAATTTGTCATAAATTATCAATCAACAAATTTTGCATAGAAAGTGCATAATTTGTCATAATTTGTCATAATTGACATAATTGATTTGCAATTTCCATTTGAATTGAATCATGCTAATCTTGTCATCTCTCCAATTCTTCTATAAATTGGATGATCTTCATCAATCAAAGCTAATTGGTAATCAGACTATCGAATTTCTAGTACTCTTGATCAATAATCTTGTCTACTTGCTTTCAATCATGTATGTGCACTTGTAGGTGAGATCCACAACCAAACCATTTGAAGAGGAAAGAAGAACAATGGAGCCGCATGAAGGAGCATTCAAATCACACCTTTGGTTTGCTTAAATTCTAGTTTTGAATGCTTTTGTTTCATGTCTCTATTGAGTGTTGTTTAGGATAGATCATTGCAATGAATGCTTTTGTGATTGAATGATTAGTATGTTTATCTTGTCTTGTGATGATTTCCTATTTCCTAACGTACAATATGATGTAAGATCTCTTTGTAGATCATAGTATAGATGGGATTATGGTTATGGGATTATCTATGTGCACATAAAGTTGTAATCATATGCGGATGTTTTGGTCGATCATAGGTGATCGAATTGGGTTTGTGAAAGAGGTTTAAGACCTTTGATATTGAGCTTAACCAGAACTGTACTCAGGCATAGGAGATGCTATTCTTGCAGTTCACTCATCTTTCTAGATTGTAGTCTAGATTTCTTTGTAGTCAATGAGGCTCCTTTTGTAATGAGTAGTGTGCTCTAGGCAGTGTGCCTTCCTACATGTGTAGGCCCCTCTTATTGTAATCACATACTTGTTGCACAAGTATTATCTGACTGTGGGTAGCTTCCCACCGTGGTTTTTTCCTTTACCGGGTTTTCCATGTACAAATCCTGGTGTTATGTGTTGTGGATGGTTGGTAATTGTTCTGTGATCTATGTTTATTCTTAATTGTTGTATCTTATATTATGGTATTTGGTTTATGCATCCTAGTAGAAGGTTTTGTATGCTTAAAGTTTTATAATTTGTTGACAATTGATTCACCCCCTCCCTCTCAGTTATCCACCGGTTATCCTAACAATTGGTATCAGAGCTTGGTCCTCTTTGCAGAAGCTTAACTGCTTGAGGAAGATCCTATGGCATCTAATAATTCAACTGCATCTATTTTCTAGAGAGAAACCCCTAAGCTTGATTTGACAAAATTACAAGCTATGGAAGATTCAGATGGAGACTCATTTGAGATGTATTAGGAAAGAGATTTGGGAGATCACAGAGAAAGGCTATACTCCTCATAATCCGGCATTTGGCAATCCTCCTTCGGCAAACTTGGATAAGGATATTGAAAATGATTGTAGAGCAAGAGAAGCACTCTTAAGTGCACTTTCTAATAAACAAATAATGGGATTAACTAACCAATCAACTGCAAAGGCTATATGTATAAGTTGGAGGCTTTGAATGAAGGTGATCCTACCATTAAAATTGCTAAACTTGATGGCTACCAAGTGAGGTATGAGAACCTAAATATGGAAGAAGATGAAAGGATTAATGCTTTTATGGAAAGAGTTAATGAAATTGTTATGGGAATTCAATTGTGTGGTGGATCTCTGAGCAAAGATGAGATTGTTTCTAAAGTTATGAGATTTTTGCCACCGGCTTACAAGATGAAGGCTACTGCAATTAATGAGTTGAGAACAATGTCTAACACTTCTACTAACAAGGATACTTTGGTTGGAAAATTATCTGCTTTTGAGCTTGAAGAATTTGGTCCTTAAGGAGATGCAAAGACTAAATCTGCTTTTCATGCACCTACATCATCAACCGGCAAGAGTGATTGGAAAACTTTATATGCGAAGGAACTGGATGAAATGAAGAAAGAATATGAAGAGTTTGAGCAACTAGAAGCCCTATTTGCTAGAAGAGTACCTAAAGGTCCTGCAGGAAGTAAGTATGAAAGAAAATCACCTTTTAAATGTTTTGCATGTAATAAGATAGGTCATTTTGCATCTAGATGTCCTGAAAAGAATTCAAGATTTGAAGAGAAAGCTAGAAGATCTTTTAGGCCTAACCATGATTATCAGAACAAGCATAAGTATAAGAGAAACAAAGACGAATCATGTTAATAAGTATATGCACATAAAGTAAAGTCATCATCCTTAGGGTACCACAAACCATATTCTGATGTACCTTGCAAGTATCTAAAAATAAGCAACCAAGGTGAATCAGTGTTCTATCAGAATGGATAAATTTAACCTTATTAATAAAACAGCTCAGCAATCGGTAAACATAAAAGCATATAACAATAAGCAATAATGCAACCACAAAGATGAACACCATAACACCACAGATTTATACATGGAAAACCTCAAAGAGGAAAAACCATGATGGGATTGGAGACGCACAATATTTATCCACTGATCAGATGAATAAATGTTATAATAAGGGGCCTACACAAGCAGGAAGGCCAATAGCCAAGAGCACACTGCTCATCACAAAAGGAGTCTCACTGACTATAGAAAACATCAAACAATAATTCAGAATGAAGATTGAACTGCAAGTATAACATCTCCCATGCTTGAGTACAGTTCCAGTTGAGCTCAATATCAGAGGACTTAAACCTCTTCCACAAACTCAATTTGATCACCTGTGATTGGTCCTTTGCATATTATTATTACATTGTTTTCTTGTATACCATGATCTCATCACAAACTACAAAGAGATCTTAAATCATATTTATACCAACCTGGGACCTAAACAATTAGGTCGTCCACCTAAAAGATAATACAATAAATTCATAACTTAAACCCACAAACTAATGATCAACCAAGTCGGCCTAAGACTGAAACAATATAATCCAATCAATGAATCCAACCGATAATGCATCATCCCACACGTTACATAAACCGGTCCATAACCTAGCAGAGTAATCACTGGACCTATAATAGGTCGCCATAAGCCAAATGAAACACCATGAACAAATGGAATACGAACATGATAACCATCAGAATTTGGATAACCTTCTAGAAGCCGCACCAACACCACTTATGCATGATATCAAAAGATCTTCAACAAAGCTCTACCGGTAAAACCCTTACCGATAACCAAAAGGCTTACTAGAACAAGTGATAGCTTTTGGATCATCAAATCCTGAACCAACTGAATGTGATACATATCAAGAACAAATGAATAACCAATCCAAACTAATTCCACATACCAAAGTATACCGGAGCATACCGGATCAATGTGATCTTACCAACCAGAAACCAATCATCCTATCGGGACCAAAAGGATACCGGTAAACAGCCAAAGCAGCTAGTGTTGCCATCAATGACAAACATCAATGCAACACATAACCAATTTAATTTCCAACAAAGTGAAGATTGCACGGTTACATTTACAAACAATTCATGGAAGGTCACAAAAGGATCATTGATTATATCTAAAGGAGAAAAGGTAGGTATATTATATTTATGCATTGGTAATTTTGATTTTTCTATTTCCTTAGTTCCACAAGAACATATAAAACATCGTGGCATAATAGACTTGGGAACATGAGTAAGAAGGGGATGAGGATTCTCTATTCAAGAAATTTATTGCCAAGTTTGAAACAAGAAGAATTAGAATTTCGTGAAAACCAAGTTTCTAAAAATAAAAAGAAAGTCAAATTTCTCAAAGTTGGGAGGAAAAGAAGAGTGAAAATTTATTGCTTGTGTATTCAAATATATGGGGATAAGATTAGGTATCATCTCTTGGCGTATCTTATTATTATGTTACTTTTATGATGACTGAACTATAAAATCGGGTCTATTTCATTCCCAAAAAAATTGATGAATTTAATATTTTTAATAAATAGAAAGGTTTAGTTTGAAAAGGGATGGGAAATAAGTTGAAGTGTCATAGATTAGATAATGAAGGTAAATATTTCAATGAAGAGCTTGATAGTTACTATTCATATCATGGTATTTGTAGGTAAAAGACAATTCTAGGAAAACCACAAGAAAATAGTGTGTCTGAAAGGATGAATAGCACAAGCATGGAGCATTCTAAGAGTATCAGATTGCATGCAAGATTGTCATTATTTTTTTGTGCAAATGCTATGGAACTTATTGTTTATTTAATAAACAAAGGGCCTTCAAGTTCCTTGGTGGTATTATAGAGGAGGTTGTTGGACATTGTTGCTGCTATGTCAACATATTCATGCTCCAGTGTTTTCAGATTGGTTTATTGGGATCATGGATTGATGTATGGAGTATTTCTAGTATCATTATATTCTTCTGTATTATTTTTGGTGATCCGGAAAGCTTAATTGATCATATCATATGATTCGGTTTGCAGTTTGTTTTTCTGATCAGTGCTTTGCAGAGTTCAGTATTTCCTCTAGTATATGTCGGTGATCAAATATTGAGCTGATATTTTGGCAGATTGTTTGGGATGGTCTTGTGTATCTTCACTTCAAATGGTTCATGATTTGGTGCTCCTCAAGCTATTTTTCTTCGTGACAATTATTGTTGTTTGAGTATTCTTCAGGTTTGGATGTTGATCGATGAAGATTTGATAAGTGGTGTTGGTACAACTATTACTGATGATTCTAACGTGCTTGCTAGTGTTTCCTAATTGTGTCCTACTTGTTTTGATGATCTGCATTGATCGTTATGCAAGTTCTTGGTGATTTTGTTGAACCGGTGATGTTCTTCGTGTTATGTGGTATTCCCAGTGGTGTAGCGTGTTGCGGTTGGTCTTGGCATGACTTCCTATGGTGTTGCATATTAAGAAATTTGGTTTAGGACCATGTTGTAGTATGTATATCATTATATTGGTCTGTTGGTTGATCTTTGTATCATGTGATGTAATTTTATAATTATGAGTTGAGGGTTTAGCCGACCTTGTTGTCAAGATTGATGATTTGTATAAATAGGTGGTATAGTCATGTAATTTAGGTATCAAGGTTGTGTGTGCATTATTAGAGAGTGATTTATGTGAGAATAAGGGATTCATATTTTGATATGGTTTATTGAGTAGAGATTAGTGCTGCAGAGCAGACATATGAGCTTAACTGGAACTGTCATCAAGCATTAGTAGATGTTGTTATTGTAGTTCATTTAATTCTGAATTGTTGTCCAATCATCTTGTAAGTTGGTGAGACTTCCTTGTAAGGTAGTGAACCTTCCCTGAGGGTTGTAGCCTTTTGGGTTATTGTATATTAAGTTGTAAGCTCTAGGCAATGTGCCTGAATGCTAGTGCATCCCCATTGCAATATTTTCACATATTAGTGTAGAGTATCATCTTATTGTGGGTAGGTTCTTGCCATGGTTTTTCCCTTAATCAGGTTTTCCACTTAAAAATCTTGGTGTTGTGTGTTGTTCTATTTATTTACCTATTTTTGTTGTTGTTGCAGTTTATCAGATTTGTATTTATGGTTGTGTTTGTTAATCCGGTGAAAACTGATTCACCCCCTCCCCCTCTCAGTTTTCTCTCATTGTTGTTTCCAATAGACGCATGGACAAGTAAAAAGGTAAACTACTTATTTCTAAAAAAAATTGGTTGTGAAGCATTTGTCCATGTTAACATAGAAAATAAAACAAAAATTGAGGCAAAATCAAATAAATGTACTTCTATTGGATATGCAGTTAATAATTTTGGTTATCATTTATGAGATTATGGGAATAACGATATCATATGGAGTAGAGATGTCATATTCAGTGATAAGGTCATGTACAAAGATTAGTTGCATGAAAAAAAATAGGAAAAGGAAAACACAAAATATATAGTTCTTGATGAAATCCCCAAAAATGTACTTCCAAAGGTGTCAAAAAATCAAATGTTGAACAACCAAAAGAATAACAGGTACCTTAAACTCTTGCAAGAAGACATACTAAAAAATAAGTAGACCCCTTGAATGATACTCTCATTCAATTTATTATGCCTTGTTGACCAATTTTGGTGAACCAAAAAAGTTATGAAGAAGCAATGCACGTGGAAACCAAAAAGAAGTGGGAGCAAGGAATGAAAGAGGAGATATGCAACCAAACTTGGAACTTAGTTTAATTAACTAAAGGTAAAATATCATTGCCAAAAAAATGGTTTTACAGGCTAAAGGAAGAACATGGAGGCAGGAAAAGATATAAGGCTAGACACATGATAAAAGGTTTTGCATAGAAGAAAGGTAAAGATTTGATTAAATATTTTCTCTCGTCGTAAAAATAGTTTCAATTAGAACTACTACAAATCTTGTGGCTACAAAAGAATTGCATCTTGAAAAAGTAGACACAAAAATATTTGGAGGAAGAAATTTATATGCTACAATCAAATAGATACGAGGTCAAAGCTAAGGAGGACTCGGTGTGCAACTTAAAGAAGAGTTTATATGGCTTAAAGTAAGAACCTCGATAATGGTATTTAAAACTTAATAGTTTTATCACTAAAAAAGTTACAATAGATGTCATTATAATCATTGTGTCTATTTTGCGATATTGGATAATGGTCATTGTATTATTGTGCTATTATATATTGATGACATTATTGTTGTCAGATCTAATATACAACATATCAATGAGCTTAAGTAGAAATTAGCAAAGTCATTTTCTATGAATAATTTGGGTGCATTAGAACAAATCCTTGGTATAAGAATAACAAGAGACAAGAAAAATTGTACATTGTCTCAAAGTGAGTACATAAAGAAGGTGTTGAAAAGATATATGATGCAATATGCTAAACTAGTTAGTACACATTTGCCAATCATTTAAAATTAACTAAGGAGATGTGCCTCAATACACAAGAGGGGATGGACTACATGTCCAAAAGTCCACTTTTTCGCAGTAGGTGGCTTGATGTATGCAATGGTGTGTATAAGGCTAGATATTTCACATATAGTGGGAGTTGTGAGCATGTATGTGAACAATCTTAGAAAAGAGTATTGGAATGCAATACAATGACTTATTGGGTATTTTGAGAGGTATTACTATCTAAGAATTGTATTTTGGAGGTTCCAACTCTACTCTACAAGGATATTTTGATTTAGATCTAGCTGGAGTGATGCAAGAGCATCCCCGGTTCTTGGCAATCTTGCATCAACCAAAAACATTTCTTTTCAATTTGTTTTTTGTTTTGCAGTTTCAGCATTTCTTTCTGCATTTTCTTGCATTTTCTCATTGGATCTTGTGGAGCTATGTTTTGCCTATGAACATGATCATCCTCCTTATTCCTAAATCATGGGACGTTTGGATTATTTTCCGGCAAGTTATCGCTTCTAGATTTTGAGACAGTTTTTTGGCTTAGAACCCTGAAACCGCTTGGACCTATTTGCTATTGGTGAATCTTATAGATCCTTTCCATAGCTTGTGAAGCCTGAGTCTATTGATTCCTATGTTCTTTTGTATGTGTCCAACCTTCCCTCTGATCCATACTTCTTCCTATGGATTTTTCAAAGGATTCTCTTTGGTGGAGGCCGACCCTGATGGTTTTGCATGTTTTATCATGTTCATCATTATTTGATCCCTCTTGGGCTGACTAGATCTCCTTGAATCATATAAATCATTATAATTAAGCATTAGAAATCATTCTAGAAAATATAGAAGATATGTCTTAGGATTTAGAGGTCCGGAGTTGACCGATTCTGTAATTGAGCATTTATGTAGCAGGCCAATGAGCTGAATCTTGTAGCCCGAATGATACCAGTCATTTGTAATCAGTTTTCATGATCTAATTCATTCAGTTATGCATTGCCTCCATCATCTTGTCTTGCTTTCATTGTGTTTACTCTTGTTTTATGGTTCAGATAGATCTCATTGAGGTCCCTCCTGACCGTGACTGCACCAAGTGGTATTAGAACGAGATTTCATTCTGAAGATTATGTTGTCTTGAAATTTTGTTGTGGGGTGGTGGATTATGGATCTGACCTACAACCGCATAGGACTAGCATGAAGATGGTGCGAAAAGGAAATAGGAATGGTGGAGTGCATGGGAATGCATACCCTATTGTGATAGAAATGTTGAGAGGAATTGTAGCCCAGTTAGAATCTATTGAGACAGCCCAGAGAAGAGGTTGACATATTGAAGATATAAGTGAAGATGAAGAAGAAGAAGAAGCACCGACAGAACAAGTAGAAAACCCACCAGTGATCAATCTGGATGAAGAGAGGTTCTTGAGGGTTTTGAGTAGGGTGAACACCAAACCACATTTTACCCCACCGGAGTATGATGGTAAGTTGGATTCAAATGAATTAATGGATTGGATCTTGGAGATGGAGAAGTATTTTGATTTTGAGAACACTGCAAAGGAAAGAAAGGTGAAATATGTTTGTACTCTATTGAAAGGTCATGCATCTCTTTTGTGGGAACATTTGTAGGTTGATATACAGAGAAGAGGTAAAGAGAAGATCAAATCATGGGAGAGGATGGTTGCCAAGTTAAAATTGAAGTTTATGCCAGCTGATTACCAAGTATATCTAATCCAAAAGTTACAGAACTTGAAGCAGAAAGAGTCAAGCATGAAGGAGTATACTGAAGCATTCTACAAGTTGAATATCAGATCTGGACATGTTGGTGATGAGGTTGAACAAGTTGCAAGATATTTGAATGGATTGCAGGTGTCTATACAAGATGAACTCAGTTTGATCAAGTTGTAGAGTGTTGAAGAAGCTTACTAATATGCCTTGAAAGCAGAAGAGAAGTTGAACAAAAGGCATGAGCAGAGACAGAGAGGTAGAGGTGGGAGGTTTTCTAGATGAAGATTTCAATGAGGCAGAGGATATTTCGAAGGAAGAGGAACCTGTATAGATCAGAACAAGGATAAGGAAGAAAGAAAAGATGGCATTTCATACTAGAAGGATCACATAAATTTATACCGGAGAAGAGAACCTAATGGCTACTGGAATGAAAATTTTGGAAAAGATGACTGAAGACAAGATAAGAGAGTGTTTAGAGGTACTTTATTTAAGTGTGGAGGAGAAGGAAATCATGCTTTCGAATGTAAAAAGATATGAATACTGGGAGAACAACATTGGTAAAAGAAATCCCAACCAGATCAACTAACAAACTAGAGGATGGAGAATTGTTGATGATGAGGAGAGCTTTGTGTCATATCGAAGAAGATGAAGAGCCCTTGCAGAGGAGAAATTTGTTCAAGACTAGATGTAAGGTATCTGGTAAGTGTTGTAAAGTAGTTATTGATAGTGGTAGTTTGAATAATCTCGTTTCAGAAGAAATGGTGAATAAATTGAAGTTGGAAAGATTGAAACACCCTAAACCTTATCAGATAGCATGGATTCAAGATGATCATAAGTTGTTAGTAAGTGAGCAATGCTTGGTGAAATTGAAAATTGGAAATTACCATGATGAAGTTTTGTGTTATATTATGCCTATGGATATTTGTCACCTTTTGTTGGGAAGACCTTAGCAGTTTGATAGACAGGCAATACATGATGGAAGGAAGAACATATACTAGTATTGTGGCGAATGGGATGAAACAAACCTTGTTACCCTTGGAGGATCCCTTGAAGAGTGAAGTATGTACTAATGCTAGAATCTATTTGGTGGATGGAATGAGACATGAGAATGTGTGTTTTGCCATAGTTCCTAAGAATCTGGAGGAAATAAAGGAGTTGCTGACATAATACAGAGACATCATTTCAGATAATGTGCCTAATGGATTACCACCTGTAAGGAGTATCAGTCATTGCAAGGACCTGATTCCCAGAGCTAGTTTTCCTAACAAAGCTACACACTAGTAGAGAATGAAGAGTTGAATAGATAAGTGTGGGAAATGTTGAAGAAATGTTTGATCAGAGAAATTTTGAGTCCTTGTGCAGTACTTGCAGTATTAGCACCTAAGAAGAATTTAGAATGGAGGATGTGTATCGATTCCAGAGCAATAAACAAGATCACAGTGAAATATCAGTTTCCTTTACCTAGGATGGATGACATAATGGATTGCTTGAGTGGAGCCAAATATTACACAAAGATAGACTTGACGAGTGGATATCATCATATTATAATCAGAGAAGGAGATGAGTAGAAGACAATATTCAAGACAAATGAAGGATTGTATGAATGGTTGGTGGTACCTTTTGGGTTGACTAATGAACCAAGTACTTTCATGAGGTTGATGAATGAGGTATTGAAGAGATTCTTGGGTAAGTTTTTTATTGTATATTTGGATGACATTCTGATTTTCAGTAAGACAAAAGAGGAACATCTGTTGCATTTAAGACAAGTTTTACAGAGGTTTAGAGAGGAGAAGTTGTTGATAAATATTAAGAAGTGTACTTTCATGAAGGAAGAGTTGGTCTATTTGGGATTTGTAATATGTATAGATGGATTGAAGATGGACCCTGAGAAGGTAAGAGTAATTATTGAATGGCATACACCAGAAAGCATTGGAGAGGTAAGATCATTTCATGTATTAGCTAGTTTCTACAGAAAGTTTATCAAAAATTTCAGTTTAGTTTGTAGCCCTATGACTGAGACAATGAGAGGAGATAAGAAATAATTCAAATGGACAACCAGAGCAAACAAGAGTTTTGAATTGTTGAAGCAGAAAGTGACTGAGCAGCCTGTGTTAGCTTTACTAGATTTCAACAAAGTATTTCAAGTGGACTGTGATGCAAGTGGAAATACAATTGGAGCCGTGTTATGTTAGGAAGGAAGAGGAGTAGCTTAGTTCAGTGAGAAGTTGAATGATAAAAGAAGGAGATATTTAGTGTATGTTAGGAATTTTATGCCATAGTTCAAGCCTTGAAGAAGTGGATACATTACCTGTTGCGTAAGGAATTTGTTTTGTATACCGATCACCAAGCCTTAGAGTATTTGTAGAGTTACACCTTTATGTTGAAGCATAGGAGTGGAAAGTCGAACAAAGTTGTTGATACATTGAGTAGAAGATGAAATTTGCTAATAGAGATGAGAGTGACAATATTAGGCTTTGAAGAGTTGAAGACCTTCTATGATGATGACCTGGATTTTGCAGAGCCTTGGAAAGCATGTAGAGCACCGGTTATGGTAGATAGAAATCAATGGCTAGATTATTTCATTTTGGATGGGATGTTATTCAGAGGAGTTCAGATGTGCATACCTAAGAGTTCTATCAGGGAGAATTCAATAAAGGAGAAGCATAGTGGAGGATTAGTCAGACACTTTGGTGTTGACAAAACAGTGGCGTTAGTGAGTGAACATTACTTTTGGCCTCAGATTCATAAGGATGTTAGGAAATTTGTGCTAAGTTGTAGAGTTTGTCAAGTTGCAAAAGATAGTAGTCAGAACGTGGGATTGTATATACCTCTGATAGTACCGAAGAGACCTTGGGAGAATATAAGCATGGATTTCATACTTGGTTTTCCTAAGACACATAGAGGAAATGATTCTATATTTGTGGTGGTGGATAGATTCTTGAAGATGGCAAATTTCATACCTTGTAAGAAGACATTAGATGTAGTGTATGTAACTGACTTATTTTTCAAGGAAGTGGTAAGATTTTATGGATTAATTAAGAGCATAGTTTCAGACAGAGACACTAAGTTTGTTGGTTATTTTTGGAGGACACTTTGGAAGAAGATGAAGACAAATTTGAAATTCAGTTCTACTTTTCACCCACAAACTGATGAACAGACAAAGATAGTAAATAGGAGCTTAGGAAATTTGTTGAGATGCTTAGTTGGAGAGAAGACCAATTTTTGGGATTTGATTCTTGCACAAGCAAAGTTTGCCTACAATAATTCAATGAACATGAGTACTAGAAGAACACCTTTTGAGATTGTTATTGGAGAACACCCTAGAGGTATATCAGAATTGAGGGATATCAATACTAAAGACAAGCGGAGTGCAGAAGCAGAAGAATTTGCAGATCATATGAAGGCCTTACATATTCAGGTTAAGCAACATTTGGAGGATATGAACAACAAGTATAAGGAGAAGGAAGATGAGAAGAGAAGACAATAAGGAATTTGAAGTTGGCGATGAAGTGATGGTGTATCTGAGAAAATAAAGATTTTCGATTGGAACCTATCATAAGTTGTAGTTGAGGAATTTTAAACCCTGTAAGATCTTGAGGAATTTCAGTTCCAAAAGTGCATATCAATTGGAGCTACCAGATAGTTTGAGTATTCACCTATATCCAACATTGCAGATCTACATCAGTATCATGAATCCGAATTCAGTGAAGACAGTATTAAAGACTTGGATAAATAGCTGCCCCAAAAGGAACCAGAGCATATTGAAGATATTTTGGACAGTAGGATTGGGTGTAGTACCCGGAGAAACTAGTACAAGGAATATCTTGTGAAACGGAAGGACAAACCAATTGAAGATTCATCTTGGATTTCTCAGGCAGAGGTGGACCGCCTTGGTTTTCCTTTGACCCCAAAAAAGTGAGGGACTCACTTTTCATCAACCTTAAATGCCTAATGCAGGAGCATCCCCAATTCTTGGCAATCTTGCATCAACCAAAAACATTTCTTTTCAATTCATTTTCTATTTTGCAGTTTCAACATTTCTTTATGTGTTTTCTTGCATTTGCTCACTAGATCTTGCGGAGCTGGATTTTTCTTGTGACCATGATCATCTTCCTTATTCCTAAACCACGGGATATTTGGATTATTTTTCAGCAAGTTATCGCTTCTGGATTCTGAGACAGTTTTCTGTCTTAGAACCCCAAAACCGCTTGGACCTATTCGCTATTGGTGAATCTTGTGGATCCTTTCCGTAGCTTGTTAATCCTCGGTCCATTGATTCCTATGTTCCTTGGCATGTGGCTGACCTTCCCTCTGATCTTCACTTCTTCCTTTGTATTTTTTGGAGCATTCTCTTTGGCAGAGGCCAACCTTGATGGTTTTGCATGTTTCATTATGTTCATCATTGTTCGATCCCTCTTGGGCCGACCAGATCTCCTTGAATCATATAAATCATTGTAATTGAGCATTAGAAATCATTCTAGAAAATATAGAAGATATATCTTAGGATTTAGAGGTCTGGAGTTGACCGATTTTGTAATTGAGCATGTATGTAGTAGGCCAGTGAGCCGAATCTTGTAGCTCGGATGCTACCGGTCATTTGTAATCAGTTTTCATGATCCAATTCATTCAATTGTGCGTTGCCTCTATCATCTTTTCTTGCTTTCGTTGTGTTTACTCTTGTTGCATGGTCCAGATAGATCTCATTGAGGTCCCTCCTAACCGCGACTACACCAAGGAGATATTGATAGAATGAGGAGCACCACATGGTATGTGTTTATTGTAGGTGGAGCAACAATTAGTTGGATTTCACAATTGCAAAATATTGTTGCACTTTCAATAATAGAAGTAGAGTATATTGTTGTCACATACTCTAGTAAGAAGATGATTTGGTTATAAAGGTTTATGGAGGAACTAAGAAAGTAATGAGAGAATAGAAAGTTATACAATGATAGTCAAAGTTCCATTCATCTTTCAAAGAAATCAACCCTTCATTTCAAGACTAAACATACACAACTCAAGTACCACTTCATATGATCAATTCTAGAGGATGGACAATTGAAGATGGAAAAGATACACACTAGCCAAAATCTTGCAGATATGTTAACAAAGGCAATAACTTGAAAGAAATTGATTTTTTGCTTAGTTTTTATTGGTCTTCAAGGATGATAATATTGGAAATGAAAAACAAGCCAAGTCCAAGTGTGTTAATCCAGTGGGAGCTACACGTGCATTGGTCTTGCTACAAGATCAATCTCCACGTAGGAGATTGTTGGTATGTGGTGATTGATCATGTTGTTGGGCTTAAATTTTGGTGACTTTTGTCAACCATTTTTTCCCCCAAATCAATTAATGGGGGAGTGCAGGGGGGTAGAGGCTCTCTTGTGAGCCCTGTGATGCCTATCCCTCTAGTGGGGGGCCAAGGGCGAAGCCCGTGGTAGGGGTTTGGGGGCAACACCCTCGAAACAAAAATTGCCCATTATTTAATCAAGGAGTTGACTATTATTTTTTAGTATGTAACCGACCTTATAAACTACCAAAATGGCCTTGAAAAATAAGTGGTTGCATAATGTGAAAAATTATCAAATTGTAATTTTCTCTTTGTTGGATAATTAAAAGGAAGTGGATGACTATTTCTTTGTGGCCGTAACCCGCATTGGGTGAATCACATAAAATTTATATTATTGTGGATTTATATTTTTGTTTCTTTTATTTTACATGATTACGCTGAGAGGCATATTATACTCACAGATAGATGTAAGATTCTCCATCAATAAAAATGAAAGTCGTTTAAGTTGAGGCGCATTTGGCCGTCAACCAATTTGTCAATTAAAAAAATATATTCTTTTAATTGGGACATGCATAAAGACATACTCACATAATGGATTGGAGAACATCAGTCAATAACAATTCTTAGTGATTAAAATTGACACCCATCCATGTAATATTAGGCAACTTTCTATTTTAATGTGATATGGATGTTTTCCTTTAAAGCTTGCAGATTTGGATTTAGATTTTAATTTTTTACAATTCAATTCTTTTATTTGGTCATTTCAAATCTTTATATATATAATTTCATCCATGTAATATTAGGCAACTTTCCATTTTTATGTGATATGAAATGTTTTCCTTTAAATTTTGTAGATTTGGATTTTTATGTGATTGTTGTCACCAAGATTGCACCCTTGATGCTTAAGTTGGAAGCTCAATAATATTGTGAAACATGGGAAGATTTTCAGGCTTGTGGGTTGTCTATGGTAGAAATCAACCTCTAGAGGGAGTTGGTTATCTTTGATGAAACCTCCTGCAAACTTGACTCGATGGAAAAGGGATAGGAAGAAAACTTGAATTGAAACCTATCTTAAGAGGTGATGCACCCAATATTTTATTTGAGACCTACAACCTTCTTAACTTAGAAAACCCTTCAAAAAATTAGACTTCAATCTCTCACAACTCAACTAAATAATCAGATGCATAAGTATTTCCTAGAAAGGATTGAATCCAAAGCTTTCTTGTAGGAAAACAATGTGTTTTCATAGCTACAAGCTACTAGATTTAGCTAACACAACCTAATACTTGCACCTATCATGTATCTTCCTACACCAACCATATTTGAATGAGACATATTAGAGGATTCAATACATAAACCATGGAAAAATATCAAATCATTCATCCATGAAAGGAAATACAAAGTATTGAGAAGGAATATTATTGTTATTTTATTGGAAAATAAAGGATATTGTTGTTACAAAACTCATAAATGAGCTACAATCTTCATGCCCACCTGAAAAGCAAAGGGCATAAAGAAAAGAACTAGCCTAGAAAGATAGAAGAAAAGAAGATTTATAGAAGAGGGGAGTTGGCCTCAACTGAAAGAAGTAACTGAGTTGAACTTCAACTCCACTTTGCATGATTAGCTTGAACTATTTGTACTTCTTAAAAATATCTCCAATCTTGTGTGATGAATCCTCGGGTCGAATTTGAATGAAATGCATGAAGAAAGGCACTCAAAAATGATGCAAACTAAAAGTAAACTGCTCAAAATGTGACCTCAACTAATGATTGACCTACAAGGGAGTCTAAACATAAGTATAACATCTAGATTTGTTCTTAAACTCTTCCTTTTTAGGCCCAATTTGATATTGAATTAAAACTCCATCTTTGAAGGGCTCAAACTGATGGATGGGCTTGGTTCCACCTTTTATTCATTTAACTAGCCCTTAGACTGATCATAAAATATTGATGCTCACTGTCAATAGTGACTATAGAATTCTTGGTATGATGCCCTGAATGTAAACTTGACCTCTATCACTATGCAACCGTGTAAGGTTATTGGACCTTACATTACTGTCTCATGATCCTTTGTTCCATATGCCTTTGACCTCCTTTGACAATATTTGCCTTATTATTTACTAAGGTATTGAGATTGTTCTTGATGTTATTTTGAGGGCCTTTTGATCTCACTAACTATCATTATCTTTCATGTTCTTTGATTTGCTTATAGCATACCTGTGATTGTCCTTTTGCCTTATTTGACTGCACAAATACCTCAAATCTTTTTATTATCTCTTCTAGTTGTTATGATTGTATTCTTCTTGATAGGGGTTGCTATTTGACTTCGACAATGCTTTCTATCACTAATATGACTATCTCATGATACCACTGTGATGTTTGATAACAAAAGATTCTTAATCTCTAGTATCTCTGCTCTAACTTTGCCTCTATCATGATCTTCAATGACTATGCTTTGAGATATCTTTGTATGGACTATGATTTGGTGAGCATTTTTGCATTATGCTAATCATGGATGCCATTAATGATGATTGTACTTTTTATGTTGCATTGTCCTTTCATAGTTTGATCCTCTCTCTTTGTGCGCTTTGATTGGGCTTTGTGATACAGTGCCCATTTTTGCTCACTATTACTGTCACAATCATTTGAAGATCGGTGCTACTCTTTTGATTTTTATTGTTGATTGGAATGTTGCAATCATGATTCTTATGACTGATAAATTGCTCATATCACTATTGATTTGCCCTTTTTTGAAAGCATTATGATTCTATTACAATCCCTAACAATCCTAATGAGTGTTCTTATTGATTCCTATAGCTACAAATCTATCTATACAATAAAGTGTTTTCTAATGGATGAAGGTTGATTTGAAGATGAAGAGTTGTGAGGCTTTACTGTCACAAAGAACTCTTAACTGCTTGTGATGCTCTTTTTCTTCTTTATATTTGGTAGTATCCTTGTAGCCATTATCTCATTTCAATATCTTATCTCTCTCAAGAAATTTCTTTCTATTCATAATACTATCTTTTTAATTTTCGACAATCTCAAACCCCATAAGTATTTCACTGTTCTTTCTATCGCCTTTGATGATGCTTCCTTAACCACTCTATCTACTATATTCTTGACAATGAATATTTTACTGTTCTTTTATCAGAGGGGTTGTCTTTTAGTTTTCCTGCTATGTGTGCACTTACTCACTATTTATTATTCTTGTGCACTTTGACTGGGCATGATACCTCTGCACTCTTATATCACTGTTCTAGGTATTATAGCTACTTTAACCCCTACAAATTTTCACTATAGCTATTCATTACTACCTTGATTGGGAGGCTATGATACTTGATGTATTAGGCTTTATGACTGTGAAAACTCATCACTATTTTGATTTGGATTATGATCTTCATGTATGAATATTTACTCATGCTCTTTGCTTCAACTTATTTGCTAAGGGCTTCTAGTGACTATATTTGATGACTCTCTTATAACAGTGATCTAGAATTTTGCATTGTTTTGCAGACTATCTTGAATGGACTATGATGGGGATGCCTTATATGATCATATTGTTCTTAAGACCTTTGTCAATTATTACACATGCTTTATGATTATCGTGACTGCAAAATGGGCTTCAAGACTGCCTTCTCTTATTTTTATAGAACTTTGAATCTATCCTATAAATTATCATAAGCACATTCTCTTTTGTAAAACGTGTCCCTATCTAAAGGTTGTCACATATTCTTTGGCGCATTCATATTTGCATGGACTGTTATTGTTGACTTTGATAAACCTATAACTATCCTTCATAAGGGCTACTCTTAAAACTTACATTCCCTTTACGCTTTGAAGTGTTCCATAACAATGGAAGACTCAAAATTTGTTGCACTCTAGGGTTTGATGAAGCTTGCTCATTATACTCTTTGTGGTGCTCATATTGTTTCCATGGTTTGCATACCAACAATCATCATGCAATTTGGTGCATTAGAGATGCTACTGTCCTATAGCAGAGTTGACTGCATGCATGATTTAGGACTACTCCTTTTAGTTCATTGGATGGATGCCATGAAGTCTTTTGTGCTCTTGTATGTCCTAGGATAGTCATAATGGCTCTATAAAACTAAACCATATTGTTGTAGCTACTCTTTTGACTGTATAGGGTCTTTTGTGAAGATAATCCCAGTTTCTTGGCTTTATTGCTATCATGACTGAGATTCTTTATTGCTTAAGTGAAGCTTTTGTAAAATTTGGATCTTCCCCTCTTAATATTGTCACTTCTTTATGTTTTGGAAATAAACTCTACTGCTTCTCTACTTCAATTTGGAAGCCCTTATTTGACATTTCTTGAATATTTTTGGTCACTACTCTTTCCTTAGGTTTTCATTGCATTGTTTTGTTAGTCTTTTGGACTGTTCTAAGAATTGTTCCTTATGACCTTGAGATTGTAGGCATTCATTGCTTGGGTTGTATTCAACACCCTTCACAGTACTTTTCATGTATGGCTCTGGTGGGTGTTCAAGATAATAACTATCTTTGCATTTCAATATACTGTCCTATGTTGTTTGAAACTTAAATCTGCCCTTGGTGTTCTTGAGATTGCTTTTGATAGAGATTGTCAAGATTTGTCAAATTCTTATCCTTGTTGCCCTTGTCAAGGTCATGAAGCATCTTTTACCCTTATGTATACTGTGTATTTTCTCATCTCTTGACCATCCCGAACAAGGTCTTTCATTTGCAATCTTAGTACCACAGGTACAATATCTCGAGCATTAGCAACTCCTTTCTTTGCTAAAATTTTCTCTTCACCAGTCATCTTGGCCTTTGCTATCAACAATACATATAAGCACATAACATGTTGCCCTTCCTTTCTAGGAATATATCTTTGAAAGAGAAAACCCTCATGGCTTCTTCAAAAAACTTGAGAAGCATGTTGATGATAATGAAAACAATTGCTACAAATTGCATCCATAATCCTTCAGTAGATCTCATTATAACAACAAGCATCTCATCCTTCTATGCTACAATTGGATCATAACACAATGAAGAGATGACAAAAGGAGGAAGCTAAAACCCTACGTTTTACGTGGATTGCTAATCATAACTCTTTGTTTGTCCTTTAACAATGGCCCTTGAGAACTTGTAATTGTTAATTAATGCTTGGGATTTCTCTTTTACATGCATGTATCTATGTATGCTTCAACTGAAACTCTTATTTGTAGCTCTAACAATATAAACTCACGCATTATGTAAGTGAACTCCTGTTACTTGCATTTCTATAGATGCTATGTTCTTTCATCTTCACGCAATAAAGACTTTAGGATAGGGCTTTGCATGCAGACTTTGGGCATGAAAGACAAATTTTATTAATCTTTAATTTATTTGCACATAGCTATCCTCATAGCTATCTTCCCTCCTTTTTCTCTTTCAACTCTAAATTGATGTCATACATAACCTTTATGGGAAAAATTAAAGAAGAGTTGGAAATGCACCTTTTCCAAACCTTGAAATACAAAGCTAAAGGTATTTCATATAAAAAAATTCCCTTCAATATCTTTTCAAACTCCCCTAATGTTAACTTGGATATAGACTTTGACTTATAACGTGGGATCTATTATTGAGAGGCCTTGGAGTCTTTTGAAAGATTAGGATCATGAAAAGATGAATTTAATTTCTATTATTCATCTTTAATAACTTAAAGACTCTTGACTTTTGAATTTATCCCATCAGGACCTAAGGGCTTATGTTGAGCCATTTTTTGTCTCAAGGTCAAAAAAAAAGGCAACAGTGATATGGAATGTTTTCCTTTAAATCTATCATAGAGGGTTTGGTTTTAGATATGAAGATATGATATTTTTGAGATGTGGAATTCAAAAATGACAATGGAAGAAATAAATTATATTCATCCCCAACATTAGATGCACATCATCAAGATTTTGTGTCTTCTCCTGATGAGGAGGCAACAGACCAGAAGGAGGATAACCTTGAACCAGCCAATCTCTAAGGTTCACAGACTGAACCGGTAATCCTTGTTTCCAAATATCCTTACACAATACCAAGTCAGGCAGTGGTTCAATGACACTAAACAACACCTTGGAAAACCCCAAGACTCCACTATGTCCACTTACAGACAACTAACACTTCTCAAGTTCTTGTGTGACTACACACACCTTTGCATACAAAGAGTGGGTTACTACTAGGCTCAAGGGTTTGAATGGCCCACTTGACAAATTCAATACAACAATCCTTGGAGTGGTGTTCTCACAACATCTAAACACAAATGAAATAGGATTTCATGGTTTATATCCACCAGAACAACAATCCTGACTCATTCGCCCACATACCTGAACCGGTTGCTATTAGGCCTCCTTTTAAGGGAATCGGGTGATAAATTTTGACACCCTGAGGACCTAGACAAACAAATGATTTTTTCGGATACCCTTTTGAGAGTTCTAAACAATATCTCAGTTTTTGGTACCGGATCAACTTGCAGATATTCCATCCGATGTTGTACTAACAGACCTAAAAGGGCTTTCAGACCTATTTAACTAAACGCCTTTCACAAAATGGTTTGGTTCTCCTAATGGGTGACCATCACTAACCGTGAAATGTCATGTAAACCTCCAGAGTAATCTTCTACCACATTCAAACCCTTTTGATAGTTCTGATACTTAATATAAGTACAGATCCGATAGCCAACAAGATGAGAGGGGGGGGTGAATCATACAAACTTAATCATCAATGAAAACATCAGATTCAACCTCGGTAACATATATCAGTCATAGAATAAAAACTGTCAAACATGTAAACTCAAAAGCATATGAACAATATAAACCTCATAACACCAGATTTAACATGGAAACCCAAATAGGGAAAAACCACTGTGGGATTTCGGACCCACTAAGAAATATACTCTTCTAGAGTATGCTCGGTTAAAAGCCAATCCTGTTAAAGATTACAAAACACATTGCTAGATGTGACCCGGTTAAGGGATTTCCCTCAGATATGTTAGGATCTTCACTTTGTTAGAAGTGACCTTGTCAAAGGATTTCAAACACTCATTTAGAATGTCACCTTGTTAGAGGATTTACTTATAAGACTGTTAAGTCCACTTGGTTAAGAGATTTCCTGTTACTTTCACAAGCTAACAGTAATACAATCTATCTGCAACTTTACATCTAAAATGCTAAAACAGATTCTTACTTGTTCAACACAATCTAGACATAGAACTATTCTTGTCTATCTGTTGGGCTTCAATACTCTGTTATTCCAAGAGGTCTTCAAGCTTATGTGCTCGGTGATCACTATGTAGCATCCCTGTGCATACACTTGCCCACATCCACTGTTTATCAACAGTTCCTTATTTATAAACAATCATCTAACCGCTTAATCTCCTTGATCACATTTCCCATGATCAATCATAGCCATCAGATCTTCAATCTTGTCCAGGTTCATTGTATCTTACAATCTAAAAAATGTTTTACCCTGCCTCGGAACTTGCACAATCATCTTGGAACTTGTGTTAGGGTAATGCGGTTCAATCTTAGTTGTAGATCTTCTTGCCGACTTTCCATTGCCTTAGATTTGTTAACAAACTTCTTCCACGACTTGTCAATCATTGATCCGCTCTAGCTCATCAGCTTCTTTCATTAAATATCACATGTAAACATTTAATGCATTCTATTATAGCTTGGTTACAACTCGGTGAATACTAAACTTTACTCGGTAGACATTCTGTCTTCATTAACCGATTGCGATAACCTTAGGGTTTACCGACTAGGTTCCTTAGGGTTTACCGACTAGGTTTTTTGCCTGATAACATAGTGTAGTATTAACCTTTACATTTTATAACATATGTATGATGTTAAAACAATCTAAAACATCAAGATCTCATCATTGTCTGACTCGGTAGAGTTGCCCATTGAATAACTTATCCCTTTATTCATCATATTCTTTCCTGTGTCTTTACCGACTTCTTTATAATCTTCATATCATATTTCTTAAGATATGGCAACATCATACTGAATTAGAAAATCAATTTCTTGACATCAATGACAAAATAATAATATCAAGACAGTAAAACATCTTTAATCAGTTATGTCCATAATCATCAACAACCATCTCAATATCCTTGTTATATTGCCAACACCTTTTTTAGTTCTCTACTACTCAATTCTCACACACTACACTCATCAAACCGGTTTGTCACATAAAGATGGCATACCTAGAGTTAATTCTTCATCCTCTTCACCCTGTTGTATCCTCTTAATGGATTTTGGTACTGACATATGATATAGTGGCCTATCATCTCCTATAATGACAAAGTGTTCAGTTAAGGATTGATAGGCCAAAACCCATTATTGCAGTCAAACCCTAGGGGTTTAAGGGTTTAGGCTACCCAAGAGAGATTTGCTTGTAGAATGGGGCAGCGATCACTTCACACTAAAAGAAAAACAAAGGAAAAACAATTTATTTACAGGATCTACACCATAATCATTCTTACCAATCCACCTTCAGTATGCAATCAACAAAAATTAGATGGTTTTTTCGAGGTTTCCAACAGTTCTTGATGCTTCAATTTCCTTTTCAAAATAACCAACATACATTATTTGGTGTTTGGGGTCTTTAAAGGTGTTTCCCAAATGACCACAACCTCCTCCAACTGTTTTTCAAACTGACTGACCATTGGAGAATCCTGAGTTACAAAAAGTGCAAAATTGTCATGACAACAAATTGACAATATGACAACTTTTGCATAATTCGACCAACTTAGACTCTAGACTGTCATAGTCCCCCAAAATAATTATATTTGATTTTATAACATAAAAAATGAATCAAATAGACTTTTGGTCACTTCATCCCTCAATTTAGACCATTGTGACCCTTATTGACTCAATTTGCTCTACCAGACCCTAGATGACAATTTGATCCAAACATGGACAAACTTGTCACACTCCTAGGACATTGAATTACAAAAAGGACCCATAGGGTCTTATTACATTTCTTATAACTAATAGAAAATCATCGTGTTCCTAGCTCATGCCTTCATAGGTAGGTGCTCCTACACCATCTCCTCCAACTCTCCTTCGCATCTTTCTGGACCTTGAAGAAATCAAAGAATTCCATCCATGATGGTAACATTTCTCTTATTTTCTCATTTTAGGGCCAATGTTTTTTCAAGAAATATGTTTGATTTGACCCATAACTTGGTCACTTTTTGTATGGCAGGTGCACATCGAAGTAAAGAAAATTAGTCGTGTTGGGTTTGGTTCTAAAAAATTCTCCTTCGTTGAATACTTTAATAGGAAATCTCTCATTTTGCTTTGAAGATTAGTCGTGTTGGGTTTTGTTCTCAGAAATTCTCCTTCATTGAATACTTTAACAGTAAATTTGTCAAATTGCTTTGAAGATATCGATGTGTCAGAGTTCAAAAATGATTGAAATATTAGATCTGAAATGGGCATGTGAAGATGTAGAAATAAAAGTAGTGAATTAGTCTAAAACCAAAATTTATAATTTTTATTTATTTTAATTTAAAAGATTATTTTTTAATTATGATTTTAGAATACTTAAAATTGTATTATATTTTTATATTTGAATAGGAAATAAATAAATGATATGATTAATGAAGTTAATTAATTAAACTTAAATAATTATGCATACATTTATCTTGATTAATTGAATTATAGGGGAGAATCTTAACAGACATGACCCAAGACCTTTCTCCATCCACCATTATGCAAATTGTAGCTACAACACTTGGCAACCAGAGCATAGATTTGGTTTATGCACCAATAGGCAAGTTTTGTTGTTATTGTATTTTATAAAAAGCAATGTCTTTAACATTTATTGAATAATGACTATGAGGCTGGGCAAATTAGATTAATACTTGTAGTCTAGATTAACTTTTTTTTTCTAAAGAGGTGGGTTCAACTTTGAGAAAATGTCAATATTTGGAACAAGTTTTACTTATATTATCTTTAATTTTAAATATATAAAAAATATATATTTAATTCACTTTTAAATTTTATGTTTGATGGCTACCTTTTATAACTCACTATAAAGAAAATCATTTTGCTTTATAGTTTTCTAAAAATGAAATCTTTTTTTTCCTAAAACAAAATATTTTTTTATGGAGTACATATTAGTTAGTTATTTACTGTATTATTCAATTAACATAAATTGTCGTAAAAATAAATTTTTAATACATTTTGTTGAGCTACAAAATTACTATTTAAGTTAATTGGGACATGCATAGATATCATCTTTAATTTCATATATTTAAAAAAAAAATACCTCTTTAATTCAAATTTTAAATTTTATGTTTGATGGCTATCTTTAATAAATATCTTTAAATAAAATTATATTTTCTTTAAAAGAAAATAGATTTTCATTGACTAAACATTAGTTATCATTATACTATTCAATTAATAGAAATTATCTTTGAAATTTTGATTTTGCTCAACTTCAAAATTATACTATCTTGTTTAAATGGGACATGCATAGAGATATTATCTTTAATTTTAGGTTTTTTGAAAAAAATCTTTAATTTAAGTTTCAATTTTATGTTTGATAGCTACTTTAATAAAAAAATTAACCATTTTTTTCTTTAAATGAAAATAAAAATATCAATGAGTACAATTTAGTTAGTTATTCATTATACTATTCAATTAATAGAAATCTTTAAAAATAGTTTGTTAATTGATTTTATTGAACTTCAAAATTATACTATTTAATTTAATTCGCACATGCATAGAGATATTATTTTGAATTTTAGATATTTTTAAAAAATATATCTTTAATTCAGTTTTAAATTTTATGTTTGATGGTTGTGTGTGTGTGAAAAGTGGATTTGTATTTGTATTTGTATCTGAGTACACAACACTTCAATTAAGTCATTAGATGCATGGTTAGTAAATCAATAATCAACAATGAACAATAAACCATTACAAAGCGACCTATTGCCTTCTAGTAGATGTGAGTTTAGTTTTGCTCTCAAATTTTCATATGCAACACCAGTGACTAGACGACACCTAAACGAAGGATTTAATCTATATGAGTATGAAATTGAGCTAAATGGATGCAAGATTAAGCTAGATATGTATGATTAATCTAACATGATTTTAAGCAATATGAATGAACATTAAATATACAATAACTAATATAAAATATCTCAATGTACAAAATCTCAATAAGCCTAGAGCAAAAACATCATAATAACAATAATCTCCAAGTTCTTTTTATGAGAGATGAGGGCCTAAATTTATAGAAAATCCAGAGAGAGACCAACGGTCAAGATCGATCAATGATGAGCAGTAGAGATTCTCCAAGAGGAAGCACAATCCAGGTGAATTGATGTGATTGGCTGTTTTTCTCAGCTTTAAAGAAAATTGAACTAATTTTAAGATAAAATCTTTTTAACAGATTTATTTCATATTTTATATTTTGATATTTAATTGATTTAATTGCTTTTCTGAGATTTTTCAATTTAATTCCATTTTGATTTCTTTTCTCAATTGTAATTATTTTTCCAATTAATTATTTTTTGATGATTTAATGGAAAATTGATTTATTAATTAAATATACTAGGATATTTAATTAAATAAATAAGATAATTGATTAAAATGATTTACTTGGAATGGTTAAATTAATTAAATGATTATTTAATTAATATTGAGTGATTTATTTGCCATGTGATATTGATGACTGAGAATTAATTAATTAAGTGCTCATGATTGATTTAATTTGTTTTTGGTTAGGACCTTGGTGATGTAGTCGAGATTAGGGGCCTATGGTTTAGGTGACCATTTTTAGGGTATTACATTTGCCCCTCTTTGAATTGATGTGCAAGCAGCGCATTGATTCAAAGAGAATTTAATGTCAAACAGATTATTAGTTTTGAACTTGATGGATCACAAACCGATGAAGAGCGAGATGTTCAACTTGATTTGAAGCGATGAAGTTGAACAGGTTGATTAAAGTGACACCGATCCTGAACTTGATTGAACTAGGACCAACAAAGAGCGAGATACTGATCTTGAACTTGATGGATCAAGAAACGAGTATCAATCTAGAACTTGATTGAACTAGATTAAGCGAAGAGATGAAACTGATTCCGAACTTGATTGAACAAGAACTGATTAGAGAAAATGTCCAACTTGATTTGATGCGATGAAACTGAACACCCATTTGGATTGAGTGTGTGGTCACTACCAAAAAGACTCTTTAAACCCTTGATTAAGTTTAAACGAATAACCAGCTTGATGAAATGCGATGAAACTGATTACTGTTAAGAGACTGATTCAGATGAAGACAATATCATCTTGACTTGGTGCAAAGAAACTGATATTCCCCTAGAGATTGATTCAATTTTGAAAAACAATAAGGTTTTGTTTGATTAAAACAAAAATTCTGCGCGACTTTAGATGAAGATTTAAAAAATTTCTCGACTTTTCAATGATGTAATCGTTGATAATGATGATGTAATGATTATGCCCCCTCGAGAGTGAAATCGAAAGGTGGCGAGGGTACAATGAGTTCATGCAATTGAAATGATAAAAAATATTTAGCGATGATAATTTGAGAACAAAGATTTATTGAAGAAATCAGAATTGATTTGAGCGGAAAATGATTGAGAAAAAGCGATCGAAAGATGAAAGTACCAAGTGGTCAACGTTGTGAGATTTTGACTAGAAAAATGATCTCAGATTTTGATTTTGATCCCAAAAATGGACTCAAGATGGGTTATTTAGTCAAGGGTAGAATTTTCACGTCCATTGGAGCAAGTTGAGAAATTAGGGTTTTCTATATAAGGGGTGAAAAGGGTCATTTTTATTTCATTTTCAATGTGTAATGGGGCCAATGTGTATTGGTGGGTGAAACATATGTGAATGAGAGATCAAGAGGAAAACTACCCTTTCCCTCCAAAGAGAGACGAGAGTTACATTACGGATTTCCCTTCAAAAACTTTTCACCCAATTACATTGGAAGAGGAGAGGAGAATTCACTAGATTCAACCTCCAAAGACGAGGATAGAATTCTGAATGAAATGAGAATGATAAGCTAATCCCCTCTTCCTATTTGAAATGAAAAGGAATTGATTGAAATATGTAGTGCAAAAGTGACAAAGAATTGATTATAACTTGAGATCGAAATATGAGATGAAGCTATGCACCTGGATCTCGTAGTAATATGTCGATACGAAGTCGCCCTATGAATTTGAGGAAAAGTTGTCCGGATCATGGCGGGAATGTACATGGTCCTCCGAAAAATCTGCAAAATGAAAAGGATTTTTTAGCCTCTGCAAATGGAGCCTAAGTCCAAAAGTACAGCTGCGCACCTGCAACCTACACATAGAAAAGAGAGGAAATTGGATTGAGATTGGGGGTTTGCCTTTAGGTCAAACCCCAGTTTTGGAATTAACCAAGTAATGAAAGAAAGTGCTTGTAAGTAGATGTAAATGAAAGATTGAATTGTAAATCACCTCAAGAGAGGTTGTGATAGCAATGTTGATAGAAATTCTTGTGTGGAATTGAATGCTAGAATCAATCTTCTCTTCAATGGTTGAATACTTGACTTGAATGCAACACCTAGCCTTGAAGGGAGACTTGAGAATTCTCAATGTTGGAAAAGAATTCTTGATCGCAAATTTCGCCTTATTGAACCTTTTTTGAAAATGAGAGGGAAAATGCCTCTTAAATACTTGTCAATTAATAAAATTGATTTTTGTCACAGGCCAACATCGGGGAAGTTTCCCGCTAACTACACAACCTACAATGCATGCTCTAGGAAAGTTCTTGCCTTAAAATAAGGTAGGGATAGGGGCTCCATACCCTTGTCCTACCCCTTTCTCTAGGGCAGATTGCGGAAAGGGTGGTGCGGAGGCCAAGTGAGAGCAGATTCTGAGGGTTGAGCAGTCTCCGATCAGGCTAGAGGATTTGATCTTGTGTGCCTGAGTACCCTAATGTAGTCAAAAATTGCTAGGGTCGCAATTTTATGACACTACATTTAGCCCCCACTTTAGCAGGAGTATGAGTGTACACCAATACTGTCGGTAAAGTACAAGGAAACAAGATTGAAAGACTTTTACCATGTCAAGGAGGCAAGATGCACCAAGCCCCCAGTGGACTTAGGATCTTACGACTTTGATTGACAAAATAAAAGGGAAGATCAAGAAGGAGAGAACCATGACTGCAAATAGAAAATTTCCCTTCACTATGAGTCATGAAAACAAGGATCTTCCCTAAGTAATTCTAAGTATTAAGAAGAAAAATACGAGCAGAGTGTATGCCCCAACGTTAAAGCGATCGCGCACGCCTTATCGAGAGCGATTTCTTTAAGGTAGGATACACCCAAGAGAGAGAGAAGAGAGGGAGCACATTATTGCAAGGATTTAGCCCCCAATCAAGGAATAAATCAAAGGATAATTAACACAAAACACAAGGTAGTTTCGCTTTCCTCGAGGCCAGTATGTTGTATGATAAATCATGTATATCATATATGTATGTGCATATAATAATCATCATTCCCCAAAGAAGGACACTACCTTAGAAGAAAGGGAAGAGAAGGTGTCTTTTGAGTCAACATGAAAGAGACCAAGAAAAGATCCAATGCTTTACATCATCCCCAACTAGACATTGAGGGGATAATAGAAGAACAAGGATACACATAGAAGAATGGTCACAAAAGAGCAAGAAAGTAGAGAGAGAGAAGATCTACAGTGCTAATATTGCTAATCTAGCGCGACATCCGCCTCCTAATCTTGCTAATCACTATTTCGGGAAGGCAATCAACACGCCAGAGGAGCAACATCGAGCACAACAGGTGGAGCTATCACAAGATCCAAACAAGGACTATGCTCATGTTGTAAGTCACTTTGTTCGATTCTAGGAGCTAGGATTTTATGAAAATTCAGTTGATAAATGCTTGTCCACATCAACATATTCATACTCACTATCAAAACCATTAGGAGTTATATTACCATTATGAATAACATTTTCACCCATTTATTCATCAAAGTTTAGAGAAAGAGGAGCAAGAACACGAATAGGAGTAAAACCATCACATATTTTGTGCAACTTATGATTTGGAGATGTAGGTTGAACATCTTGCTTGGGAGAAAAGGGAATCATGTCAACTGTTGGAGTCTGAGGAGATTGAGTATTTTGAGGGATAGCTTCATGAGCTCGAACATGGTGTCTTTGTCAACATTCTCTCACACAACTATTTCATCGAGACTTAGTGGAAGGCTGAGAAGGAGGAGGAACACTTTAAAAAGTAGGAATGTTTCTCTCCTTGATAGTTGAACATTTAGGTTGAGGTCTTTTTGGTTGAACAAGAGGAGAAGCAAGCCTCTTCTCTTGATGAGAGGAAGGAGGTGGAACTGCGCCATAGAAAGGAGGAATGGTAGGTGTAGGAAGAAGACCATGTCCATCATGAGGAGGAGGTATAGGTCTAACCTTAGGAGGAATATTATTTTGATTAAGTAAAAGCAGGTTTTTGAAAGGAACTCGAACCTTTTACAACGCAGGATATATCATAAGAACTAGAAAAATTCATGCCTGATCACTTCAAAAACTAAGACAGATCCCAACCGAACAAAAAGGGATCACAACTCACATTACATAACATTACATAAAAAACCAGAAAAAGACAGCATTCAGAAAGCAGAACGACAACAAAAAGACCAAAAATGAGACCACTGCCAAGATAGAGACAAAGATAGCTATATACTTTTCATGATATCCTCAGCATGGACAACCATCTACTTCATGTTGTTCATTGATGTCTTTAGGAGGAATATTGTTGTTCTCCTTAAGAGAAGGTATAGTCACATCCATAGGAATAGGTTGACGATCTTCCTTAGGAGGGAGTTTAGTTCTATCTGTGAGGGGAAGAACCTCATCTTGAAGAATAATAGGAATGTAAAGTGTTGGGGATCTAGGTTGAATTAAGGATAATATCGTATCATTATTCCATTTTTTATAAGATTGAAAAATAGCATCGATCCTTGATGGAAGAGATTGAAATTGTTTAGGCCAAAAGCGATCAATAGGAACACCAGGGCTTCTTTTGGATGGACGAAATAAGCTATGGTTCACGATTATGATTTCTCTATTCTAAGGAAATTTAAGACATTTATGGATTGGAGAAGCAATAGCCATCATGGAAGATATCCAAGGATAGCCCAACTCCACGCGAAATTGCTCAGAACAAGGTATGATAACAAAGTCAACATCCATAGATTTAGCATGAACTTCAACAGGAAGAGTGATAGAACCAATGGTAGGACAAGAGAAGCCATCAAATAACTTCACGAACAAATTAGAAGCATCATAGATTGGTTTATGCAATCATAAAGTGAAAAGATACTCTTCAGTTATGACATTAACCATGCAAGAGGGATCAATCAGGGCACCACGGCAAGGGATATCCTTAACCTTCACAACTATGTATAAAGGGCCATTGGGTGCTCTAATGGTCTCACTAGGATCAAATGTAATATAAGGATCCTTAGGTGTATCTTGTGTTTCTACCATATTAATCAAGTTCGGAGCCATAGAGGTGAATTCTTCAAAAGAGAGAGAATTAGGCATGCTCTCAATAACGTTAGAGGTATGAGATGGCAAGGGATCAATGAAATTCTTAATATTTTGATTAGGAGGAGAAATTGATTTATTCCCTTTATCATTCACACCTGCCACATATATAGTATTATTATCAATCA
The DNA here is from genome assembly GCF_030272615.1 of Cryptomeria japonica. Taxonomy (NCBI): domain Eukaryota; kingdom Viridiplantae; phylum Streptophyta; class Pinopsida; order Cupressales; family Cupressaceae; genus Cryptomeria; species Cryptomeria japonica. The sequence continues at coordinate 945,843,847 of NC_081407.1, read as the reverse complement.
AGTCTTGAACCTTATTTTTCAATGCAAAACATTTCTCAGTATCATGACTAGGTTGACGATGAAATTGGCAAAAGGAATTGTTATCAAAATAAGGAGATGCAAGTTTGGAAGGATCAATTTGTTTTATAGGAGGAAGTTTGATAACATTTTTTTGCAACAACTGAGACATAATACTATGTAAAGATTCATTCAAAGGAGTAAATTGTCTTTCTCTTTGGAAAAATTTAGAAATAGAAGGCACACCTGTTGTAGCATTCACATGGTTGTTGTCGATTGGATCGTTGAACTTGATGAAGCTTTTTGTTGGTTTGAACTTTGCAAATGGTTGTTGAACACTCTCTCCCTTATCACTCAGAGCCATAGGAGTGGATTGCTCCATTTGACTCACAGTCAGTTGATAATTGTGGAGTGTTGCACACAACTACAAAAATGAAGTAACCTCGAACAAAAGAAGCTTTTCCCTGATATCTTTTTGTAAATTAGAAATGAAACTTCTTGGAATATTATTATCAGGCACATGAAAAGAAATTTGAGCACACAAATGCTTATATCTACCAATGAAACCAGTCACTTTTTCTTTAACACCTTGTTTACAATGCATTAAATCAGTCAAAGTGATTTTAGGACCAATGTTGTTTTGAAATTGTTGGATGAAAGCATTTACCAATTGTTGAAAGGAAGTGATAGAATAAGAAGGCAGAGAGCAATACCATTGCAAGGCCTTATCTCTTCGTGTTCTTGTAAACAATTTTGCAAGCAATCATAAGCAAAATTAGTACACAAGGTTTGAAATGTTTTGACATTTGTAAGAGGATCACTTTTTCCATTATAGAGTTCCATTTGAGGGATCTCCACATGTTTAGGTGGCATGACTTTAACAATATCAAGAGAAAGTGGGCTCACAACATCAAAGGTGGGTGCATTAAACTTGGATTGACTCATATAAGCAATGTGTTGTTGTAAGGAGGACACAGTTTGAGCAAGATTGTTGATTGTCATTTCAGTGGAAGAATTGATGTTAGACATAGGTGATTGAGAAGGTAGTGTGATGTTGTGGAAAGAAGGCATAGACTAAGAATAAGGTGTTGGGACATTATGATAAGTAGGCATAGACTGAGAATAAGGTGGTGGGATATTATGATAAGTAGGCATTGGTGATGATTGGGTAGGAAAAGGGACACTTAAAGGATGAATAAAGTTGTTGAAGGAATTGCCCCCTTGTGCCACACTGATTGGTTGAAGAATAATAGGAACACTCATGGAAGACACAGGTAAAGATGAAGGATTAAATGAAGAAGAGGGATTTCCCCCATGACCTATGGTTGTAGGAATGACATTTTGAGTTGAAGTAGCCATGATGTTAGATGTAAAAGTAGGAATACTAGTCATAGGATTAGCCAAAGGAATAGAGGAATTGGCTTGTGTTGAAGGTTGTGAGTAACCTAGGGTTTCGACATGACTTTTGATAGGCATGACATTAGAATCAACAATATGTGCAATGCCATGCAATATATCAATTCCATTCTTATCACTTTGAAGCATGCATTTAAGACCTTCAATTAATGGAAGAGCTTCACTATTAGGGTACTCTTGGGATATCCATTGTTGAAAGCTATCAAATTGATTGTCCAATGTGGAAAGTTGATCTAAAGAAGCCCTAGTTAAAGCTTCTTCTTCATCATGGGATCCATCAATGGGGTGAATAGGCACATGATTAGAATGGGAAGAATTAGTATGATCCTCATTAAAGAAGTCACCCAAATTAGGATCCATCTCCTCAGTAATTAAACCTCGAGATGCCTTAATTCTAATGCTTCGTCTAACAGGGATAGGATAGGTAGAATTAATAGTGGTAAAACTCATGCACTAGAGGGAAAATTTGAATTTTGAATTGTAGAACAAAGCTTACAAAATTGAGTAATGCAAAATCCAAGAAAATGATGATTACACAATTTGAACGTTGTTGGGGGAAGAGGATAACACAATTTCCAAAAATGAATTTTAAAATTAGGGCCAAGGGAGTACCACTTAATTTTAAAATCAGAATTTTTAAAATCAGGGCAAACTATAATTAACCTCTTATTTTTTTTAAAAATTCTTGAAATTTGAAATATTGAATTTGGGAGGTATTTTCGATTCTAGAGGGATAAAAAATCGATAAAATCAGCCAATCTTCTAGATTTAGGCTAGTAAATACAATCATAACAGTCTCCCAAAATTTTGAGAAAAAAGTCGAGGACCGTGGTGGGAACGCACATGGTCCAACCAACTTTTCCCAAAATTTTCAGGGATGGATATTACGACGATTTTAAAGCTAACCCCCAAAAATTGGCGAATTTAATGATCTCTAGATGTGCAAAATGAGGGTGCAAATGTGAAAATAGGACCCTATTAGGGTTTTGAAGAAAAAGAGGAATTGAATTGGAATTTTGAAAAGGGTCAAACCTAATGGATAGAGACACCTTGGAAAATGTTTAGAAATCTGAATGTAAATGAAATTGATTTGGAATTCACACGAAATCCAATTAAAAATTAGGGTTTGATGACCTAACCACTTAATTTTGAAATTTGAACTATGGGAAAAAGGGGGGAAATTGAAAATTTGAATTGTAGGATTGAAGACAAATCTGAGAACAATTAGAAATCTGAAAAATTAAATTGAAATCCAATTTTTGCACAAGTTCAATATGATTTTTGAAAATTAGGGTTTTAACAAGTAACCTCTTAATTTTGTAAATTTTAATTGCAAAATGAGCAATACAATAAGGAAATTGAATTTGACAAATAAAAACAATTTTCAGATCTAAGATAACCACAAGCAATTTTTACAAATCACAAATTCAATTTTAAATTTAAAAACTAGGGTTTTGAATGAATTAACCACTAAGTTTGCAGAAAGTTGAAACTTGTAAATGAAAAATATGCAATTTTATTTCAAGGAAAGCATGCAAGATGTCAGGTTCACCAAAATATAATGGTGTAAAAATGGTGAAAGATAAATCAAGAAGGAAACTACCCTTTCCCTCAAAGAGAGATGAGAGTTTTTCTATTGATTACCACTAAAACACTTTTCACCATTACATTAGGAAGAGGAGAGGATAATTCACTAGATTCAATCTCTCCACACAAAGATGGTAGATTGAATTCTGAATGAATTGGGAATGTTAAGTTGATCCCCTCTTCCTTGTTTGGTTTGGAAAGGAAATTGATTGAATTATGTAGTGTAAAAGTGACAAAGAATTGATTATAACTTGAGATTGGAATATGGGATGAAGTTGTGCACCTGGATATGGAAATAAAATGTTGAAGATGAAGTCGCCCAACAAATTTAAGGAAAAGTTGCTCGGACTGTGGCAGGAATGTACATGGTCCTCCAAAATATCCACGAAATGAAAAGGGTTTTTCCGCCTCTATAAATGAAGCCTGAATCTGAAAGTATAGTCACGCACCTGCAACCTTCACCCAAAAAAGAGAGGAAAATGGGTTGGGATTGGGGGTTTTCCTTTAGGTCAAACCCCAGTTTTGGAATTAACCAAGTAATGAGAGAAAGTACTTGCAAGTAGATGTAAATGAAAGACTGAATTATAAATCACCTCAAGGGAGGTTGTAGTAGAAATGTTGATAGAAACGCTTGAGTGGAATTGAATTTTGGAATCAATCTCCTCTTTAATGATTGAATCCTTGACTTGAATGCAACACCTAGCTTTGAATGGAGACTTGAGAATGCTCAATGCTAGAAGAGAATGCTTGAATTCTTGATCACTTGTGCAACTTGAATCTCTCCAACTTTTACCTCTCCAACTTATGCAAATGAGAGAGTGAATTCCCCCTTAAATACATGTTCGTGGATTTGAATTTCGTCATGGGTCAACATCGGGGGAGTTTCCCCGAGGCACAACCAACAATGCAACCCTATGAAGGGTCCTGCCCCAAAATAAGGCAGGGATAGGGTTGCCACACCCTTGTCCAAGAGGGGAAAGTTGCACCACGCCCCTGTCCTACCCCTTTCTTCAAGGCAGAGTGTGGACAAGGTGATGCAGAGGCCAGGGAAGAAGTTGTTTCTGCAAGACAAGCATTCTTCAGTCTCTGATCAGGCTAGAGGATTCAAGTTCGCATGCATGAGGACCCTAATGCAATCAAAAATTTCTAGGGTCGCAATTTTATGACACTACATTAAGATAAAAGGCTAATGTATAGTCATTGGCAAAGGTAGGTATATTCAAAGGTTGATCTTGGAGAGTATAGTCAATAAGCTCAGGATGTACCGGGGATAAATATTTAACAGGTTCAAGGGAATTCACGGTATTGTCATCACAACCTCAGATCGACAAGTTGAGTTCTAGAAGACTACCTTGCGTAAGTGTCTTGAGACCAGGAAGAGTTAGAACTCAATTATTGAAGTTTATGTTAGTATTTAGGGGACCTAACCTAACAGACCTACCACTAGCACCGTCCTCTACTTCAGAGTGAACTACATATTATGGTTCAACAGTAACAGATTCATTAGAGAGAGTTTCAACATTCATGACAAAGTAGTCATAGTTTGGTGTCGAATAGGTAATGTCATAAATAGATCTTATTTCAGAGTGATTAGAATCATAAGATGAAGCCTTTGACTCCTCTTCAAGTGGCTTACTGAAAGCATGTATAATATCAATATCTACATCTTTGATGTTGCAAGTTCCTTTGTGATTTGGTTCAATGATCACTTGTAGTTGACATACCTATTGACATAACCTTGATGGCTCTGTTAGTCTTTGTCGTCTTTCCCATTCAGCTTCCTCTGGACTGATGACTGACCCTACTTATGTAACTTCCAATTCTTTATTTGTAGTCACATATCTGATTTTCTCTATCTCATTAGAGGGAGATATAGTAGGTGAAGAATTTTCTTGTGTTTTTCCTTCTTTCAGCTATTGCTCATAATCTTCTTGTCTTTTTAGTCTGATTTCTTCTATTTCCTTTTGCAGCTTCAAGCATATTATCTCTTGTGCTTCATCTATGATATCGTTAGGTTCTTCAGGAGTTTCTTTGGTAGATGCATTGGAGAGAGGGTTTGGACTCCATTCATACTCATTCGAGTATGTTTCTGAATCCTTTACTTGCATTCTTCCCGTATATGTGACATGAATATTTAGTGGTGCAAATAGGTTTTTGATTCCATACACTTCTTCTCTCATATCTTCTGGAACATCTACTTCTTGTAGTGTTATTGATGATATAGTTGGAACTTGATTACAAGTTGCTTCTTCTCTCTTGATTGCTAGTTCTTCTTGTTCTTTCTCATACTCATCATGAATTTGTTGAGTATTTACTTCTTGTGATGCTGGAGGTAGTATCCTTTTCCTCCACTTAGGCTCTTGATGAGAAGTATGTTTTTTATTTGATGACTCTTCTAGACGGTAGCCGAGTCTAGTTTTATCATTCATAGACTTAGTTTATAACTTGATAGGTTCAGTGATTCCATTTTTACACTTTCTCAAAGGACCGATACCTGAATATCCCATACATTGAATCATCTTATATCTTGGACCATATTAGTCAGCGAAAATGTCACTGTGTTGCCCTTCTCTATTTTCACTCTCTTCTTTGAAAATCCATTTGAGAATCGTCGCCTCTTCTATTTCATCTGCAAGGGAAGTAGAGGACTGTACAAAAATACCATCATAGATGACATTTGTATTTGAAGTTTGTGGCTTCATAGCCTCTAATGGTTTTCCAGACTATCTTGGTGATGGTGGAAGAGACATCAATGAGAGTACAAGTTTGATCTTGTATCCATCCATACCAGTACCTATGATTTTCAATTTTTGTTCTAAGTCTTTCATCAAAGTTTCTGAACTTTCAGCTGTAGAGGCTGCTCTGTTATGAGGAACAAGGGTATCAACACATTGCTTTAAATCATTACAGGTGTAGGTTGTATCTGTGGGAACACTGACTTCAACCCCATTGTAGTGAAATTTCAAACATTTATGATAAGTAGACGACACTACTTTCATCTTGTGAA